>NC_047666.1:74499952-74819952 GCF_011762505.2 Arvicanthis niloticus | reverse complement strand
ATTTTCAAGTAATCTTACCAAAATTGAACTGGTAAGCCCGCATACAACTCCAGTGTACTTTTTCCTCATCAGAATTTCCTATTTTTCAAGTGAGTTTTGTCTATTGTAACCTTTAAGTCTCTGTGTAAACTTTAAAGTCACTTTACTATTCTCTGCAAAAATCACTTTCACAGTAAGATCTGTACTGCCATCGGCTTGTCTCTACAAATCAGTTTGTGAAAAATTACTCCTAACTATATTCATTATTTTGACCTATGAACATGACATATGTTCCAAATGTTTAGTTCTTTTTAACCTCTCGTATGGTTGCTGGTTGATTTTCAGTAAACAGTTATTTGTTGTGCTTCAATAAATGTGTGAATATATATCTGAAAAGCAGTTACCTTTTCTTTTCAAATGAGAAAAATGAGATGAGCAGAGAGATTGTGAGCGTCTTCCAGACTCACAGAGAACATCAAGACCAGGTTTTAACCCAGAAGAGATGGAATATCCACCTCCTGTTCTTACCAGATCATTTCAGACTCGCTATTATCAGAGAAAAGATGGCAAGTAGCATTGAGCCGCCCACAGAAGGACAAATGGACCCAGATGACCTAGGAGCCCCCAGGGAGTTTCAGAGAGAGTCAACTATTATTAAGAACTACTGGATAGAAGGTTGTGTGTGTGTGTGTGTGTGTGTGTGTGTGTGTGTGTGTGTGTGTGTGTAAGACATACACATGGTCTTATACACCACGGTCAGTGACTGCCAGATACACTTTGAAACTCTTGCCTGCTGCATTCTAATATTTAGTTTAGGAGAGAAAAGGCTTGGCATGCAAAGCATTTCACACACAGCTTCTTAACATTCTTGTGTGACAGCATTGCGCTGGCTTCCAGATAATGAAAGTGGGACCAGAAAAGGTGACATAAGAGTTCCAGAATCATCCAAACGAAGACTTAAAGCCAGGTGTTTTGACTCCGGGACCTATGGTATTTTACACCCAAACTTCTGCTTACTGAAAATATTCATGTAATGAGCAAGACTGAGTTTCTATGATACCAGTACTTTCGCCCTCAAAGACAGTTGAGCCTCTTACCAGGAAGATCTTCACAGCCTAGAGAGAATATTCTGTGAACACAGGATGGGTGTTGTGTGTGTCACTTAATTTCTAACTCTGGACAATAGTCATTCGCAGAGCCTAGCAAGGCGATGCTGTTGGGGTGAGGAATTGCCCTGGAAAAGCACAAAGTGCTGCAACAACTTAGAGTGCTACATAACTTTATTCCATGTCAAGCAGACGTGGAATAAATTCCAATTAGAATGCCATAGTCAGTTCTTACACAGTAATGTCCTTTTTATTTTACCCTAGTTTGTCTCCTTCACACTCAATAAACCGTCGTGGGGAAGACCAAAAGTCCCTATTTGAAGAGTTCTTTCATTCCTTAATCTGACCTGACTGCCATCTCTTTAGCAAATCCGCCACACCCTGCTGCTGCCAATAAATAATAAATAAATAAATAAATAAATGCTCATATTGAAGGGGCGGAGCTATCCTGAGGCCCTGACACACCTCCTATAACACTTACTCTCTCCATGGCAGTTGTCTGCTGATGCATCTTCCTGTTCTTCAGAGCAATGTTACTTGATAGTTTGCTAACAAAAACTTTTCAAGATCTCAAAATAAAACTCAATTTTTAAAGCCAAGCTCCTCCCTGAAAACATAACAAACAAGTGATCACTACCTCCACCCCAGGGAGTATGGAGAGGTAGCTCATTAGTTAAGAGCATTGCTGTTCATGCAGAGGACCTGGATCTGTTCAATTTCAAATAGTCACATTTGGATAACTCACAGCCATCTGAACTCCAGTTCCAGGGGATCGATGGCATCTTCCAGCCCCCATGGCTACCAGATATGCATGTTGTGCAGATACCTACATGCAGGCCATCACACGTATACAGAAAATTAAAATGACTCTTTAAAAAGTGCTGTTTCTTTATATTAATCAAAGCACCTAACAAACATCCTTCATAATGTCTCTCACTGAAGTCTTGACTCCACATGTAAAACCCCAAGATGAATGAATCTTCAGTTCAGGAAAAGACAAACTTACTTGGGAGAATTCTTCAGAATGAAAGTGTTCTCTTTCAACTACTCGTCATGACGCTCAACACAACTTCCTCTGTGGGAGTTCTCTTCCTTCAGACATTGCTGTGTGGCTGCATTTCTCGAGTACTTTCCAACAAAAGTTATAGAACTTGTGGCTTGTCATAGAACACAGTTAAAGGAGCCTCATGTAGTTAAAGAAGCCAAAACTGCATATCATTGCCAACTAACAGCCAGGACTTCTTTCACATTCATTTCCTCGTGTCTTTAATCTGCTTGTTGATTTATGACAGATTTGTGTTCACACACTCGGAGGCTCCAGATTTCATGGGGGACCTGATGACCATCAACCTCTCAGAGAAAGAAGTAACAGATCTCAGAAACTCCAAGTGTGAAATGGTAGCCATGGTTGCTGGAGTGACCTATGACCCAGACCCTTAGAAGCCAAGGCTTTTGTGCTTAATATACACCTGCCCTAAGCAGGTGCTTAGAGAGTATGCTAGGTACTACCTGCAGAGATTCGGGGCTTCCCTTAGTGAGGGACAACACCAGAAACAATATTTGACTTTCAAGGTTAAGCTAAATCAGGATAAGCACACTTTTTAAAGAAAGAAAGAAAAGAAAATATTTTGGGGAAGACAAAGAAGAATAGTAAAGCTTGTAATTGAATATTTATAAATAAGATAATATGTAAGTGTCATTGTTTAATTATGCAATGCTTAAGTTCTATTTTACTGCATGTCTCGGTGTGTGTGACATAGACCCATGACTGTGTAAGTGTGTGCAACCATGAGTGTTTATCCAGGACATCAGCCGTCTTCCCTGATATTGCTCTCCACCTCCTTGTCTTGGGACAGAGCCTCTGGCTGAACTAGACTCTTGTCTAAATTTCTGCTAGGAAGGCTGGTCAAGGTTTTCATGGGATCCACCCATCTCTGTCCCCTAATATCAGGGTAGGCACATTCGGCCATGCCAGCTTTCTTGTGTGGATGCCTGCTATTCAATCCCAGGTCTTCTTGTTTATACAACAAGTCTTCCTATGAACTGAGCCACATCTCATTACCCAACACATTATTTCTTTTATGTAAATTCTAAAGTCTATCTTTTCAGCATCCTTTTTCCAACATTGAGGAAGTTTGGTTTTTTTTTTTTTTCAAAAAATTACATTATATTAAATAATTACAGGCTATGATGTTCAGGGAATTAATTTTCATGGTGAATACAGTCATACTGGGGAAAAAAGCTCACAAAGAAGTTACAAAATTTACAGGAGGAGTGGTCTGTGAGAAGACTTCCACCCACGTGGGCAGTAGCTTCCTGACAGCGACTCCTCCCCATGGCCTCCCGACGAGGCAGAGTCGCTGAAACATGACTGACACATTTCATCTAAGCCCCTACTTGGCTGCCTTAGCCAACTGTCGCTGCTAAATAACTTAATCTTTGCTAAACTCGGGTACAGGAAAAGCAGAGTCGTTGAAATGCACCCACGTACAGACCGGAGACTCTAATGAGATCATTTGACATTCTGATGGATATGAAGTCTCCATTGTGTTGTGACTTGCCTGCCACCATTGATAGGGTGTCTTCCCAGTCTGAGAGGTTCAAAAGTGATTGTTATTTCACAATCCAGCCTAACTCTGAGAACAGGGGAAAGGAAGGCGCTAATTGAAGTTATTTGTTACAAGGTAAATTTTTAATCACACTATATACATACTTTTTTTTCCTTAGGGAAAAGAATTGTTAAGAGGACAGAGGGGCATAAATATTTAATGTGATCTCCTAAAAATAAAGGGATTGAGTGGGTTCCTTCATGAATGTGTATTTATATGCCTTAGGTGGAGGGAGTGTATTGAGTGTATTCATGAGCATTCGAATGTGAGACACTGCTAGTTACAGCTTCTGCCTAAGTCCCTTGTAGATAATTCACTTCCACTCTAAGACACCCAGAACTTTCTTACTGGGATTTCGGATCAGTTCGGATTTTGTGGTAAACGCACACTTCCCAAAAGCATTAGTGGGCCGACTCCTCTCCGCTGAGTGAGAATCTTTTCCAGAAACCTAGATAGCCTTTGTGAGCAGGGGCGGAGATGAGAATGAACTGGGAGAGCCCCCTCCCCCCTCCCCCAGACGCCATCAAAGTCAGGTAAATCCCATTAGAACATTTACATGCGAGGTGGGTGGAAAGGTCCCCCATCTGCATTAGCGTGCAGCGCTCCATTTCCACCCAGGCTTGAGAAAGATAAATTGCTATTACCGGGCGAATTAGGAAGGGAAGTGTTTGGCTTATGTCACAGACAGTTTCTTTACCAGAGGAGACTGCCCTATGCGTGGCAATCACCCACCCAGCATGCTGAAACTCTGTGAAAAAATCTAAATACTCCCAGGTTGGAGTTGGATGATCACTGACTCCTCCCACCGCTTGCCTTCCCACCCACCTCCACAGAGGGGATCCATTCTTTTGCCTGTGGTTCTCTGACATGAATTCAAACTGGATGAGTCTTTCATCTCCTTTCTCTCTCCACCCTGTATTTTCTTTCTTTTTTATTAATTAAGTATTTTATTTATTTATATCTCAAATGTTGCCCCCTTCCTGGTCCCCCCTTGCAGAGTTCTTCCCCCCATCCTGGTCGGGCCCCTCTCCATGTATCTCCCCACCTACCCTGGGGCATCAAGTTTCTGCAGGATTGGGGGCATCCTCCCCACTGCGGCCAGACAAGGCAGCCCTCTACTACATATGAGCCGGTTTCTTTGTTTGAAATAGTCCCTTTAATTCTTTGACAGTTTCATGCAATGTATTTTGATCAGATTCACCCCCTCACTCCCACTTTCTTTGAACTTTAAAGTTCTATCTTGCCAGCAATCAGAACGCAAATGCAGACATGTACAAGTTTCGGTCAACATTCTTAATATGTACAATTCAAATTGCTTCTAATTTTGGCAAAATGCCCCGCTATGTCCAACTTCCCGAGGCAGATGAGACACACAAGTGAGAGGAATGATGGTCTCCTGCTATTCACACGCCATGTTGATGGAGTCATTATTTGTGCCAGTAAGACTCACTGTCATCTAATTTTACCCTGCTCCTCTCTTAATTATGCTGGGTAGGTTTCCATCCTCTCTTTGATAATCTTGTAATCTTCGTCTCATGGAGTCTAAGCCTATAAACAGCTGAATCTATTGAATAATTTACTGAGGGTCTACTGCGTTCAAACCATTCTGCTTTCTGTCTTGTGTGCAGGTGAAAGGTTATGAAAATAGGAACTGGATATGCACGGCGCTGAGTGTGGGCTCCATGAAAATGCGTGAAGGGGATGGGCAGGATGGCTCAATGGGTAGAGGTGTTTGCTGCCAAGCCTGAAGATCTGAGTTCAACTCCAAAATTCCACGTGGTAGAAGGAGAAAGATGACAGATTCCCACTCCTGTAAACTGTCCTCTGACTGCCACATGGTTACTTCAGTTTATTCTCTATGTCCCAGTGTGCCTCTCTGTCTCTCTCTGTCACTGTCTCTGTCTCTGTCTCTGTCTCTGTCTCTCTCTCTCTCTCTCTCTCTCTCTCTCTCTCTCTCTCTCTCACATACACACACACACACACACATACACAAACCACACAAATAAATGAATGTAAAACTGTATAAAAAAAGAAATAATAAAAAGTGTCAGGTCAGGGAAGAGGTATTCAGTAGTTTATTTCATGTTTTAAAAACTACATGTTTAGCCAGGCAGTGGTGGTGCATGCCTTTAATCCCAGCACTTGGGAGGCAGAGGCAGGTGGATTTCTGAGTTCGAGGCCAGCCTGGTCTACAGAGTGAGCTCCAGGACAGCCGGGGCTACACAGAGAAACCCTGTCTCAAAGAAACAAAACAAAACAAAACAAAAACAAAAACAAACAAACAAAAAACCCTACATACTTGATTTTACCATTCTGTTGTAATGACTTGTAATAGATGTTACTGCCTGGGTGTTTTCTGGTTCACCTATGTATTTATTCTTCTTTTTTTTCCACTTACTTCAAATACAAGAACCATAGGAGGAACAAACTTACAACTTTGAAAGGATTTTTGTCTGAGATAGTCAAAAGAAATGTTTAATTACATATCACATGGATGAGTGATGGGTGAATGGATGAAATGCCAGAACCCAGAAGGGTTTATTTATTTATTTATTTATTTACAACTGTACCTGTAGGGCACTGTCCTTCTAGAATTTTTAGCCCCATACAGTGACCCAATCTTGTTGCTTAGTGTGTATATTTTTAAATCTGAATGTATCCCTATTAAGTAAAAAAAACAAAAAGTGTAATAATTACACAATGGAATTTGACTCTTTTTAATTCATCACTTAGCAAGTCCTCAATTTCATAGTGTGTGTGTGCGTGTGTGTGCGTGTGTGTGTGTGTGTGTGTGTGTGTTTTCTATGTACTATATGAACATACAGTATGTGTGTATGTGTGTTCTGTCGTATATATGTCTGTGCGGGCATATCCTTTTGTGTCATGTGTGTGGAGGTCAGAGGTCAATGTCAGGTGACTTCCTCTACTTTTCTTCACTTGAATTTTTGAGACAGGGTCTCTCACTGAACCTGGAGCTCACGGATCCTGCTAGACTGGCTGGCCAGTGAGCTCAAGGATGGCCTTGTCTTCCCCTCCACAGTGGTGGGATTATATCAGTATTAGAGATCCATACTGGAGTCATCCTGTTTGCTTAGCAAGCACCATCCTGACTGAAGCGTGTCCCCAGACCCTAATTTCATAGTCTTTTTTTTTTTTCAAGGTTCCTCTTAATTATTTATTTAGTTCCACAATGTTGGGTCACATCTTCCTGCCTCAGGAATTCTTCCAGCCGCTCCTCTGCAGCCTTGTCTCTCTACTTCCCAGCTATTAGATGTCTGGTTTTATACTTCTTTGACTTACCACCAACAGGAGTCTATATCGCCTGGGAGAGGTTCTGACCTCAGAGAACAACAGGCCACTCAATTTCAAGTAGCTCACTTGTATTTCATCACAGTTCGGATGCTCATGAGCAAGTAAGTCTTCACTCCTTTCTGCAATTAAGTGGCGTGTTAGTAAGCCTTGCATACACATGCACACCACACCTCTGGAAGGCATTCTCTCTGGGATGATGCTCAGTTGGCTCTCCACTGTGTAGGACATAGATAGACTTAAAAGGAGGCGGATTTCTCCTTGAGATATCTGGATGAGTGTATTTAAATGGTAACTTTTATGTGCAGTATGTCTTACTACAATAAAAAAATGTAATAAAATAGCAGTAAAAGAATTAAGAGCACACTAGTGGTCACCCCTAGCTGGGCCTGGGGTCATCTGCAGATGAATACATAAACCCCTCAGAGCCAACCTTGAGCGAATGGCTTCAGCAATGTCTCTCACTCATGACTGGCTCACTTACAACAGCGTTGGTAGAAAGGGATAACTATTATTTCATTGTTTTCTTGCTCTTGGTTTTGTTGGAGGGCTTTGTGTGTGTGTGTGTGTGTGTGTGTGTGTGTGTGTGTGTGTGTGTGTGGTATGAATGTGTACATGTTTGTGTGTGTGTGTACACAGGGGCATGTGGTCAGAGCATCTACCTGAGCATGGAAAGCAGAGGTCAACACAAGGTAATGTCCCTGATCATTCTCCTAGTTTGTTTTAAGACAAAGCCTCTAATTGACCTAGAAGCTTGCCAGTTGGCTACCATGTCAAGCCAAGCAGCACCAAGTTATCACTTTTGTACACCCACCCAGCTCCTTGGTTCCTCATATGTGCTCCCAGCATTTTGCACAAGTGCTGGGAAGGGAAACTGAGGTCCGGGTGGATGTGCGGCAAACACTTTGCCATGTGAGCCATGCTGTCATTAGCCCTATAACTTGTTATTGTTTTCAGATTGAGTTCTACGAATCATGACCCTGGTTTTTGCTTCTACCTGCCTTTCAGGGGCTTCTCCCCTTCTCCCCTCCTTACTGAGATAAGATGGCAGGGTTGTTTGTTTTCATGGCTGTAGCCCCTCTCTTTTTTGCTTATCTCTGGATTCCTGGTTGTACCAAATTTTCAAGATTTACCTTTCATTCTGAAACACACCCTTTACTTATCGGTTTATTATTTAATTCTGCACACATGTGTTTCTGTGTGTAGGTATGTATATGTGAGTTGCTGAAGGAGGTCTGAAGGAGGTCACAATACATTGTATTGTGTCCTGCCTCTGCTGTGCTGCACTTCTCAGGATTAAACCTGTCTTAAAATCCATCAAAATAGAGGCTGACTTTTGTTTTATGGGACACTGTGATAGTGTTCGAACAAACCCGAAACAAATTCACCTTTGAATTTCTCTCTCTTTCTTTTCCTCCCACCCTCCTTCCTCCCTCTCTCTGTCTCTCTCTGTCCCTGTCTGTCTCACACACACACACACACACACACATGTAGACACACACATGCACATGTGCACACATGCGCTCGTGCATACATGTGTGCACAGACACACACAAACACACACAGCCAAAGCAAATAAAACAGCTGATGAGATGACTCCACTGGTCAAGATTCTTGTCTTCAAGCCTGATGACAGAAGTTCAGCAGCCTGGAAGCCACACAGTGAAAGGAGAGAACCCACTCCCACAAGTTGTCCTCTGACCCCAACATGTGCACTGTGGCATGTCCACTGTCCCTCAACACATATTAAAAAAATAAACAAACAAATATAATCAAAACTTTAAAACAAGCGAAAACAGGATTGCCTGGGAGAGTACAGGAGATTCAGATTTAGCTGGTTCCGCTAAATCCTGCTCCTTAGACTATGTTCTAACTACAAGTAGAGGCACCAACACCCTGAGACCTAGGGAAATGTAAATAAACCTGGTCAACTTTTCCCCAGGTCTCCTGGTCACCAGCTTGGGTGTTGGTGATTCTTGTTATAACCAATTAATTGATCAATGATCCAAAGCCAAAGAAACTTGAATCTCCATATTCTCCTCCCTCTGCTTCTTTCCAGGCATTCATTTAGGCAGAATCCTAATGAAATCTGTGGCTCGAACAAACAAGCCTCTTGGTCTTCCTTCTCATTGTGAGGGGTCAGTGAACAGCAGGGAGGGGCGAATCTTGCTCTATTCATACTGCAAATTCTTCCTGCAGGTAACATTTCTGTTGTTTGCTTTTCTGAAGGAAATGGGAGCTGGCACTGCCTCCATAAACCTCCTCCTTTCATCCTTTGACAAGGATTTCCCAGAGGAATACCCTTCCGGGACACTATCTATCCCAGAAGGAAAACAAACAAAAACCCCTTCTGGTTTTGAAGTTTATCACTTTAAAAATATTGCTATTATGATGATAAGCCCTTTAGAGGCCGACTTCTTTCTTATGGATATTGTGATAGTGTTCAAATCAGAAACAAAACAAAGTCACCTTTGAGTTTCTTTCTTTTCTTTTTGTGAAGTGTACTTCACTGGAAACTGAACTCATTAGCATGGAATGAGGGGAACAGCTCGGGGAAGCTCGCACACAGCTCTGATGTCTGGTGCTGGGTGAGCTCCACCCAGCTCTGTGGCACAGACTGTCTGGACCAGTGAGTAGTCTTCAACCTTCCTAATGCTGAGACCCTTTAATTTAACACAGTTCCTCCTGTTGCAGTGAACCCCCCAACCATAAAATAATTTTGCTGCTACTTCATAACAGCATTTTGTTACTGTTATGAATTGTAATGTTAGTATCTGTGTTTACGGATGGTTTTATGTGACTCCTGTGAAAGGGATATTCAACCCACAACTGGGTCAAAACTCACATGTTGAGAACCACCAGTCTAGACATCGAATGCCTTTGGACACAGACACAAGCCACAGCTGGAGAGGATTTTCAGTAGTTCCTCCACTTGAGGTCCTTACAGGGCTGCCCATGACAGGTCAGAGCAGGGAACGACTGTCCTTTTTATGTGCTGCCCCGTGTGGTCAATTTGGAGCTACGAGACAATAGAGAAAGCTGGTGAGCTTTACATGTTGACTTGACTGGGTTTGGAATACCGAGGGAACTATCAAGTAGTAATGGCATGAGAGTCTGAGCAGGTGCCTGTGACTCCAGATCACCTGCTGGACTTGGTGGGGAAGATGTGCCCTCACTATGAGCGGGTACTGTCAGTCAGCTGACATTCAGATAGATCCAAGTGGAAACCTCCCGGGACACTCTCCCCAGACTTGGACATTTAGAACTGTAGCTTCTCTGACATGCACCTCGGGACTCACACTAGCGCTCTCCCTTGGTTTGCAGGCATTAGGATTTGTAACAGTAGCAAAATTGCAGTTATGAAGTAGCAACAAAAATGATTTTACAGGTGGGAGTAACCGCAACACAAGGAACTGTATTAAAGGGTCACAGCATTAGGAAGGTTAATGCTGGCCTGGGACTAAAGGTTACAATCATGGGTTTTCTGGGTGGATTAGTTACTTTTCTAATTGCTATGACAAAATACCTGATAAAATGCTGTAAAGAAGGAATAGTACATTTGGGCTCCCCTATTTGAGGAGATTGGAGCAGGAAGACCTAGTCACATTGAGTCATTGGTCATGCATGGGGGATGGGGGACAGACAGAGACACAGACAGATAGACAGACAGACACAGATAGACAGAGAGACAGATCCTCACCCTGCTTTCTCTTCCTTTTAGTCCAGGATCCTACCTCATATTCAAGGTAGATCTTCTCTCTGGAGGTAGGAAAACCTCTCTGGAAACCCCCTCCAGACATGGCTAGAAGTGTGTCTCCTGTGTCTCCTCCATGATGCTAAGGATCTCAGACTGGGCCTGAGACACACGAATAGCATCCCAGCGTCTTCAGTTTTCAGGCAATTTGTTGTGAGGTGTGAGTCAAGCCCCTGGCTAGTCACCTCTTATCTGTCTCCCACTTATCCATCTTTAATCTATTAAGTTCTGCCTGTCTACACCTCGATGTGTAGACATATCCAACTAGGTCTGTTCCTGGAGACCCCTGACAAGTACATACAGAAAATCGGTAGAGAAGGGATATTTTATGGGCATTGAAATATAAATGAAATATTCCTTGCCCGCAAGAAGCATTCAGCAAGATCAAGCAGACAGGCCCCTTACATATCCCACAAGCCATGACTGGGAATCTTCAACAGCATAGCTGTCCTTTAATCAGCTCTTCAAAGAAGCCCATAGAGAACTTCATTATTGGTTGAATACTGCTTACTGTTATAAACCAACGTTGGGGGCTGGAGAGAAGGATGGGCACAGTGGAAGCCTGAGGAAGGAATTCAGGTCCTCGTGCAGTGCCTACCATGTTGCCATGGTAGCCACCACATCCCTGAACACACCTGTAACAGAGTATAAGGATATCAGAGACAGGAGGATTGCTGGAGCTTGCTGGCTGCCAGCCTATCTGAAGAAAGTAGTGAGCTCTACGTTCAGTGAGAGACCCAGCCTCAAAGGAATACACTGGGCTGCTACAGAAGAAAGTGACATCCTCCTGTAACCTCATCTATTGGCATACACACCCACAGTAAGTATATATACAACACACTCACACATACACACACACACACAAGTAAAATAAAAAATGAAGCTTGCTTTAATTTTGATGTAAGAGAAATCACTCCATCCCATTCCAGTCTAGCCCTGATACATATTTTTATGTAAGCTGTGAATGCCAGTAGCAACAGATCTCAGTAGAGTATCCACAGAAGAAAAAACAGAGCAGGAAAAAAAATTTAAAGCCCTATGAAAAAGACACTCAGTCTCCTAACAAAAAGAAAAAAAAAAAATCCAACTTGAAATATCAGTGAAATATAACCTAATTTAGTCTTCATAGAGGAAAGTCTAAATCCTTCCAAACAGTGAAGTGATTCTTTAACATCACTCATAATTTTTCCCAAGCCTTATTCTGCTTTGGATTTATGTGTTCAGGAAATGGACAGAAAAGTACAGCAGCTCACAGTGTCTTGGGGGAGGTGGCGTGTGGAACAGGACTATGGCACATCTTTCTGCAGGGTGGTTACAGAAGAAACAGGCTCTGACAAAATTTCTGGTGAGGAACAGGCTAGGTTCTGAACCTCCACTTTCCTGTTCTCTTTAGATGCCATCTGTCCTTCTGATTTAAAACTCCCTAGTCCCACACCAGACTTCTTCTACCAATAGAACTTCCACCTCCAAGCTCTTGGCTACGTGGGAACAGAACAGTTCTTGTTTATGTTACAGTTTCCATCCTCTGATAGGCTCAAGGCATTCTGAACCATTGATAATTTCCCTCTGTAATGAATCTCTGTTCTGTGACTTCTCTTCAGCACAGCACAGCTAAAGGGACAAAAACTTTAAAAAATTATCTGTGAGGGAAATTTACTCTTCTATCAACCCCACAGTTGATAGAAGACAACGTGAAAACAATGGGATTGTTTTGAATCGCACAGACTTGTTTTAATAGCAGGGGCTACTTAAACATTTCATTTTCTTCCTATGTATGAGTACGTGATGTACATAGATGTGTATATGCGTGTGTGTGTGTGTGTGTGTGTGTGTGTGTGTGTGTGTGTGTGTCTGTCCATGTCTGCTCCCAAAGAGGTCTGTAATTGCTATGAGGAATCTTTCCCATTGCTTTTTGCCTGTATGGATTGTCCAGCTAGATAGCTTGCTGGGGTTCCTTGCCTCCACCTTCCATGGTTAAACTGCCAAGTGAGTCAACCCAAACCTAGCATTTATATGGGTTCTGGGTCCTGTGGTAGAAGGAGTCTGATTGGGGGAGGTGGGAGTATTCTGAAACAGAAAGACAGATTGTATCTAAGGAAAACAGTAAAGTGGCAGTTCAGAACCAGGATTTATGTGAAGGCTACTCTTCATGCTTATACACCAAGAGCGTAAACCACTGAACGTCTCTCCAGCCCCGTGTCACATTCACTATTGGTTCTAAGCACCATTTGTCTTTCCTCAGATTCAGTTAACTAAGGGGTTTACCATGATATCACCCAATGCTACTGAGGGTATGGTAAGATAGCCACATGGATGTTACTTCCAAGAGCACAAACTGCTATTTAAAAAATGCTGAAAGCAGTATAAACAAAAGTAGCATTAAAGTCAACTCATCATCCAGGAGCAGCAGCACATACCTACCTATCTGAGAGACAAAGGCAGAAAGATCACAAGTTCAAGGCCATCCTGACCCTATCTTCTTAAAATAACAAAAGTCAAGGTATTTTAAAGGATGTGTATTTTTTTCGACTAATTACTTTACTTCTAGAAATTTAAGCTAGTCAACAAGACACTTCCCAACGAAGTACTTAACAATGTTCATACTATGAATAAAACATCACATGTGCCTGTCTAGGGGTCCATAATATATTTACAATCAGAAGATATCACAGCTTCTCAAAACTTTAATGAATATTTCCTACTCACCTTTTACTCTCTCCCAGATTTTTTGTTTAGAAGAACAAGTAAATAATCCACCAAGAACCAGGAGTGTAGCTGGAATACCTACCTACACAGGTCTCACTCAGCTGATAATGCTGTTTGAAGAGTTGTTAATGGTTTATTGATATGTATATGTGTGCCTACTTGAGTTTATGTGCACCACATACATGGACGAGCCCATGGAAGGCAGAAGAGGGTGTCTAGTCTCCTGGAATTGGAGTTACAGGCAGTTGTAAGCCACCATGTGGATACTTGGAAGTGAACCCCTGTCTCTACAAGCTAGGTTAAGAGTTCTTAACCATTGAATCATCTCTCCAACCCCCAGACTTCAGCCTTAAAACCACATTTCCAACAAAACAAAGCCCTTCAAAAATCACTGAGCTAAGGAGCCTCCAAAATAACTCATGCAGCCAAGAAAATATTTCCATAAGTAAAGCTTTTTGTCAAGGGAGGCCAAACTAGAAGAACAATACCGTCTATTTGTGTACAACACCCCAGTGGAGAGCCATTAACCATTATACTATCTAATAATGTTTGCTTTTCTCCAAGAACCAGTTTTTCCTCCCTTAGTGGCACTATTGCCCCCTGTGAGAATGGTCCGCATCGTTCTTGCATTTGGGGGCAATTTCAAGTGTGATGTTTTCAAAGCCAACTGGATCCATAGCATCATCCTGTGTAAGAAACTTACACCGTATACAGAAGAAAGTTTGTTGATTTTTTTAAGTATTTAATTCAGTCAAGTTTGGAGTTGGTCCTAATTGTGTCCATTTTATTGGAACTTTTGAGGTGGGGATGAGGAACAAAACTTAGCATGAAACAAAACTTTGATGACAGAAAAGCAACAGATGATTAAATGGGAGCTAAAAGGCATCATGTACTCCCCCACTCCTGACAGCTCTTTGATAGATCGCTATTGGCAACAGTATACCTAGCCCCCTGCATCTCTTGTCCCCCTCCTCCCCATTCTCCCTCCATCATTCATTGTGCACATAACATATACAGCCACATGTCTCTATCACTGAGAAAGGATCAATCGTTTTTCCCTATGCTGCTGAGACATACAATATTTATCACAGCTTATAGAAGAGAAGAAAAGAAACTCTAGGGATATCCCCTTCAGCTGTGTTCTGTTGTAGAATCAGGAGCATCGCAGGCCTCCTCATCTTCACCCCACTGTCAGCCAAGCCTAACATAATCTGTATCACAATGAGCCCGATACCAATGAGTCAGATACCCACTGGCCATTGCAAAGGAAAAGAGACCTGGTTATTGGTGATCTTCCTTGCTGTATTAAACACAACTCCCATTAGGCAAACTCCTTTCCATTTCTTTAAACCTCTCAATACCTTGTAAATCAAATATTTATCAGCCAAGAACCTCTCTTCTGACTCTCTGATGTTTCAGCTCTGACAAAGTTGGCCACTAGCCAGTTGGTGGAGAAACCTGTGAAAGGAAAAGCAGGCACAAGGAAGAAAGAAAACTCTTTCATTTTTATTTCACAGGAACAAAGTGCCAACAACACACACACACACACACACACACACACACACACACCACGATCTTTTTTCTTTTAAACTTGCCTTTGTGGAAATGTTTGCATGGAGTAGGCGGGCCTGTCCACTCACCCAGTCAACAAATATTTACTGGACATTCATCATGAAGTCCACATGACTTTAGAACCTTACAGCTCATGTTAAAATTTTCTCAGCTACTGTTAAGAGGGTGTGAATTGATACTGGCATGCGTATCAAACACTGAGATTGACAATTGTGGAAATGATTTCACAAGCCATGGATTTTGTGAAACAAGAGTCAAGAATTCTGCCTATGAGAAAACAAAATGCTAAAGTAGAAATGCCCTGAACCCTGATTTAAAACAAAACAAAAAAACCAGAATCCATATGGTGAGTGGGCAGAGGGAGATGATCAATCTACAGAAGGCTGCATGGCACCCTTCCAGGGAAGGCATCATCTCTGAGAATCACAATGTAGACATCCCAAAGTGCTTTATATGCTGACAATCAGATGGTAGTGTAAAGTAACACACTTGATGTATCTACAGAATTAAGGATCATACAGTTGATACAGTTATCGGCTTATTTTCAAAAGAATGTAATAAACACGCTGAACACAGGTTTTGTTGCCAAACATCAAAGCATCAAAGGTCACCTTCTCCTTTGATCTCTGACATTCAACAGAATGACAAATGGTGTGTGTGTGTGTGTGTGTGTGTGTGTGTGTGTGTGTGTGTGTGTGTATACATGTGAAGGCCAGAGGTGCCTTCCAAGATCATCTTCACCTTTCTTCTCTGAGCCTGAACCTCTTTAATTCAGTCATGCTGGCTGTCCAAGGATCTTAGCATCCCCCCATCTCTTTTCCCTTCCCAGTGTTGGAGGCTACAGTTGGGAGCCACATTCAGCTTTTTATATTGGCACGGGGGGGGGGGGGTGAGTTCAGTAGAAAAAAAAATGAAAATGGATGGAAACCAGGAGTTTATTACTGTTGTTAGTCAAAAAATCAGAGCAAAAATGAGTGGCTTTTAAGTTATGGAAGGAACCGTGGGATAATGGCCTTTATGCTAGCACAGTAGACATTCTACCCAGTCAGTCATCCCTTCATCCTCCAAGAAAATGTGTGCATGCCTGGAACTCATCGTTGGAGGTTCCTATCAATGGGTTACGAGGTAGACTCAAGCCATCATTTTCTCTGAAACTCAGCAGATGCCACTATTGCATAACCAAAGTGTGATTCAGAACAGTTTCTTACAGCAGCCAAATTCTCAAAACACTTAGCATAAGGTTCTGACATCAGCCAGTCTACCTTTTGTATTGAATTCTGAAACCTTAGCCCACCATATACTTTCCATTTTCAGAATAAACATTTCCAGTTTGGAAAAAAAGAAAAATCAGTGACCATGTCACCTACAGACTCTACAACTAATAGATGGTTAGTTTATTTCAACCCTTTTGTCTAACAAATGTAAAAACTTATATATGAATTAAGGGTCATCCCTTTGTGAAGAGCAAATGGCAGTCAGAAGGTGAAAATGTTGAGCCAGATAATCATTCATTCCGGTTTTTATCAGATAAGAGCATGGTGGTGTACATCCATATGTTCACACAGCTGAAGAACAGGAGAGAGAAGCCAAGGTTCTAGTCCCATTCTTTGTATGCAGTACCTACAAGGCACCAAACACTCGCTACGATGCTGGGGACATGACGGTATAGGTCACAGGACAAACCTTTCCTTCGTGTATTTCAAAATATCACAGAAAATAAATAAGAATGCAAGACACTATGATATTTATGCTTAGTTCTGGGAAGCAAACCAAGAAAGTGCCATGGTAGGAAAGAGACAGAGATTTTCCAGGCAGGGAAGTCAGAAAGGTCTTCTTCAACTCATGGCATTTAACATTCAAGATTCCCAGTAAGACCGTTGATGGCCATATAAGAAGAGGGGAGGAGCATGTCTGGAATGTGAGAAAAGTCAGGAGTGGACCTAAGTATCGTGGGTCATCAGTAAAATGGAAGAATTGAGCTTCAGGTTTTCAAACGATGCTCTCTCTTCTACAGGTCTACAAAGAGCGGAGCCAAGAGATCTCCTTGCAAGAAGAAAAGCATTAAGCAAAGTATCTTATCCCATGATGACAGGTATCCTACAGTCGGGGGTAAAGGGGGGCTAATTCCAACTCTACCAATCAGCCTGTGGGCCCAGAAATAGGATGAATCACCTCTTCATATTAGTAACCTGGGCCTCCAGGTCAAAAGATCAGCTAAATTACATTTCTTAAGCATGTCATTCGAATGGGAAAAAACATAATAGGTAAAAAATGCACGAGTGTACAACGAACAAAGAAGACATGAATCAAGTATTGTCATTGGTTATAAAGACAGAATAGGAATTCATGGCTCATACATTGTGGAAGAAAAACTTGGTTTACACTGAGAAAAATATCACCAGATCTAACTTCAGTGCATTCCAAACCCTGCAATATAGAAAGAAGGAGCTAGCTGGCAAGCTTGGCTGTGTTTCAATAGGGATTTAATAGCACAAAACGATCAAGCTTCTTTGGAGTATATTCTGTTACTCTTCTAAGGATGCTACAAAGGTATTTGCTATGCAATATCATACACAAAATAGAAGTCTTTTATCAAAAGGAATAAGCTAAATACAAAGTTGGCTGTGGCAGTCCTTCTAGAATTTTCTCTTTTGGTTGATCTCTTACTCTCAAAAATCAATAAATTATCAGGGGACTTTCCACATTGCAGTGTGAATTAAAAATCAGACATCAAAGTATCCCTCTCCTCCAGGAAGGAGCAGGTTTGTTTCATAAAGTTTTCTGCTATATTTATTTTTTAAATATAGACACATATATCACAGAAAGATTAATATTCTTGTAAAAATTCATATTTTCTATATATTCAAGATCTGAAGAAAATCCTTACTTAAACAGCAATAACAACAGAAAGGAAAACCTGTCTGACTTGGCATTTGAGAAGCTGACTCAGTGCTAGGAGACAGAGACAGGAAGATTGATCGTGGATGCTCAAATCGTCAGCTAGCCTAGCCAAGTGGTGAGCTCCCGGGTTGTAGGAGAGAGCTGATCTCAAAAAATGATAAGCTGGAGGGAAACAGGGGAAGACACTGAACACCAGCCTCTGGCGTCCATGGCTATTTACACAGGAACATATTGTGCACACATGCAGACACAAAGCAAGAAAAGAAAGGAGCAAAGAAAGAAAAGAAGGGAAGTAGGAAGGAAGGGAGGGAGGGAGGGAGAAAGGAGGGAGGGAGAAAGGAGGGAGGGAGAAAGGAGGGAGGGAGAAAGGAGGGAGGGAGAAAGGATCAGGTGAGCCTTGTTGAGAACAGGGAGGTTGGGCCAGGAGGTGTTCAACAATGCGGCCAATTGGATCAACCAGCCCTCCATCAAGTGTGCTCATCTTCTGTGTCTGTTCTCTGTAAAGCACCTTCTAGGCAGGCACTGGAGGAAAGCTTTTGTTTGACTGTCAGCCTGCTTAGATAAGGTACATCTAGCCTGTTAATTGGTCTCTAGTCTTTATTCATCTGTCTCTTATCACTAATCTCACTGCTGCAAAAGAAACAGAAAAACTCTCAACAGCTTGTGAGGAGTTTCCTGGGGAGCTGAGCGGTCTGTCAGAGCCCAGGATGCCTATTTAGGACTGTGAGACAATGCTTTATCTATTAAGTAAGGCGGGGGGGGGGGGGGGGGGCATTTCTTTTCCCCTATCCAAAAATGCTCCCTAGGTGGTGAAATAAAATGTGACTTTTAAGTTATTTGTACTTAATCAATGAAAAATAAATCTCATATACCTAATAATCATTGGTATGGAAGGGGAAAAGGACCAGATAAATGGTTTTATTTTCTAGAATGTGCATGAACCAGTGCTAAGCTTAATACACTGTAGGTGCTTTGTAAAACTTCTATTCTTCCCTCCATCCTCTCCCAACCTTTTCTCGGTTCACCTTTCCAACTGTGTGTATCCTCATCTTCCACAGATGACTAACAGCATAGGACACAGGCGGCACTTTATCCAGTAATTGCTTTATCTCAATAAGTAAGGAGAGGACTCTCGCCTAAGACATAAATATTTCCAGCTCTTTCTAAAGAGATGGTGGTAGGCTGAAGTAATCAACACAGGTCTCTGCTCAAGCAGACTTACACATCTAGTCAAACTTTTTTTTTTTTAAAACCACTCACCAAATCTGAGCACTCCAGAGCCCCTGATTTTCTTGTCACTGGCTAAAGTGTTAGTAGCCCTGCCACAGAGAGGGAAGGTTAAATGCTAGATAAAGTGTGGTCAAAACTGAAGTGAGGGAAACCTTTTCACCTTCTTAGGCCCTCTCTTAGCACACTGCTTGAGGGAAATTCCAGTTCATCCCACACCCTCCTCTGTGCAGGCAGTAATAATTATACACGTTGTGACTTCATGACACCTCTGATGTGCAAATCTAGCACACAGCAGTATGAAGCTTCCATGTTTCACATGATCAAAACGGGCATTTATCATTTCAGGTCTCACATCAAAGCAAAGCAGCTAAAGCAGATGCCGTCCACGTCTCCGAGTGACAACGTCAAGACATGATCAAGACCACATGGTCACAGTGGAACACAGTGCACGTCAGCCACCCGCCCCCCAGCCTTCCGAAAAACACAGCATGAATGGGCAGCGAGGGGTCTCTGCGGCTTGTAAGGAAAGAGAGGGAGTGAGCTCAGTAGCAGCTTCCCACCACCTGCACGCCACTAGCACGGTGAGGTAAAAAAGCTCAAAGAAACTTCCAGTAGTTCAGCGGTAGAATGCTAGCCTGAGAATATATGAGGTCTGGGTTCAATTCCCCAACACTACATACAAAGAAAGGAAAAAGAATGTTTCAGAACATAAAGAAATTAGTCTTTGGCTTAAGTTAGGTTCTTAGATTTATTTAACTAAAATGTCTTCACACGCATTCTACAACCTAAAAGAAGCTGATAGACTGGATACAGCCCTTTCTGTGGCTGTTCAGAACGAAGTCATTTCTATGCACTAAGGTCATTTTTTTTTTAATCATACTGTGATTTTACTTTTTTCACACAGGGGTTATAAACACAAAAAGGCAGGATGTGGGGAAGGGGATGATGCAGGAGAGTGTAGGTGTTCAGGGGGAGTACAGATATCTTCCAGAACAGAGTATCAGCTGGGTGAAGGAAGGTTCAGGGAACAGGTCACTATGACTCTGTCTATGAATCACTTTGTTTCTTATCTAAGCTAGTGCTATCCACCAAGGTTACCTATCCACAAGGTCTATGGCTATTAGTTCTTATGCAGGCTGGTAAAATTCCACCAAAGCTGCCTGTTTAAAATATCTTATAGCTATCTGTTTCAGTGTTTTTCCACAGAGACCAAGGCTTTGTGTTAGCAGGCTAACTTAGGCCTATGGGTGATTTTAGGCCTTCGGTGTATAAGCAAGGCTGCCCCTGACATCTCCTCCCTTCTCCAAGTATAGAAGGACCTTGGCGATTCCAATCTTGCAAAGGCAGGGATAGAGGCCTAACCTCCAGTAATTAAAGGGGACCTTGTAATGGCTCTGGTCCTCCTGTCATTGTTCAGTGAGGCATAAGGGCCATTCCCATCCCGGAAGGTCACTTGTTATGCTCTAGATTTGATCTCCAGCAAATTCATAAACACCAAGCACACATGTCTTTTAATGTAGTAAACTTTAGATTACTTAAAGTAATAGCTAACGACCACTGGTAAGTGGCTTGTTGTCATTCCCAACCTTGGAACTAGGGGAGTGCATGCAGCCACTGGCCATGCAGAAGTTGCCTCAGACACACATATCCCGTGAGTGACTGGAAGGCTATTTCTTCAGTGTGTAAGATAAAAATGGAATGGAAGGAAAGGAAGGAAGAATAGGAGAGGAGGAGAGAGGGAAGGAGGGATAAAGAGAGGGAATGGAGGTGTTTGTGGGAAAGGAAGAGAGAGATGTGGCAAGGGCAAGAGAGGAAGCATAAAGGCAAGGAACTTAAGAAATAAGGAAGGAATGTGAGACACAGGGAAGAAAGAATGGGAAGGAGGAAGGGGGAGGGAAAGAAAGTAACCAGATAGGGAAGGGGAGAGGAATCTTCAGTCTTTATCTAAATACTCAGTGTTGAATAAGTCATTTTGAGAACTAGCTAGCAGAGTCAAATTGCCTTTTTGAGTCTTGAAGTAAATTATCAGCCGAGTACAGACCCAAGCTAAGACAGATATAGCATTTAACTTCACGGGTGGTTATAATTTCTACATTTGTGCAAGAGTGATTCCTGCTCAGTATATTCCAAAAAGGACATGAAGTTTCTTAAAGGCCCTGTATAAATCAATTCACAATCATACTGAGGTAGTTTGACTGTGACTCCAAGAATGTCTGAGTTTCATTTTCTTCCTGTTAAAGATGAAACCACTGACATTCATTTTTTATGGACATTTCCAGCTAAAGACTTTTTTTTTTTTTTGGTAAGTTAAAATTTGAAGAGCATGAAAGAGAAATTATTCTGATTTATGATGACGTCCAATCAGGACCAATTAAGAGAAAATGAACCAGGGAAATTGGAGTGGGGAAAAGAAATAAGGCCTTGCAAAGTGAGAAGTTCCCCCCTCGCTTCCCTTCCCCTGGGTCGAACACCACAAAGCAGCAGCAGGCCCCTGAGCCCAGGCCTCACTGGACCTAGCTGCTTCACCTCTATCCTTGCTCCAGGAACACCTGCTGTCCCCTCTGCAGTCAATCAGGCCCACAGAACTGCTTATACTGTATTACAATGTTCAGAGATAAATGTAAGAAGAATTTTAATATTACCATGAGCCCCACTTATTCCCAGCTAAATATGTTCTGGTCTCAAGTTAAAACTCTAACTCCACTCAAGATGCACTTTTTTTTTTTAAATCTTTTGCTCATGTAGAAAAAAGCCTTCGTGCTGGGCTAGTGAGGTATTAGTTTTAAGTATCAGTTTGCCACAATCTAGAGTCACCTGGCAGGGAGACTCAGTGAAGGATTGTTTAGATCAGGTTGGCCTGTGTGTGTATGTCAGAGGATTTGCCTAGGTTGTATCAGTTGATATGGAAAGATGTGCCCACCATGGGAGGCACCATTCCCTACATTTGGGAATATATATTACATCAGCTATATACCAAAGTACAGTAGGTGTACATGCGTGCATCTCTGCTGTTGACTGATGAAATGAGATGAGTCTGCCTCTATACTGACTTGCTCCCTATGATGAACTATACATAACCTGGAACTTAAAGCCAAAATAAACCCTTTCTCCCCTATGTTATCCTTGTCAATGTATTTTATTACAACAACAATGAAACTGAACTAAGTAGGGATCTGACACATCCCACAAACACATGCAGGCTGACTAAAGACTACTGTGTTTCTCACTTGGTTCTCAGTGCCACACAGCATGACCCAGTTCCAAGCATCCACCTTTATCTGATAAAAGAATGACGCATGGTGAACAGTGCCTTAGAGAGGCCCCAAGGCAAATTGCAAAAGGTCTTTTACCTTTTGTGTGTTTTGTTCCCTGGATTGTTCTTGGATGTGGTTTCATGCCTCTTGTAACAAACATTTACATTACATTTATTAGTCATGCTTGTTCTTGTTGAATGTTAGAACATAGCTATAGAACCCAATATGGTCAGCGTACCCCAAATCTGATTATCACCTTCTGCCTTGCTTTTGTCCTTTCCCTGAGGTAATCTCTAGCATGTGCAGGGCAGTTGTGTTTAAATTGGTCTGTCCTGAGAAATTGCAAGAAAGGGCTGCTCTGTTAACATTTACTATGTGCTTACTGTCATTTATTTACATGTTTTTCTGACTATGCTTTTCCAAGCTGAAGCAACGTCCCTTGGATCATTGCTTTCTTTGTTACATTTGTGTATAAAAGTACACGGAAACGGCAGTAAGGTTGTCTACAGCATTGGACTGTCGTCCGCCCCGTTCTTTCACATCCTCAGATCCCAGGTTCAGCAGATAATATCTCACAGGTCAGCTTCTAAGACAGGCTTTGCCCTCTTCCCATGCCCCCCCACAGAAATCAGCTTCATACAGTTGTCAGAATTAGTGGACTGAGTACCCCATCCTCTATCCCCATCCTCGTTTGGTGGACAGATATGAATTTAGAGTGGGAAGATGCCAGGGCAGAGACACTTTAGAGACAAGACAAATTAACTTGTCAACCCTTGCCTCCCAGGAAGCATAAACCCTGGTGATTGCCGTAGACCAAGATATTGTTTGCAAAATGCTGTTTGCTTGCTTTTCTTTGCACTTAAAAACATGGTTATGGAACCCTGCAAAAAGTAGCACGCGCAGCCATTGCACACCAAAGCTGAGAAGAAACCTTTGGTTTTTGTTGTTGTTTCTGCTCGTATGTGAGCCCATTAGTGCTTGGACTTACTGTGTATTGAAAGATGGCCCTGAATTTCTGACCCTTCTGCTTACATCTGTCTAGTCCTCAGATTATAGGTGCACACTACCACACCTACGTGCATGTTTTAAATCTTTATTAACACTACACATAAATTTGTGATTGTATATTTCTAAATTCTTTATATCTAGAGGATAATTGTTTACAAGAGGTAAGGTAAAATCCTGTGAGATTTTAGCAGCATCCCTGGTTTCTGTTAGTATATCCTGGTAACATCTCTACACTCGTTGCAAGAATATTTCTAGTTACCCCTGATCCGTTGGGCTAGATATAACATACACAAAGCAGAATAGTGTTTTTTCACATTGGCAACAGGGTGGATAGAGAAACCCAGAATTTTCCATAGAGTATGGAATAAAATTGAACTAAATATTCTGAAACAAATTTAAAATGTCAGTTCTAGCTAAGTAATATTATGAGATGTATGTTCAATTTATCAAAATGGTCTAGTCTCTGAGTTCTCAGACCTACCTAAACGGGAATTATTTGTTAACTACCTGCAAACCAAGGCACAAAGGAACGTCAAGAAAGAAGAGGCAGAAAGAACCTAATAGCCAGAGGATGGGGAGAAGCGTCCTGAAATGTTGTCTTCCAGCCATGGCATGGCTATCCCACTCAAGAATTCACACACCTGTCACTGTCTACTTACAAGCTGCACAAGTCAAACCATCCAAAAATCTGTTATAGGACATAGATGGGGGGAGATGGTCTTTATGCCTCACCACCTAATGGAGAATTATTGCCAATTACAACATGCTGGGAGGAGGGGGGTTGTTTATGTTTTGCTCATGTGCTCGCTCTAAGGTTTCCCATGCTCCATTGCATTGGATGCTTCCATATATCCATGTACATAGGAGACAGCATGAACTGGACACTGGATTGTCAAAAAAAAAAAAGACATTAAGCTGTGAGAAAACCATGTAGACTGTGTATAAAAGAATTTGGAGAAGAAAAATGGACAGCTGGTAAGAGTATATTTTATTGTATACATGCATGAAAATCTCAAAAATAAAGAAAAATTATAATAAAGTAATGGAGTTATCTTGGACCGCTCTGCCCCACACGTGGGGGCCAAAATGTCGGGACCGCTCTATCAACGTTGGAACCCACACTGCCAAAAGCCTTGGGGGCTAAATTGTTAGAGCCCACACTGCCCCAAGATGCTTCAGTCCGCGGGTCAGGGTTCATCAAGAGAGAGTGAGGACGGGTGCGAAGAATGGAAACCAGACAGAGTGTGATTGAATCCCATTTATTCTTCAGTCTCTCTTCTTCTCTCCAAGTCCCTCCTAGTTCCAAGTCCCAAGTCTCAGGTCCCTAGTTCCTAGTACCAAGTATCAAGTCCTAATCCCTGTTCCTAGTTGCTAGTCTCTTTTCCAGTTCCAAGTTCCTTCTCCAAGTGTCTAGTCTCAAGTGTCTGTCTTCTGTCTGCCTCTCGTCTTTTATATGTCTCCCCTCTAAGTCATGCCTTTAAGTCACGCTCTTAAGTCTTGTCTCTAAATCACACCTTTAAGTCGCGCCTTTAAGTCTCACACCTTTAAGTCTCACACCCAAGGAAAGATCCTGGGTATCTAAAACAAAATGTTATCAGAGTGTGCTCAGCTATTGTAGGCTATTGTAAACAAGTCTCTTGTCAGGGTATATGGGTCAAGATGGCTGCAAGGATGATAGCCGCCTTCTGTCCATTCCCCACATGAAGTCTCAAAAAACAACTTTGTAGGTTGTTTTTGGAATACTTGAGAAATTACTTGCTACATGTTTCTGTCCTCTGAGTTCTGGCTAACAGGTTCACTTTACCTTGTGGTTTCCCTTCATGAGAATGCACCACCCACAGGGGACAATGGTACTGTTGCTATCACTCAAGCTAACTGCAAGTTCTCAGAGACTTTTCAGGGTTTTCCCAAAAAAAAAAGAAGACAACAAAATGCATGTGTAACCAACACAGTAGGTTTGCATCTTGGAGAGCCCAAAGCCAAAATAAATATGGCCAATAAATAAAATTGTGGAGAAAGATCTACTACTCACAGATGGTGCATCAAACACAAGACTTATTTCTAGAGCAAAGGAATATTCAGCCACAATAAACTGAACTGGGGAGAACCATGGTTCTTTTCAACAATAATATGACAAAAATGTGTGGGAATCTAGTCAGAATGTGAATAAGAATTCCTGGAGAGAAAAACTGTATCTGCAGGGACTGGTTGAGTCCACTTCAGTGATGTAGAGAGGATGGCTCATTTTGGTTCCCTTTCATGACCCAACATCTTTAATGACAGCTAGGTGAATCCTTTGGGATAGATGTACAGATTCATGGTTTTGTTTCCACCAACCAAGAGGATAAGGACGTGCTTAGATAGCAGCTAATGCCTTCTGTAGCATTTCCCCTATTTTTCTATTTTGTGAGCCCACTATTACATTTGAAAAGTGTGTTGTTTTGTGACTCTCTTTGTTCTGATACTATGCATATGTCATGAAATGGACACCTAATTGAAACATGCACTTTGGAAAAAATATAAGTCTGTGTTCCCAGGCCATAATCACTCACACTTGGCTCCATAAGAAGTCATCTCTTTTTATTCCTTTGAGTTATGAACTATATCTTTCCTAGATGGGGAACCAATATGTACTCACATTAAGAAATCACTTTATCAGACAGAATATTCCTAAGAACATTCACTAAAGAAGTACATTCCTAAGTATGCTTGGTTTAAAGTCATAGCTCATGATGCACAGACAGATACATTTAGGGACATGCCTAATTCAAGATCATGAAGTACATGTTTAGAAGTCTAATGTGACATTCCCTGAAAAAGCTCCACCTTCATTGAAGATCTGAGTGATTAAAACTTCATGAACACAAGGAGTTGGAATGTTGCAGATTGAAGGAGAATTATCTTGGGCTACCTTTAGTCCACTTAATTATTCATCTGTATACCAGACCTAATATAACAAACCTTTGAAATGCATTAAATCCAAATTAATCAATCAAATATAATGTTGGTTTGCATCAGTTCCCAACCAAGGATGCCATCGGCACCTGAACCTGACAAAAAAGACTTCTATGTTTTACGAACCCTGATGGTTCCACTAACAAACACTTTGATTTATGGCTCCATTAATTTCCAGGCGGTTGAAGATCATGCAATCTCTTCCACAATGGAAAATGCCATTCAGGGCAACCAAAAGCCATATTTACAGGCCATAGAACTCGTATTCGGATCAGAATAAACTCCTTTCTACTCCCTTTAGAGCAATGTGTTTTATCTCAACAAAAGGTTTTAAATGGCAGCTGAGAGATGCTGGAGACTGCTCACTTGTGTTACAAGGGAAGCAAAAAGAAATACATATGGGTATGCTGAGGATTTGTCATAATTCTTTAGCCAGGGGCAGGAGAATTTCTAGATACATTAATGTAGAAAAACTTTCCTAAAGACACTCGCTTCAGTCCATGGCTAAAAATGCAGTCACTAATGGTAAGAAATACACCTTACCTAACATACTGCCTGAAGTATCAGGGTTTGGTTCTTGCCAGATGAGCATCATAGCCCACCCTTCTCAGCCCTACCTAAGGTCTACAGAGAAAATGGCCTCTGTCTCAGTTTACGCATTCCAATGAGTATCCTGTCACTGAATACACAATGAGATAGCTGATAGAAATGAGAAGAGGAGAGGTTTCTTTCTTTTTTTAATTTTATTTATTTTTATTGGATTTTATATTTACATTTCAGATTTTATCCCCTTACCCCATTCCCCCCACCACCCAGGAACTTCCTATTCCATCCCCCCTCCTCATGCTTCTATGAGGATGTGCCTCTACCTACCCCCACTTCCCCCACCCTCAAATCCCCCCCCCCACTCGGTGTTCAGCCTTCATGGGACCAAGGATCTCCTCTCCCACCTATACCCAACAAGGCCATCCTCCCCTACATATACAGCTGGAGTCATGGGTCCCTCCCTATGTGCTCCCAGGCTGGTGGTTTAGACCCAGGGGAGCTCTGATTGGTTGGTATTGTTGCTCTTCTCATGGGGCCACAAACCCTTTCAGTTCCTTCAGTCTTCTCTCTAACTTTTCCATTGGGTAACCCTTGATCAGATCAGTGGTTAGCTGTGATCATCTGCCTCTGAATGTGTCAGACTCTGGCAGACTTTTAAGGAGACAGCTATATCAGGCTCTTGTCAGCATGCACTTCCTGACATACACATCAGTGTCTACCTTTGGTGACTGCACATGGGATAGATACCCAGGTGGAAGAGTCTCCAGATGGCCCCTCCATCAGCTTCTGTCCCACACTTTGTCTCCATATTTGCTCCCTTGAGGATTTTGTTACTCCTTCTAAGTAGGGCCGAGGCATCCACACTTGGTCTTTCTTCTTCATGAGCTTCATGTGGTCTGTGAATTGAATCTTGGCTATTTCAAGCTTTGGGGCTAATATCCGTTTATCAGTGAGCAGATACCATGTGTGTTCTTTTGTGATTGGGTTACCTCACTCAGGATGATATTTTCTAGTTCCATCCATTTACCTAAGAATTTCTCAAATTCATTATTTTTAATAGCCAAGTAATACTTCATTGTGTAAATGTACCAAATTTTCTGTATCCATTCCTCTGTTGAAGGACATCTGGGTTCTTTCCAGCTTCTGGCTATTATAAATAAGACTGCTATGAACATAGTGGAGCATGTGTCCGTGCTATATATTGGAGCATCTTCTGGGTATATGCCCAGTATAGCTGGATCCTCAGGTAATGCTATGCCCAATTTTCTGAGGAACTGCCAGACTGATTTCCAGAGTGGTTGTACCAGCTTGCAATCCCACCAACAATGGAGGAGTTTTCCTCTTTCTCCACATCCTTGCCAGCATCTGCTATCACCTGAGTTTTTGATCTTAGCCATTCTGACTGGTGTGAGGTGGTATCTCAGGGTTGTTTTGATTTGCATTTCCCTGATGATTAATGATGTTGAGCACTTCTTAAGGTGCTTCTCAGCCACTCAAGTTTCCTCAGTTGAGAATTCTTTGTTTAGCTCTGTACCCCACTTTTAATAGGGTTAGTTGGTTGTCTGAAGTATACAAAGACTAAACAAAGAAAGAGAACTACAGACCAATCTCTCTTATGAATATTGATGCAAAAATACTCAATAAAATTCTCACAAACCGAATCCAAGAACACATCAAAACAATCATCCATCATGATCAAGTAGGCTTTATCCCAGGAATGCCGGGATGGTTCAATATTCAGAAATCCATCAATGTAATAATACACTATATAAACAAACTCAAAAAAATATGATCATCTCACTAGATACTCAGAGGTTTCAAATCACAGGTTTCTGCTCAATAAAACTAAAAGTTCTATTACTTCAAGAGCAAACACCTCAAAATACCAAATTTTGTGGGTAAGTGAAGATTTGTATTGCACTGTTCAATAAGAATCAGACCTGAACCCACTAAAATTATGGTATTATAATGGTCTAATAATTCTAACACGTGTGTGTGTGTGTGTGTGTGTGTGTGTGTGTGTGTGTGTGTATCATTTCTGTGCAATTAGGTTTTTTTGTTTTTTTTTTTTTTTTTTTTTTTTTTTTTTTTTTTTTGGTTTTTCGAGACAGGGTTTCTCTCTGTGTAGCCCTGGCTGTCCCTGGAACTCACTCTGTAGACCAGGCTGGCCTCGAACTCAGAAATCCTCCTGCCTCTGCCTCCCAAGTGCTAGGATTAAAGGTGTGCGCCACCACAGCCTGGCCACAATTAGTTTATAATAACCAGAGTTGTATTTGACTTTCCAAGTCAGGTTCTGGGGAGACCCAACAAAGGCTCTGGTGAGCATTGACCAACCCAATGTGGAAATTTCCAGTCTGGCTCCAGAGCACTGCAGGAAGTCAATTTCCAAATGACACCAAGTATTTGACCTTTCTGTGATGCATTCTCTGTCATTTCCACACTGGACCACCTGATCTAAAGGTACTTAGAGGAACTATTATCCTTCAGTGATGGATGTTTTTAAAGTATATCACTGATCTTTGATAAATTAGATGGGGAAAAAGGATTGCCCTTCTAAAACAAATAAGCATTAAAAAATCTGTTTCTAAAGGCTTAATATTAAACAATAGCTATAATCCTATATTTGCCCTAATCAAGCTTGATTTTTTAAAAAATTATTTGTTGCTTGTTTGCTTATTTAACAGATATTTCTATGCAAACTTCAGTGTTGCTATACACTGGTAAATACTACTCCGAGTGCTGATTTCATGGGTATTCTCATGTTTATGCTCAGATGCTCAGCACAAGCTTCTGAAATACTCCCAGTCTTCAGATAAGAAGCTGAACAATATATCTAAGGTATCCCTGCAAAGTGGAGGCCCAGTATTCACACCTACATGTCTCTGTCAACAAGTATAGCACATTGCAGGCCTGAGATTTGCTATTTTGATCGTGTGTGTGCATGTGTGTCTCTGTGTGTGTATATGTATGTCTCTGTGTGTCTCTGTATGTCTATGTGTGTGTGTGTATGTGTGTCTGTATGTGTGTCTCTGTATGTCTGTGTGTCTGTGGGTGTCTGTCTGTCTGTATGTGTATGTCTGTGTGTGTGTGTGTCTGTATGTCTGTGTGTCTGTCTATATGTGTATCTCTCTCTCTCTCTCTCTCTCTCTCTCTCTCTGTGTGTGTGTGTGTGTGTGTGTGTGTGTGTGTGTGTGTGTGTGTCCTTATACACACAGATTTCAGGTGAACCATTGAAACCCTAGCCAAGAACTTTCAACCATACTTCAATTTCTATAGTAAAATATAAAATCGGGTGTTTCGTTTTTAAGTTACTATGCACTAGGGGCTGGAGAAATAACTCAGGGGTTAAGCGCACTGACTGCTCTTACAAAGGACTGAGATTTGGTTCCCAGCCCCTACATGTCACCTCATAACCATGTGTAACTCCAGTTCCCAGGGATCTGATGCCTCCTTCTGGACTCCGTGGGTACAGTATTAGGCACACAATGCACATACACACATGCATACAAAACACACAGAGATAAAATATAAAAATAAACCTTTTATAACACTAAACTTAAAAGTTAATATATACTCATTAAAGAAATTGGGGGTGTGCTGAGAAGAAAAGAAATTATAAGTTCATAGTTAACACTCTCTAATATTTTCTTAACCATTAATTATGACCTTTTACTCAGAACACACTCAGCTTTAAACATTAAAGAGATGAATTTCAAATGTTTTTTTGTCATACTCAGAGACTAGGACCCTCTTGGATAATAATTAAATGATACAATGTATGTAAAGTGAAGAGAAACACTTTGTACTCAGAAGACTGTGACAATAAACACCTTGTGTGAATGTACTTGTCTCTGTATCTAGATATCTACATTAAAAACAGACAAAGCCATTTTATAGCAAACAATCTACACCCTGCATCTACAATGAAAGTAACTAACTAGATTCCCACTCCTCTCGCTGTCTCTCTCTTTTTTTTTTTTTTTAGTGAGACAGAATTTCTCGTTATATAGTCCTGCTATTCTTGAGTTCCTTATGTAAACCAGACTCATCTTGAACTCTCAGCTATTCTCCTGCCTCTGCCTTTTGATCGCTAGGATTACAGGTATGAGTTACTTACTATACCCACGTCTAGATCTCCTTAGGAGCCACAGAGGTTGAGCTGAGCTTCAATAGCCACTAGGTCAGGGTGGCAACGAGAGCAGAGGAGCAAAGCCAGAGGAGCAGGCCTGGAGACTGGGAAAGCTTCAGCCAATGTAGCCATGGGAGAGCATCAGAGATCAAGGTATGGCCTGGAGATGCTGTAAACATGAAAACGTTTGAGATTTCTTCCTAAACAGACCCTTCTCTGAGAAAAGAGCTATGCACTGGAGAGAAATTAGGGAGACAGAATTAAAACTGAGCAGAGTAAGCCCAGCTGGGGAGAGGAAAGGGATGGATGAAGAAGGAAATGGAGGCAGACAGCAAAGTCCTGAACTCTTAGGAAAAAAAGATCTCCCCAAAGTGGCCAAAGCCAGCCTGGTCCAGGTTCTACAACCATAGACAACCAACTTCACAGAAAAGTGTCCAAAAAAAGAAGAATCAACATCAAATCTCAGACCTGGTTATTATAAGATAAAAGAGAAGAAAGAACAGAATAGCATCACTATAACAATAAAAGTGTATCAAAAAGAGACAGGTCAAACCCATAACCAATTCCAGAGTAGTCCAGAAGACATTATAAAGTAAATATCAAATCTAAATGTAAAGTATGCAAAATAAAAATGTGAAAGAGAAAGAGAACATCTCAGAAATCAGATGACAGCTAATGGGGAAGATGACTTTTAAAAGCCACAACAGAAATAAAGGAGAAACTGGCGGAAACACGAAAGTACAAGATACCTTAAGGGGAAGCAAGACTGAATTAAGAAGGGATGGAAAGAACGTGACACAGAGGAAATGAACAGAGCTGATCTGAAGTCCATGCCACCAGAATCCAGAGAAAGAAGGAAAGAAAACCAAGGACAGCTGACAACAGTAAATCGAAACACCCTCCTGAAAGTCAGAAGAAAAAACAATGCCATACATTGAAAAATAAAATTAACAGCGGTGATAATGATTAAAAATAGTAACACATGTTTCAGGACATTGACTCAGAGTGACCCATACAGAGGCAGAGTCTACTCAACAGTGACTGGATTTTAAAGAGTAAAAATGGTTTTTCAACTATCTGATAATGCTAAAACCAAGGCAAGCTACACATTTGCCAGGTTACCGTAAGAGTTTTCCAACGCCATGCTTTATGACTGATGCAAATAGGATAACCTAATTAACATTCTTAAAGAAAGAAATGTCTCCGGGAAATATAAAGAAAGCAATTTTATGTAGCCAAACTAACTTACAGAGGAGTATAAACAAATAGTTAACAACATGCAAAAGCTCAAAGAACAGTATTCCCAAGAGGCCCTCCTGGGGAATATCCTAGTAACATGCTTTAGAGAAGCAAAGTCACTAGAGAGATATTGACATGAAGACTGATACTGAGACTAAATATATAAAACCTGCAGTTATTACAGAACTAAGATCAAATGAGCATTAAAATGGAAAAACATAATATTAATGGCTATATGCTTAGGGGATGTATAGTACAGTAATAAAAATTAATGGGAGAATGGGGAGAGGGTATTCAAATTTTTTTTAATTATTTTCAGTAATTATATTGCCAGTGATGGTATGTGTGTTGCTTGAATATGTAATGCTCAAATTAAGTAAATAATTATGCAATGTTCTGAGTCTTTCATCTGCTATGTCCTAGAAAATTGTGATTCTTTTTAGTAGTTAAGAAAAGAAATACAGATTGAATATAAAACTTAAGTGAAAAACTTGGGATACAGCTCAATGATACAGCACTGCTGTACCTCACACAAGAATCTTGGTTCCGGCAAAACCGGTATGAATAATAAATAACAGTAATAAAATAAAGTAACAAGATAATATTTAAAAACCTTAAACTCCTGAATTTAAATTGAAGCTATCATTATGAATTTCTGATGATGTTTCAAACCAAGAGCGTCTCTGGCACGCTGGTGGCAGTTACGAAACATTTGGAACATTCTTCCCGTTCACACATCCAGGGATTACTTGAGGAGTAGCAATGTCCATGTCTGAGGAAAGAAATACACAAGATGAGACTGAAAGTCTTTGTCACGTCAGATAGGAAATGTGATGGCAATGTCAAAGGGTCAGCCTGCGTGGTAGTGCACACTCATGATCTTAGCACATGGGAGGTAAATGCTTTGTAAAGAACTGTAACAAAAATCTGGAGGATACCAAGTTGATAATCTGCCCTGGCTGTGTAGTGAGTCTGAAGCCAGTCTGGACCTCAGCCATGAGAGCATATATAAAAAATAATGAAAGAACAAGGGTTGAGATGAAAGTTCCCTTGGAGAACTTGAAGAGGGTCCCGCTACCCAGATTCAGAGCTGCACAAGCTTCAGCCACAGATATATTTGAATGGGTTCAGTGTGGGTCAAAATCTTTGTGGAAAAGAACAAACAGGAATGCATCTGGGTTTATATGGAATACAGAAAAAAAGTGCTAAAATTAACCATAGGCTATAGACTACTACTGATCCACACCTTCTATTCTTTAACAACTAATTGTAGGGGAAGGAAAACATTCAGAGGAACCTACTCGTTTAAGGCTTTGGATGTAGCTCTGTCAGTTTGTAGAATGCTTACCTGACATGCACTAGGCCCTGGGTTTGATCCCCAGACCCGAATAAACCAGATATAGTGGCACATGTCTATAATCACACCACTAGGGAAGTAAAGGTAGACAGATCAGTGGTCCAAGGTCACTCTTAGATACACAGAAAGTCTGAGGCCCGTCATGAGACTCTGTCTCAAAAAATTAGAAATATATGAGCCAGGCAGTCATGGCGCACGCCTTTAATCCCAGCACTTGGGAGACAGAGGCAGATGGATTTCTGAGTTCGAGGCCAGCCTGGTCTACAGAGTGAGTTCCAGGACAGCCAGGGCTACACAGAGAAACCCTGTCTCGAAAAAACAACAAAACAAAACAAAAAAAAAAAAAAAAAAAGGAAAAGAAAGAAATATATGAAAACTAGTTAAAAGTTTAAAATGTCAAAATGACAATGCCTATCTATACACATTTTTGTGTGTAAATCTATAAGGAGATATGAAGAGTTGTAAAGATTGGTTGCAGCAAATGAAAGGTGGTTATTTTATTATGAGGAGAGTGATTACCCCAGGGAAAGAAAGAGTTCTGAGGATGGGGTGAGGGATAGGGAGAAGATTCTTGAACAACTGTATCCAGTCCTAATTTCAAACATGGGTAGCCATTTGATGGACTAGCCTGGGTTGGACTTAAGGTTAGAAACCATTTTCTTACAAGGTCAAAATAAGTTCTTCTCTGTTTACTGTGGATCATGAGTTTGACTATGATTCAACCTATTTCTGGAATTTGACAGACCCTATGGAGTTTGACTCACAGTTTGGCCATATCCTGTACTCTACCCTAATGAGGTAAGATGTTCTGCCAAAGATTCCTGAGATGTTCTGCCAAGATGTTCCATAAAATAAGCTTATTTGCTATCAGCTCCTGTATCACCAATTGCCAAATCCTCATGCTACCAAATCCTGCTAGAAATCCCCACTTTGTACTTTTATTTTCTGTATAAGAAGGCCTGGAAAATCAGCCTGCACTGCTCTTTCATTTCTGGTTTGGAGAGTCAGTCCTGTGCACAGTAAATAAAGCTTGCTTGCTTGACCTTAATTTGGGTGATAGTCTCCATTCTCCCTCAGCGATATCAACATCCTTGGAGAACCCATCGAGATTAGACCCAACAGACCTCAGTGACCCTTCCATCAGCTTTCTGGAGCCAAGGTCTTTCTTCTCCTTGGAGTGCTCACTTTGAAGAAGTTCCATGGCCCAGGGACATATTCTTGGTTCTGTGGACTACCAAGGTGAGCAGGCAAAGCAAAAAGAAATCAGCAAGCACCTGTCTGAGGAGACCTCCATTACTAAGTCATAGGGATCCAATCTGGTGGTGTACCTAACTGAAGTACACAAACTCCTGTCCAGAGTGTTAGCAAGACATCACTCTATCTATGATTTGGTTTTGGTGGTAGTGGTGGTGGTGGTGTTTTTTTTTTTTTTTTGGATTGCTTATTTGTTTTGTTTTTTGATCATTTATTTTTGGTTTGTTTTTGATGTCTGGTTCTTGGTCCCCTGCGTCTAGTTTTTTGTTTTATTTGTCTCTTCTATTTACTTGCTATAAGTCTTCCCTGGTCTAAGCTTGGGACATCTGAACAAATAGACAGAATGAATAACAGGACTAGTAAGCCTGACACTCCTTTAAGCTGTGTGTTAAGGAACTTTGACAAATTTTTCTCCCCTATAATTAATCAGGATTGTGATTATCCAAATACCAAGGACTGCCTTCAGTCCTTCTATGAGCTTCAGTCGTCTATGTTTGGGATTGAGTGGTCTCCAAGGGGCTATTTTTAACCCCAAAGTATTCCCTTGGTATTCATGGACCTCTGGGCCAGAATACGTATATTCTCCTATGGTCTCCAATCTGCGTCAGTGGATAAAGGTTTGTATGGTTCAGAATGGGCAAGTTGACCACTCCCTGACTGTGACAAAGAGAATTCCCAGAACCCCTAGTCCTCAAAAAAAATTTGTCCTAAAGGACTCTCAGGAAGATCCTCTCCTTGCCCCATACCCTCCTCTTTATCCTCTGCTGCCCCCACCTCTCCAGAGTCCATTGACTTCTCTTCTCCTTCCTTCCTCAGTCTTTTCTAAAATCTTCCCACTCAACTGCTCCTTCTTCCCTGGCTTCCCCAGTGGAGTCAGCTCCTGCCTTTTCCCCCTCCGTGTACTGCAATGGCCATCCCTACGGGTGGTCAGACTCACTCTCTTCCTCTGGTTGACCTGTAGCTTCTGTTTCTATTTCTATCCCCAAGGCAGAATCGATTCCAGCCCGTGTCCTTCCTCTCCACCAAGCCCCTGAAGGATGCTGCCTGTTTGTTCCATTTACTACAACAGACCTTTACAACTGGAGCCACCAGAATCCCCCTCTCTGCACAGATCCTGGTTCTCAGGTTTCTCTGATTGATTCTGTTTGCTTTAACTATCTCCCAGTCTGGGATGACTGCCAACAAATTCTCTGCACTCTTCACTATAGAAAAAAGAAAGCAAATCCTCACAGAAGCAGATAGGCAGTGCCCACGCTAAGCACACTTCATAATGATCAGAAGAAAAGGTAACAACTGACAGGGATTTATCCAGAAGACCAGAATGGTACTACTGGAACGAAGGAGATAGGAAGTGAGAAACACCAGGCTCTGCTGGAGAGCGTTAGGCAGGCAGCTCATGAACCTACTAATTTGTCTAAAACAGGGGATGTGAAACAAGTCTCAGATGAATCACCTTCAACATTTCTTGAATGTCTACAGGAGGCATAGTGACTGTACATTCCTATACATCTGGAGGACCCAGCAAACCTCCAAGTGATTAACCTGGCCTTTGTCACCCAGCTGGCCCCAGATGTGCATAAGGAAAAAATGAATGACTTTGGAGGAAATAATAGGCCACAGTTACTAGAAATAGCCCCCAAAGTGTTTCGCAACAGAGGGGCTGGAGAGATGGCTCAGCGATTAAGAGCACTGGCTGCTCTTCCAGAAGTCCTAAGTTCAAATCCCAGCAACCACATGGAGGCTCACAACCCCCTATAATGGGATGCAATGTGCCCTTCTGGTGAGTCTGAAGAGAGCAACAGTGAACTCACATTAAGTAAATAATGACAGCAAGGATTTGCTAATAAAGAAAATAAATTCAGATACATGTTCTTGGCACTTTCAGCTCTGGACAATCCGAGAGAGAGAGAGAGAGAGAGAGAGAGAGAGAGAGAGAGAGAGAGAGAGAGAGAGAGAGAGAGAGAGAGGAAGAAGGAAGAAGAGGAGGAGGAGAAGGAAGAGGAGGAGGAGAAGGAAGAGGAGGAGGAGGAAGAGGAGGAGGAGGAGGAGGAGGAGGAGGAGGAGGAGGAGGAGGAGGAAGAGGAGGAGGAGGAGGAGGAGGAGGAGGAGGAGGAGGAGGAGGAGGAGGAGGAGGAGGAGGAGAAAAAGAAGGAGGAGAGGGAATGGAAGTGGGGGAGGGGGGAGGGGGAGAAGGAGGGGAAGAGGAAGACAAAGAGGAGGAAAGAAAGAAAGCCCCATATAAAAGAACCAATGTGCTTACAGCAAGAAAATGGGACACTAGACAAATGATCCGTGGGGCTATGCTAATCTTGAGTTAAACACTACACTATTAATTATCTTAGAGGCCAGAGAAGGGTCAGGATCCATGTAAGTGTCCCTTTGAGGCAGGTATACTCACTCAATGCCAGTTAGCCTGGAACACTCCTTTGTTACCAGTTCAAAAACCAGGAACCCAGACTATAGACCAGGACAGTATTTAAGGGAGGTGAACAAGTGTATAGAAATTACTCATATAATTTTTCCCATTCCCTGTACTCTGATCTACTAGTATGTTGCTACCCAAGCATGGAGTTTATATATGTTGCTACCCAAGCATGGAGTTTATATTGCGATGGACTTAAAAGATACATTTTTCTCTGTTCCTCTGTCAAAACTAAGTCATTCCATCTTTGCACCTGAGTGCTCTGATTCTGAATTTATAATACTGACCTGGACCTGATTACCTCAGGGTTCAAGAATTCCCACATCATCTTTGATGGATCCCTAAACCACATGCAGTACAGTCCCTGCTCAGTGTCTGTAATTGACTGCTGGATGTCAAATGCCCTTTCAACTCAATATCAAGCTCTTCTTCTAGACAAAAACAGACTGACTTCTAGTAAGTCTTTGGCCATTAACCCTGCCACCATGCTGCTGGATGACAGCCCTTAGGAACCAGGCCACAACTGTCTTGAAATGTTAAATGTCATCCAAGGTACTCAACCAGACCTAATAGATGTCCCTCTTTTTTTTTTCTTTTCTTTTTTTATTGGATATTTTATTTACATTCCAGATGTTATCCCTTTACCCCATTTCACACCTGCCCAGGACCCCCCATCCTACTCCCCCTCCCCCTGCTTCTATGAGGATGTGCCCCCACTTACCCCCCACTCCCACCTGCCCACCCTCGAATTCCCCCACACTGGGCATCCAGCCTTTATGGGACCAAGGATCTCCTCTTCCACCTATGCCCAACAAGGCCATTATCTCCTACACATACAGCTGGAGCCATGGGTATCTCACTATGTGCTCCCAGGCTGGTGGTTTAGACCCTGAGAGTTCTGTTTGGTTGGTATTATTGCTCTCCTCATGGGGTCACAAACCCTTTCAGCTCCTTCAGTCTTTTCTCTAACTCCTCCATTGAAAACCTCATGATCAGTTCAATGGTTAGCTGTGAGCATCCGCCTCTGAATATGTCAGACCCTGGCAGACCTCTAAGGAGACAGCTATATCAGGCTCCTATCAGCATGCACTTCCTGACATACACATTAGTGTCTACCATTGGTGACTACACATGGGATGTATACTCAGGTGGAAGAGTCTCCAGACAGCACATCCTTCAGTTTCTGTCCCACACTTTGTCTCCATATTTGCTCCCTTGAGGATTTTGTTACTCCTTCTAAGTAGGACCGAGGCATCCACACTTGGTCTTTCTTCTTCATGAGCTTCATGTGGTCTGTGAGTTGAATCTTGGCTATTTCAAGCTTTGGGGCTAATATCTGTTTATCAGTGAGCAGATACCATGTGTGTTCTTTTGTGATTGGGTTACCTCACTCAGGATGATATTTTATAGTTTCATCCATTTACCTAAGAACTTCTTGAATTCATTATTTTTAATAGCTGAGTAATACTTCATTGTGTAAATGTACCACATTTTTTGTATCCATTCCTCTGTTGAAGGACATCTGGGTTCTTTCCAGCTTCTGGCTATTATAAATAATGAACATAGTAGAGCATATGTCCTTGTTGTATGTTGGAGCATCTTCTGAGTATATGCTCAGGAGTGGTAAAACTGGGTCCTCAGGTAATACTATATTCAATTTTCTGAGGAACTGCCAGACTGATTTCCAGAGTGGTTGCACTATCTTGCAATCCCACCAACAATGGAGGAGTGTTCCTCTTTCTCCACATCCTCACCAACATCTGCTACCACCTGAGTTTTTGATCTTGTCCATTCTGAGGTGGGATCTCAGGGTTGTTTTGATTTGCATTTTCCTGAAGACTAAGGATGCTGAACATTTCTTTAGGTGCTTCTCGGCCATTTGAGTTTCCTCAGTTGAGAATTCTATGTGTAGCTCTGTACCCCATTTTTAATAGGGATATTTGGTTGTCTGGAGTCTAATATCTTGAGTTCTTTGTATGTATTGGATATTAGTTCTCTATCAAATGTGGGATTGGTAAAAAATCTTTTCCCAATCTATTAATTGCCATTTTGTCCTATTAGTGTCTTTTGCCTTACAGAAACTTTGCATTTTATGTCCTTAGCCCTATGATTCTTTAAAAAAAAGACAGCAAACAGATTTTTTTAACAGCAAATGAATTTAGAGATCTGCCTGCCTTTGTAAGCACAAACAATAAGCTAGCTGGATGGGATCCAGCTCTGAGAACACAATGTCTAACATGCCTTGACCTAAACTCGCTCTGTCTCAGGTTGACCTTGAACTCAGAAATCTTCCTGACTTCATAAGCACAGACAATAAGCTAGCTAGGTGGGATCATTATGTCTAGACCTAAATTCACTCTGACCCAAGCTGACCTGGACTTATAAATCTGACTGCTTTTGTATATTTCTGACAACCTGGCTCATTAGTGCAACTGCCTTTGTTCTTTTAGGTATGTAAAGCCCCTCATACAATTAATATTACATCCTTATATTTTGCATATGTAAATTGAAAAATTATATATTATTTAACATTTATAATATATAATATATAATAGTTTATCATATATAATATTTATATATACTATTAAAATATTGTGTATAATATGTAATATATGATATATGTTATATGTGATATATGATATATGTGTAATATATAGTGTGTAATGTGTAATATGTAATATAATATATAATGAATATATAATGTATAATGTAAAATATATAATATATAATATGTAATATGTAATAATATATAATATGTAATATATAGTTACATATAATGTATAATGAATACATAATATAATGTAATATACAATATGTAATATGTAATATACATATTCTTGAACTCATGTTTTTAGAATTTTTTCCACAACCTTAAGGGCTGTCCTGAAGGTCTCTCTCAGCATTTACCATTTTGTTAAGGACATTAGACACACCTTCACCTCCTGGACTCATGCTGTTTCTAACATGATGGAGTCATTAACCTTGGCATGGAGAACATTTCCTGAAGGAGGAACTTGAAGCAAGATATATATATATATATATATATATATATATATATATATATATATATATCTCAAAGAAAATTTACTCCTATCAACCATCAACAATTGTGGAGGCCCACACCCTGCTGGCTCTGCTCAGGAGCAGGAACTGTGTCACACTGCTGTCCCTTCTGTAATGGCCATACAAAACTTAGCTTGAACCTAGGTGAACCTAGATAGAAAAGGCATTACACTGTGATTCTCAGGACACTCACTACTGCTAAATTTGCTGGTATTCCTGTATGAATTCATCACTTACATCTTAAAAAGGCATCTGAAAATTCTATGGAAGGAAAAGCAGGTTTCCAGAAACAATGACTGAACATGGCCCTCTTAAGATTAAGATTTCTAAACTTTCATGCTTTGTTCTGTTCCTGCCTTCTCTTATTGCTATGTGTGCATAATGATAGTCTTAACCTCTTGGTAACATTCATACCCTTAAGCTCTAGCTATGATAGTCTACACAGCCCTCACACCCAGGACTGGTTCTTAGGTTAACAACTACAGGAAACTTTTTAGCTTCAGTCAGGACCCAAGGCCTACGCAAGCTGAGCATCAATCTTTGTAATTTATTCAACGTAGGTCAAAATATCAATGTTTTGCCTAGTTATAGACTTCACATGGATCAAGCTGTTTGGCATAATATTCTCTTTAAAAAGAAAGTACAAATACTTGGGGTATAGTGATTAAAATTAAGAAAAAACCCTAGAAGATACCCAATTTATGGCTGCCTGGCTCAAGGAGCTCATTCCTATGCTAAAGATAGTGAAGATGAATATTGTTGTGCTTCTTAGAACAGCGTAAGTATTGCCCCTGAGAAAAATCCAAATTTGATCTTATTACTATAACCCCAAATGCTACCGAGATCAACCCCAATTATGAGCAAGGATCATGCCATCTTGTAACCTCTATACCCAAAATGCAAAACACATATGATTTCCCCAGGAGTACTGAACACACAAAGGGACTTAGGTTATATTTCTCAGGACATGATTCCTGTACCCTTATTACAAATCAGAGAAAGAACCCTTCCTCCAAAAAAAAGACTAAACCACCCCACCCAGATTTTTTAGCTGGGTGTGGTGGTACAGACTTTTAATCCTAGCACTTGAGAGGCAGAGGCAAGTAGACCTCTGTAAGTTCGAGGATAGCTTGGTCTACAGAGTGAGTTCTAGGTCACTCAGGTGTACATAGTGAGATCTTGTCTCAAAACAAAACAAAACAAAACAAACCTTTTTTTTTTTTTTCAGAGAAAGCAAGTTCAAGCAGGAAAACAAAGCCTAAAGTGACTAATGTCTTCTCCCTGTACCTCAAGTGCCACCATCATGCCTGCATCCTTCCACACTGCACAAATATCCTAAAGACTTGCCAGCTATCGTAGTGCCCTTTTCAACTACTGCTAAAGCATCTTTACCCACTCCTATCTGCTCATTCACAAACCAAAGGCCTCCATTCCTACCCACACCCGCTCGCCAACAGAAGCGCCACTCTTAACTATGTTCTCAGCCACGTTTGTTTCCCTTAACCATTCTCCACCTAAGCTTACACAAGACTGCTGGCTTCGTCTGTACCCAGGCCCCTCCTATGTGGGGATGGCTTACAGCCTGTCTTTTACAGCACTGCCCTAAGTCAGTGCTGGCACTTGTTCCTGGCCCCAAGCCGAAGTAACCCTAGGTGATAATATGGGAACAGGTACAGGTATTATGTGTTCTATCAGATTTCCTGGCATCTCTTTACTTAGACAGCTGTATGACCATTATATGAAACCTAACCGTCACCATCATTGAAAACAGCTATGTCTTCCCGCCTCTTCAGCCTGTGGGTCTACAGCAATGATATTTTATGTTACCTATTGGTCTCCCACATTGTACACACAATGCATCCTTATTTTTGCATTCTTGCTTATATCATCCCTCAAATTTACATTTACGATGGGGGTGCAGGCCACTTATATCTACATCAGAGCAAACCCACAGCAAGCAGGCAATTCGCATTTTATTCCAGGTTTAGTAGGTGCAGGGATAGCTGGTTCTGCTATACTGGGAATACTAGCACTTAGTCCTATAAGATCAAAGTTTTAAAACCCTAAATGCTCAAATTAAAGAGGATTCAGGCTTTTTGGAAAAGTTTGTCTCTGGATTAGAACGACAAGTAGACTCTTTGGCAGCAGTAGTATTACAAAGCAGGGGAGATCTCAGCTTACTCTTTATCAAACAAGGGGGGTCGTATGTGGCCCTGAGAGAAACTTGCTTCTTCTAAGCTAACCAATAAAGCATAATTAAAGAAACCCTAGCTATGGTAAGAACAGTCTTAAAACCAAATACTTAGACTACCAAGGATGAAATAATTGGTACCAGGCCCTATTCAACTGTCCTCCTGGCAACTACTCTCATTTCAGCTGCTAGAGGCCCCTAATACTCCTACGAACGCTACTCACAGTCGGGCCATGTATCTTTCAATGCACTTCAAATTTTGACTCTCGACAGATAGAAAGTGCTAAACTACCTACCCTGCAGCTAGCATTATCACCTCATACCACAGACAGAAATGACTGTTCCTGATCAAGGACTTGAAAGGGACCTGTAAGGCAAGGGAGAATGATCAACTAGCCTGATACCATATTAAGGATAGAAACCATTTTGCTATGAGGTCAGAATGAGTTCATCTCTGTTTACTGTAAATCTCAAGGTTGACCATGATTTAACCTATCTCTGAAATTTGATATTCCCCCACCCTATGGACTTTGTCTGACACTTTGACCATGCCCTGAACCCTACCTTGAGAAAATGTTCTGCTAAGGAACCCTGAGATGTTCATCTAACAATTGTATCTGCTGTCAGCGTCTGTATTACGACTTGCCTATTCCTAACGTGATCAAATCCATCTGAACATCCCCACTTTGTACCTTTTCTCTGTATAAGGAGTCCTGGAAAGTCAACCTTCACTGCTCTTGTTTCCAGCCTTGGAGTGTCCATCCTGTACTCTGTAAATAAATCTTGTTTAATTGACCTTAATTTGGGTGGTGGTCTTCATTCCCACTTGGTGGAATCAAAGGATTGTTATCAATGCCAGAGCATCCATCAGTTGACACTGGCTGTGTCATTTAGTTTTACAATTAAAAAAAAATACCAACCAAATATATAACCCATGTTATATATTTTGTAATATACCAAATACTTAGCTACCAAGAAGGAAATAATTGCTACCAATAAGGATTCAAACGATCCTCCTAGCTAACTGCTCTTACTTGGTAATGGTAGTCTAAGTATTGGTGAGCACTGATTACACTTAAGAGGAGACCGTGAAAAGAGAAACATGTTCTAATGTCCCAACATCATAATAAATAGCTATGCAGAAAGAAACTGAAATTCTAGCTATTTTATTCTGATTGACTTACATGCTGCCATTCCCCATGCTACTACTAATTACTTATTTTCTTATTGGTATTTTATTTGTTTCCATTTCTAATGTTATCCTCTTTCCCAGTTTCCCCTCCACAAACCCTCCTATCCTATCCTCCCTCCCACTGCACCTAGGAGGGTATTCCCCCACCCACCACCCACTGCCCTAGCATTCCCCTACATTGGGGCATCAAGCCTTCGAAGGACCAAGGGTGTCCCCTCCCATTGATCCCAGATAAGACCATCCTCTGCTACATATATGCAGCGGGAGCATGGGTCCCTCCATGTGTGCTCTAGTTGGTGGTTTAGTCTCTGGGAGCTCTGGGGTAGGGGAGGTCTGGTTTGTTGATATTGATGTTCTTCCTATGGGGTTGCAAACCCCTTAAGCTCGTTCAGTCATTCCCCTAACTCTTCCACTGGGGTCTCCATGCTCAATCTGATAATTGGCAGCAAGCATCTGCATCTGTATTGGCCAGGCTCTGACTTAACAGAGGATTATCCTGCATGTGCCTCCCTGTCTCCAGCCTTAACTGCAATCCCTGGGGCAGGGGAGGACTCAATAAGCATGTTAAGCAAGTGTCTTACGGTGACAACATAAGCTCAAGGACATGAGGAATATGATTTATGTGTGATATTAAAATTTTTATTTTGGTTAACTTAATTAAGGCTGCAGGTTTGCATTTCTAACAAGTGAATTCAGAAGTCGGTTCAGACTTTCTGATTTTCATTTAACTGGCTTTAAATATTTTTTCAGTCAGTTTTCATTCTAGGATTATGGGAAAGGAGGACTGCCTCTCATAAACTGTTTTCACCTTTCAACACAGAAATTCCAGGTTTTTTGCCATCCTTTCTTGAGTGCTTTCTACAAATCGGAACAGCTCTGGGCATCTTTAGTCGTTATGCTACTGCTGTTTTAGGAAGCAGATTCTATAAAGAAAAATGATATGTAGCCAAGGATGACCTTAAACTGATCCTTCCATCTCTACTTCCCATGAGCTAGGATTACAGGTGTGGACCACTGGGCCCCGCACCCATGCTTTTCATTTCCGAATTTCAAAAGGAATTTGGTCAATAAAATTTGAGCTCTTCAGAAAAAGACTTTGGTTAAGGTTGTTTGTTCAGTTCGCCTGAAGCTTTTAGTTGTTGCCGATACAGGGAGATTTGGGGAATTTCTGTAGTTTCAAAAACGGCATAAATGAACACATGAAATGCAGTTTTGACATGTTATTTGATGTTCCACTCTGATTTGGTCCTTGCACCTAAGAACATGTGTTCTCTTCGACGAACAGCAGAATTTTTATCAGATTTCTTTAAAAAGTTAAGTTGAATTTAAAAAGAAATCCAGACTGATATCTAAAGTTGGGGTGACCGGGAAGCACACGTTAAGGCTCCCTCAGGAGCTGCTGGGGTCACACAAGGGAAGGTGAAAGATCTGAAAAAGACAGGAAGAACAGGGAAACCCATTCTTCAGGGATGATGGACACTTGGGTGATCTTATCTCCTCTTCCAGCTGTGTTTTAGCTAGAGAGAAGGGATCAGCAAAGCCCTCCCGAAGGGTCCCACAACAATCTTCTATCCTTTGTTATAGTCTATCCCTGATGGAACCAACAGGCCTGCTTGTGAAACTCCCCTCATGTCTGGCTTACAGCGACAGCCACATTTGTTTCCTCTATACCAAGGCTCCAGAGCAAGGCCTGACCCCTTGGGTGAGATGATGGTGATCTATGGCTTAGAATCATTGGCTATGCACAGATAAGAAGTGATACATGTGGGGGTTGCCCTTCATCTCATTAAATAATAGCAAATTAGTCCAAATCAGGGAATTTTCTATTGCAGAGAAGACAAGTTCTAAAGGATTTACTAATTGCTAATTAATCCCTAGAGCAAGTCAGGGATGCTGTTTCGTGCTGCTCTGGAGAAATGGCCTCCCTTGGGACTCTCCAGCCTTTCCCTCAGAGCCTCAGAAGTTCTGAAGCCATGTGGAGGAGTGCAAGGCAGGTGTAGTCGCACTACAGGTATCCCCTTGGCTGAACTGAAAAAGCTTCCTCACTCTTCTCTTTGAGGAACTAACAAGGTTACTCTTGATGCCTCAAGGTGATCAAATACAAGTAGGGACAGAACACAATGCCAGAGGAGCAGTTATTGCAGAATTAGATAAAACCAAAAATATATCTGGGCTCTGAGTGAACCAATGCACAGACATGTACAGCTTTAGTGTGTTTTCTTTTTCATTCTACAGGATGAGAAAGGGTTATTGATGAAGTAAAATTTCAGAATCATGACCAGGGGGATAAATGCCTTTTTTTCTTTTATTTCTATTTATAGACATAGAACAGTCATTTGAAACTGTGGAAATAGTAAAAATGTACTCTGTCAAGAGAAGAGGGGACTCCCTCATCAGTGCAACTTGGGGAGAAGAGACAAGGACAAAGTCTCCATGATATCAAGATCATCGCAGTATCAACATGTAAGGAGAAGAGGATGTGGCATGGATTTATGTCAGGGAAGATTACTAGACACCGAGACAATCAACACACTGGAGAGATGAGGAAGCACTAGGAAGAAGGTCAGAGAGTGAGTGGCCAGGAAGCCTGGAACATGGATAGAGAGGAGTGGAAACAGCTACCTGAGAACAAGGCTGGGCAGAAGAACGCAGGGCAAGCATTGAGGGCCAGGCTGGGCAGAGAAACGTAGGGCAAGCATTGAGGGTCTTTTACCATGAGGATTTGGAGTTTGACATCCTAAGCATGGTTTGAGCCAGCCACCGAGCCACAGCCATGTACCGAGTGAGCTGTAACTAGCTACGGTAAAAGTAACAAATCCTAATTGACTGCAGCCATGTCCTTACAGAGACCATGTGAACCCACCTTTGCCCCGAAAGCAGCCAGCCTATAACCTAGAACTTCAAAGCCCAGCACAAACAGGAAAATCACCTGGTTGCTCTCAGACTCTGTGTTCTGGGTCTTTCAAGCAGAGATATTTGTAACTGTGTCAGGGGCCTTTTGGGACAACTAAATGAGTTACTGAAGTAAGTGAAAAAGTATACGTTAGTCATGCATGAATACCCAGAAAATGCTGTTTGCTTTTCTTTTGTGCATACCTTTTATGTATGTGTCCATTTCATAATCTTATCGGGTGGAATTCTTATCCCTTCCATTGAGTCAAATGCCACTCAGCTTGTTCGTTTTCTTCATTAGTGTATCTATTCACTGGTGGCTATTAAGTGATTGCCGTGTCCCGCGAAATGTGAAGGGGTTGAGGATTAATCCCACGGTGTCTACCTTATTGGAAAAGAGCCATAAATAAGTACACAAAGGCAATATAAAAATAATGTGAAATCTTCCTTGACGGCTCCAGTTGTAAGTGATTAATCTTTTTTCTGAATCTTTATGTCACTTTCATTGCTTATGACAAAATTACCTTGAAATGTAGTTAGCTCTTCAAGTGGCCATGATTCATATCCTACACCAGATGTGAGTTCTACAAGGCTGGATCGCATCTCTCATCATTTTCCTCTTCTCCTCAGGGTCCTGATCAAGAGAATTCAATAAATAGATGCTAAGGACAGAGACGAGATGGTAAGTAGGACTTCCATCAGTCACATATCCATGCAATTAAATTCCTATCATTAATACCCTAGTGATGCTCTGCCCTTATCCCCCTTGGAGTACCATGGAATTCATATCAATGAATTCAAGGTACTCACTGTAAGTTTGTATCCATGAGACTAATAATCCCATACCTAACTTCAACAACTTCCAGATCTACAAACTCATTTGCGCCTCTCTTATTTTTCTAGATAAGAACTGGTGAGTGTAAGATATTGGTTGGGTGCCTGACTCACCCTGTCTCTTGTGTTCCCACAATGCATAGCATATGCCCAATTTTCTCTTTTCTTTCCCATCCTATAGAACTGATTTTCTCTCAGACTCTGATGGACGTTTTGCCCTTCACTCACCTTTCTCAGTACTGTGCCCAGAACCCAGATGTTAAAACCTTTCCAAAGAAACATGATCAATAACGTCAAATGTCTCTTGATTGTTCATCTGCCTTCTCTCTGCCCTCTCTGCATTCCAAGCTTAGCTTTCATAATGTGGCCTTCCTAATGGCTTTCCACTAAATTAAAGCCTCTCTCTCTCTCTCTCTCTCTCTCTCTCTCCATATATATATGCATATATGTATATATACACATATACATATGTGTGTATATCTATATATATATCTGTATATATATATATATCTGTATATGTATATATCTATATCTATATCTATATCTATATCTATACTGGAAAATATTTCACAGGCCTGTGATTCCTTTAACATAATTTTAACAGTGATGTTTTTCATCATATAACCAAATCATTAATTACTTAATGCCTTAAATTTGACCACTAATGATCAAAGTGTCTGTACGTAAGTTTTTCTTCATTTCTTTAGCTACTAGAGGCAATCTCTTGAGCAGAGGTCATATGTAGGGGGTGAGGGCAGCCAATACATGTCAGTTCTGCTGCCTTGCGTGGGACTGATTCAAACCCACGCGTGACTCCTTACCATTACTCTTGGGCCTGCTGAAGTCTGCCTACCATGTCCATCTCACTGGTGAGTCTGTGTGAATTGTCCTCCAACTCCTCTAAAGTATTTGGCACCACGGACCATCCCTCCTGTTCTGTGAAATGTTCTTCTGTGTCTCTATCCAGTCACCGTGCCCTGGTTATACCTCATCTTTGAAGGCTCTGATAATATGTATACATATGTATATATGTGTGTGTATGTGTGTGTATATGGTATGTGTGTCAGAGTCCATGTGTGTGTGTGTGTGAGTATGGTATGCACATATATATATGTACATATATGTGTGTGTGTGTGTATGACTGTGTCTATGATGTGTATATGTCAATGTGAACAGCCTACTTGCTTCCTGCCTCTCATTTTCTTATTCCTTCATTATTACCTTTCCTAAGGCACTCAAGTCTCTTATGCTGACCAGGCTCACTTATGCCACAGCAGAAAATGACCTGATAAGATCTTTCACTGGGACGTGTGTGGCAGTTCTTCCTGGAGTATTGAGTATTTGCACTTGGAGAAATAAATGATGTGCCTTATAGTGTACTTTTCAACACAAGTGAAAGAGAATTCCGATGTGACCAGAGGGTGTTTGCAACCATCTCATATGGATTGTGTGTTACAGGGACAGAATTTCCATACAATGTAGTAACAACAAAACTCGAACCGGTGACAATGCTCAGTAGGTAAAGATGATGGCTGCCAAACCTAATGACCCTTGTGAGGTCTCCAGAACATACATGCTGGAAGGAAAGAATCGGTTCCCCATGCTGTTTTCTGACTTCGCATGTCCATGTGCACACACACATACACACACACACACACAGTATAATAAAAAATTAACTTATTTTCATTTGGAAAACATACTAGAGTATATTTTAGTGCCCATTGTTTATTGTGTGGAAACCATATACATGTCCCTAATGGCTAATGATAAGGCTACATTCCCATGGTCTCAAGTGGGCCTCGTGGAACAAGGTTTCACCATGTCCATAAACTGTATATCTTATTCTCAGAAACTATTGTGTCCATTACTCAACAGTTTAAAGGAAGAGAAAAACTACCCTCCCACATGCTAATTCTGTGCAAAGTCCCTGCACTGAGCCATTAAAATCCCTCTTCAAAGCTTGGCAGGAGCTTTAGTGCATTTAAAAAACAGAGTGAGGGACAGTTTGTATTTTGAGTATTATGTAATACTTGGCCAGCTTAAGTCATGTTTTTCTTCTCTCCTAGCTCACAGTGGCCCCCAGCTCTCTGCAGAGAATAATGTGTTCACAGTTATGCTGGAAGGCACAGCAGTCTCCCATTTTTGCAGCCCACAGGACTCCTCGTTACACACAGTAAGATAATGTTCTGCCCCGACACACTGGGATTGCCCCAAACATCACTGTATTCATGGAACACATTGTTCCTCTAGGGAGAAAGGAAGAAATTTCAGGGTAACATCAAGGCTGTAAGGGACTGGCTTTTGAAGTCTGACATTATTTCATAAACCGCATCTCGATTCAGAGACATTTTACGCTGTAGACACTATAAATTTTATTTCAATCTTTTCTTCTGCTCGAATCTGCTGAAATATATTTTCTTTGATTCCCATGAAGACATTAGCATGAAAAATTGAAGCGTTCCCCTCCTGCCAAACAATAGTGTGTCATTTCTCTGCCACCCACACCTGCTTCTGTTGCTTTGTAAAGGCTGGCAAATTGCACCATTGAAAGCTCTTACTATTATCCCAGGCCACAAGGTGTGGTTAGCAGAAGGAAAATATAAGATCCCCTTGTTCTCTTCCCTGGTATATCTCCTCAAAAGTCCCTCACCCAAACACAGTGTGACTTTTTTTTTTTTTTTTTTTTTTTTTTTTTTTTTTTTTTTTTTTTTGGTTTTTGAGACAGGTCTGTATAGCCCTGGCTGTCCTGGAACTCACTCTGTAGACCAGGCTGGCCTCGAACTCAGAAATCCTCCTGCCTCTGCCTCCCAAGTGCTGGGATTAAAGGCATGCGCCACCATGGCCTGGCTACAGTGTCACTTAATATTGTGTGTCATACTCATCATAGGTATGCAAGTTTATATTATTTGCCATTATTCTCAATATTTGCCTCACAGGATCATTTGCCAGGAGCTTTTGAACCAGTTACTATAGCCCTTTAGCAGGGGTGAGACTTCTTACCTACCTCCCCTCTCCATGCTGGGATGCTGTCTGGCTTCAATGTCATCAAAACACACGGTGACTTGATGTGTTCAACTGCTGTGTTGTGTCCAGAAAGTACTGTTTTGCTGCAGCATCTGCCTCTGGCCCTTGTGATCCTTCCCCTTGCTCCTCTGCAATGATTCCTTAGCCTTGAAGAGCATGGCTTTGATACAGAAGTCCCATTCAGGGCTAAGCACACTATCATCTCTTTTTCTCTGTACCTTGACCAGTTGGGGGCTTCTGTGTTAATGGACTACAAAAAGAAGCTTCTCTGATGATGTTTAAGGGATGTACTAATCTAAGGGCTGTTGAAGACCAGTTCCAACAGTGTGTTCAGTTACCCAAGCATGGGATGTGGAGTCAGTGACAATCTCAGGCAGGTACATGCTTACACATGCTTGGTAGATGAAGCAAGCTTCAACAAGCTCCAACAACTCTATACATACACATACATACATACATACATACATACATACATACATACGTATACACACACATATATTCACACTCTTGGCGGATAAAGAAAGCTTCAACAAGCTCCAACAACTTCATATATACACATACATACATACATACATGCATGCACACACGCATGCGTAGACACACAAACACACTCTCACTCACATTGGGTGGATGGAGCGATGTTCCAACCACTTTACAGACATACACAAACATGTGTTTTGTGGATGGATGGAGCAAAACTCCAATGATCAAGCTCCAATCATTTTACATACTAAAACACACTTACACACATTTGGTGGATGGAGCACGCTTGAAAGAGCAAGTTTCAACAACTTAATTTTTTTTATTCCACAGCTTATATATCCAGCAAAATTTTTCAAGCAGCACACAAAAAAACATAATGTGATTACATTCTATTTTTCATTAAGTGATTGATTACAATGACTATGCGTAGAAAAACATGTTCCCCAATACCCTCACGTGAATAAACATTACATAGTACAGGTGAAGAAAAAACAAATTATTCCCAAGAACCCACATACATTCATAACTAAGCAACTCATTATAGATTAACAAAATGTAAGTAAGCAAGGTAATTTTCTATGCCCGTTTCTCTTGCTGACAGGCTGCAATTTGCAGTTACAAAGAAAAAATCAACTACCTTAGAGTCTATCTTAAAAAGCAATCTTATAAAAATCTTTTTAAAAATCACAAATCTAAACTCTTATGTAAAAAATAATCAGTCATTTATACTTTAAATCCTCAAAATGTATATCTATTCATTAACATTTTATTAAATCATATCAGGAAGCTTAAGGCAAAAAAATGGGTACAAGAAATAAATCAGCACTTTGCTCACCAGCCCAGATTTAGTAAGAAAGACTCATGTCAGCTGGTACTAGTCGGGCTGCCATTGTTCTTGTTCCCTGACCTCAAAAAATCCCTAGCTCAACTGTTAACAGTGTGCCTTTCCAAGTGTCAAATTGTTCCCTAAGATTTTTCTACATTAGAGCAAGTAGCAAAAACATCTTCACCTAGTTTCACTAACAATCTACATCTCTAAGTTCTTCCCGAGCATGGGGTTGAATCATTCATCTGCTCCAGCAGCAATGCTTGCAAAACAAGGTTCAATCAATATAATTGTGAGTGCCAATAATACTTCCCAGTGAGGGGCTAGAAAGCCCTTTAGAGTTTTTATACAACTCAGGGTAGGAGGGATTGAAGGCAACCAGCAGAGCAAAACTCCACAACAATATGAAGCCCACAGGACCATAGTCCTCCAGGCTCTGTCTCTCTGAGGCACCCCCACTGCAATTGTGCTAACCAGATTCCATGAGTTCTAAAGCTGTTGGTTGCTCCTCCTGCAAGGCCTTTGACAATGTGCATAATGTAAATCATTAGTAGTCTATGCTCCTACTATACATCAACGGCTAACATAAAAATTTCAATGCCGGGAATAGTTATCTCTATTAAAGTTGTTGACCAGTGAAGGTGAATAGTCCCAAAATGCCATAGGTTATTGGCATTGCTCTTGACCATCCTCCAGAACTTGATAGTAAGACCTTATTGCTGAAGGTATCACATACTTGATCATGGAGAAATCAAGTTGGTGCTGACCTGGAAGCTTCATCTCTATAGGCTAGCTTTCATACCAACAGATGATGATGTGCACACCACAAGAGGAGAAAATTAATCATCAGTTTTTACCTATCTGTGAACTCTGCCAGATATACAATAATGACTAACCAACAAGATGTACCCACTGGTGTAATAGTGGCACAAATGTCACCGGAGTAACCAATTACTTTCTAATTCTAGTTAAGCCCCACTCCACAAGATGCAATCAGTACCTGATACTGTTATCAGATGGAAGGACCCTGGCTAGAAAGGTCATAAGCTCTAGGGAGAACCCCCTAAATGCTGCTAAAAGGAAACAGTATTAACCTGACTCCTGATGATGTATTGTTACACTCATATATTAATGCATTGCTCAGACTTCATCTGCTGTATTTTTTATCTTCAAATGGGGTCTTATTGCATTGCCTAGTCTGAACTTGAACTTACTCTGTGACTCAGACTTTCCTTGAAATTGTGATCATCCTGCCTCAGCTCTCAAGTATCTAGAATTCCAAGGCTTGTATCACTAGGCCTAGATAAACCCATTTGCAAAACATAGAAATGTGAAATAAAATATAACATAAAACGTCCATAACCTATGTTTACTAGTTAGTTAGAATTCAGTGATGATATCCTAGAAACCTAAGGTAAAACCAAACACTGCTAATCTAAAAGAAGGAGAAGAAAGAGGAGGAGAAGGAGGAGAAGGAGAAAGAAGAGGAAGGAGGAAAAGAACAAAGAAGGAGGAGGAGGAGGAAGGAAGGAAGAAGAAGGAGAAGGAGAAGGAAGGAGAAGGAGGAGGAAGGAGGAGAAGGAGGAGGAGGAGGAGGAGGAGGAGGAGGAGGAGGAGGAGGAGGAGAAGGAGAAGAAGAAGAAGAAGAAGAAGAAGAAGAAGAAGAAGAAGAAGAAGAAGAAGAAGAAGAAGAAGAAGAAAGAGGAGGAAGAGGAAAAGAAAGAAGAAAGAAATCAATAAAATGATCCCTAATAATATCCTGTTATACTCATAGATCAGTCATCATCAGAGAGGCTTTCTTCAGCAATAGATGGGAACAGATGCAGAGTCTTGCAGCCAGACATTAGAGAGAGAGAGAGAGAGAGAGAGAGAGAGAGGAAGAAGAAGAAGAAGAAGAAGAAGAAGAAGAAGAAGAAGAAGAAGAAGAAGAAGAAGAAGAAGAAGAAGAAGAAGAAGAAGAAGAAGAAGAGGGGGGAGGAGGAGGGGGAGGGGGGAGGGGAGGGAAGGGGGAGGGGAGGGAAGGGGGAGGGGAGGGAAGGGGGAGGGGGAGGGGAGGGGGAGGGGGAGGGGAGGGGAGGGGAGGGGAGGGGAGGGGAGGGGAGGGGAGGGGAGGGGAGGGGAGGGGAGGCGAGGAGAGGAGAGGAGAGGAGAGGAGAGGAGAGGAGAGGAGAGAAGAGAAGAGAAGAGAAGAGAAGAGAAGAGAAGAGAAGAGAAGAGAAGAGAAGAGAGATAGCTATAGTTCTCCAGCCAGCAAAAGACCAATAACCTATCAGTTAAACTTGCTCAGCAAAGCCCCTGGCTTTTATTTCTTCTTTCTTATAGGTTGCAACATGACTACAAGAAAGCCAAAGTAAAACTAAGAATATTTCTCATCTCAGTTCTGGCTGAAAGTATAAAAAGCCCTTTCTTTTCTTATCAATCCTGTGTCCAGGTTTATTTCAAAAAGCCATGGGCTGTGGAATCCAGATCTCCCGGTAGTATAGAAGAATACATGAATAGTCTATATTTGATAACTACTTCATAAATGCAATACTGGAAACTCTGGTATGTTTCCAGTTGTCACAGGTACCACTGTCATCTTTACATGGGCTCTTGGGTGCTCAGTGTCCTCCCTACTACAGATACTTACAAGCCAAACTAATAGCATTCTGGTTTTAGAAAAGTACTCAGCAGTATTTTTCTTACTCTTTTTGCTTGACTATTGAAGATGTAAAAATACTAGACATTTTAAAATACCAGAATGATTTCCTGATTTGTTTCAAAGTCGGAAACATCAAACTTGGATGCAGAGATTGCTAGCTCTCCTCGGAAGAGTCACTACCACCTCCAGTAATGTAGAAATGCTGTTGGGGGAGGGTCATCCCCATTTTTGAGAATTTTCGACACTGTATGCTGTATTTCGGTACAGTATGCTGTCTTTACATCACTTTTCCTTTCTCACTTCCATCTCATTTATTTCCCTTCCCTCTCCGATCTCAGATTCCCCTTCTCCTTATATATTGTTACATATGTATTTATGAATGTACACACACATACAACATGCTGGGTCCATTTAGCATTGCTTGGCTGTACACAGGTTTGGGGCTGAGCACTTGAGGCAAACCATAGGGAGTAAATGTGCTGCCCGTTTAACGTTTACCTTTCTCAGTCTCCAGCCCTGATGCATAGTTTTCATGGCCCAGTGCAAAATAGAAGTGTGTGGCTTTTTAAAAATTATTAAGAACGTTAAACCAAGCGTAAGGCCCCTCTGAGCCCTGTGCTACACAGGTCATGTGCCTGTGAGGGCGTACCTGTTCCTACCATACTGACGATGCACTGGTGATATACATGATCCAAGCCAGGGTGTTTAAAGTGAGCACCACAGAGCCGCCATGATCACTGTATGGCAGAGAGCCAGCCATCTCCTGCCCACTTAAACTAGTATTCGTCAAAAATATTGCATGTTATGTAAGTGAAAATACATTTTTTGGTGTGCTGGGCCCTTGGATTTGAGGATTTCCTGCAATCATAACTGACATTACCTTAACTCACACAAGCTGAAGAAACAAAATTCTAAACTGAAACTCTTTAAAAACACAGACAGGGAATTCTCCATTCCTCTCATACAAAGTCTTGGTCTCTATTCTATGTATTCTATGCTCTGCATAGAACCTGAGACTCTTATTATACTGTCAGAGGACACTCGCTGTTTGAGCAAACACTCCCTAAGGCCCTTTCCTGTGTCAGAAACCAGGAATCCTTCAGCGAACCAGAGAGCTGAATCCTTGCTCCCCTGGCAATTATATACACAGGAAATATTCTGAGCCAGATGTGGTTCCTGGTGCAGGTTGGTCACCAAAAAGCTCAAGAGATGTGGGCAGGAATACATCAAATTCAAAACCGCCGCAGACAACTAAAGAATTTCAAAGTTATCTTTGACAACACAGTGAGATCCTTGCTTAAAAGGACAAGTCAAAAGGAAGAAGGAGGAGGAGGAAACTGGGACGCAGCTCAGTGGTGGGGCTTGCCTGTCTTGTGTGACAGACAGTCACTGTGTTAGTGAGGGTTGCTAAGTGAACAAATAAGTAGATGCAGAGAAAAGTAACCAGTTCCCAGGTCCCTATCCGTGTTTTATTTTGAGGAATTGTCATGATGCAATTTAGACTCACCCCATCAGTTGCCTACATAAACTAAACTTCAACACCTTTGGCTAACAAATCCCCAAGTAAATGGATGGCTCGCAAGTCATGGGTCAGTGAACCTGCAACCGTCAATGGTGAGAGGCAAGCAGCGAAAACTGAGGGAAAACAGTCATCTTCTTTTTAACCCAAAATAAAAGGGTTACAGAGGAGCCATTGAAGAGGAATCCATTTTCCCCCTTAACCAGATTTCACTCTGCCTATCATTCAGTATCTTATCTTTGGAGGATAGGCCTTACATTTTATACATTTAAAAAGAATGAAGCTGTGTCATTTACCAGGAAAAAAAATGTATGCAACCAAAATCATCCTATGATGTGAAATAAGCCATAGTCAGAAACACAGACAAACACTGCATATTTTCTCTAATTTGCAAATTCTATATTTGATATAGATGGCTAGATCATATGTATATATGTGTACATTATTATAGATTATTATATATTATCATATATATACATATATATTACATATATGTATACATTATAAAAAACAAGACTGTCTATGAAGGTGAAGAAATTCAAAGTACATGATGTACTTAGATAAAAATATCTTTATGAGACCCAATACTATACAGAATGAATTTATGTCAATGAAATAAATTAAAAATCAGTTATGGGCTGGTGAGATGGCTCAGTGGTTAAGAGCACTGACTGCTCTTCCAGAGGTTATGAGTTCAAATCCCAGCAACCACATGGTGGCTCACAACCATCCATAATGAGATCTGATGCCCTCATATGGGTGTCTGAAGACAGCTACAGTGTACTTACACAAAATAAATAAATAAATTCTTTTAAAAAAATCAGTTATATCTGGTGTCTGTCCTTATTTAATTTTTGTTGCTTGTGTAAAAGGTGATTTTTTTGACAAGCTTTTATTTGTCTGAAGAGTACATAAACTTTCTTTCCTTTCAGTTAACTCTCCTTTGTGTTGTCATCTCTGTAAATTCAGGGTCATCCTCTTTCTCTCTCTCTATGGTGTTTCTGTTGGACATCTGAACTGATCTGTGCCTTGGGTTCCTGCACTGTGTGTTTCCACCTCTGTGATGCCTCGGTCACCTGTACTCTACTACAGTCTAGGTTAGGGTCACCTCGACATATCCAGAGAGAACTGGGTGACAGGAGAATGCTCTCTCTGGCCATACATTCATCACAGATTCAGAGCAACAATAAACTATCCACCACACAACTACTTCACATTTCTCTGTGATCATCTCCAGGATGAGCAGCGGTAATAGTCACAAGACGCTTCAGCAAGAACTGGAGATGACGACATCCAGGAGGAGACTCTTGTTAACACATCTGTGGGAGTCTGCCCTAGTTTACCGCTTTCTTTTCCTTCTTCCTTTGTGCTGTTGGGAACAGACTCCCAAGTCCTTCGAACTGTGGGGATCCCTCTGCCAATAAGCTGAATCCTGACGCCAGGGCAGTATTTTGGCCAGACACCCTATCTTCCCAATGCCAGGATTGGCTGCCCTCTTCTGAACGTCCTCTTATCTTTCAAATCCACACACTAAAACTGCAGTGCATTCAAGACAGAGCTTCTGAGAAGTGATTAGACGATAAGAGCAAATCCTTCATGGAAGGCTTGTTACCCTCAAAGCCTCACTTCTTCAGTATGTGGCACTACAAGGGGAAGACGGCTTCTGTAGAAGCCAAACCTCAGGAGAAGGTGAAACTGAGTCAGCCTGCACCTGCGGCTTTGAAGCCTCCAGGACTGTGGGAAATCTTCATTGCTTGTTTGTTTGTTTACAGAACACCCACTGAAAACATATTGTGTGTGTATATATATACATATACATATACATATACATATACATATACATATACATATACATATACATATATATATATAGTGAAATTCAAAACAGAACAAACAAATCTGCCCATCAGGTTGTTTCTGTCCAAATGTACTAAGGTAGTAACAGAACACAATCTCTAAAATCCCAGGAAAGTTTTTATTATTTATTACAGAAAGGTAGCCAAGTCTGGTTTGGGAGTTACCATCCATTAAAAACATATATCTACCCACTCGAAGCATTTCATATCTATTAACACAGAATAAGGGCAGGGAAAATGAGACTTGAGGGTCAATAGGGGAACAATGATGTTTATGACTAAGGTGGCTTTCAAACGCTTTGTATCTCAACAAGGGCATGCATTACTGGAAAAGATGCTATTAGTCCATTAGTATGAAAAAATGGCGATATTTTATACCCAATCTATATCACTTTTAAAAAGAAAAGAATCTATGTTCCAGCCATAAAATGTTCCTAACCACAATTATGTCAGTTCTTGGAGCTGGACGATAAAATGCATTAGAGTAACTAGGCTGTTTAATGGGGGGAAAGAAGGGGGAATTGTGAAGGCTCTGTCTGTCTGTCTGTCTGTCTGTCTGTCTGTCTGTCTGTGTAGCAATGATTAAGACAGAAGAGGCTATGAGGAAGAAGAGGGACACAGGAGGTGTCAGAGGGGCAAAAGGAGGAGTGAAAACAATGTAAATATAGTATTCATGTATGACCTTCTCAATAAAACTTTGAATTTAAAGAATGAGAGCTAAAGGGAGGGCCCAACATACAGCCAGTGAGCACCGTTCTGTGGTTCCAGGTGGCGTGCACTACACACTCACTTCCATTTGCTGGCAGAAAATTAGAGTAAATGAATTCAGCCAGCTTCCCTGAACCTCTCGAAGGGTGCCCTGTCATCCTGACAAACTCACCACAAGTGATTCAGGCAGCTGAGGAGAAACACACGCATAGACGCACACTCATATGCACACATGTACACACTCACACACATGCACACATGTACACACATGCACACATGCACTCACGCAGCATGCACAAAAGATCTCTGTATACAACTACCATAGAAGTTGGGGCAAATGTCCAGCTCGGATTAAATATGTCTAGCCACGAAAACAGTTAACTGAAGACCAGTGAGCCGGCTTACGTTGATGCTGGTGTATTCATGTAAGCCTTGTGTCTCGCCCACCATTTGTTTTAATTATTCCTGATGTGTACTGCCTATCGTATCGCTGGCTCCTTCAAAGGCAAAGGAATAAGCAGTTGTCATAACAACAAAGGCCTTCATTACCCTGGGAACCTTCAACAGCTTTATTTAAGACGAAGGAGAAAAAAGAACCCTAACCAATTAGCTTTATCAGTCTGATTCATGTTCCTCTTAAACTGATAACTGTTTCCTGAAGAACCTAGAGTTGGATGGGAGATGTGTCATGAATATTTATGGTAACATAAAACTCTGAGAAAAATTGGCAAGCTAATTATCACTTGGGAGGTGTTTCTGGTCAAATTCCCGCCCAGTGATCCATTTGATTTCTTAAAAATGACTTTTATTAAACAAATCAAAGAATCAGTGAGACCTTTACCAATATCTATTCATTGGTTCGAGAACAGCAACGAGGTGTATGCTGTTCAAACTTTATTGCACTCACTAATTTGATTTGAGTTCGCTTTTCAATTCTGTTAAACTGGAAATGTTTTCTCCTGCCTTCCATCCTCCCTTCTCCATGCCAAAGCACAGAGGAAATCCCTAGACAGTTTTAATTCTGCCCTTCCCTATAGAGGTTTTTTTTTTCCAGCTGTTTTCTTCTGGCTGCAGGAGATAAGACTTAGAAGCAATTATTGTCTTGGTCGCAGATCCCACAGGTGCTTTCCTTCCTGCCCTGTGACCACGAGAAAAATAAATAGCAACCCTGAAAGGGTTCAGCCGGGGCAGTCTTCGAGGTCAGCCTTGAAGCTAAATGTTTGCATACTTCATGAGAGTGAAAAATTACGCAGGAGTCAGCATAATTATTTCTGCAAAGGGCTAGATAGTAAATATGTTTGACTTACAGGAATGTAGGGTCTCTGCTGAAACTCCTCATCTCTGCCACTGTCAAGTGAAGTAGACACAGACGAGATGGGAGCCAGATTTCATCCAGTCCTGGTCTGCTGGCTCTAAAGAGTTCCCAAGAAATTAGGTATCTCCCCATCAAGGAAGCAAGTGCCGAAATTATTCAAGTGAGGGAAAATAAACACTACAGCAGTGTATCTAAGAGAGGACTTGCACACATATTATTTCACTTAATCCTGAAAGGAGGATTGCTCTACAAGGAAGACCTTCCCGTTTGCTTCTCTTACTCGTGAGAAAACTAGACTTGAACTTTCTTGCTTTCCCAGGTCAGTGGCGGACTGTTGGAAGTTTAAATGCTCTTTCTAGCACATACACACGTAGCTCATAAACAACGTAGTTTATACAGCTCGAGAGGAACGGCATGTTAATTCTCAGTAGAGTTGGGGGTAGGGGGACTCCATCCACACTCTCCAGTTCTGTTGAATCACCAATGATAGGAACTCGAAGCCAAGAGATAAATAAGTAACTGGGTAGCTGGAATTCTCGGTTCTGAGTCCTAGGGCCATGGTTCCCTCTCAACTTCCTGTCTTCCCAAACTAAAACCAACAAAGACTTTCAAAGTTCTTTAGGATCCTGTCTGGAAATAGCTCCCCCTGAGTGGATTTCAGGAGCTGGTGAAGCTCGGGCTGTCCTTGGACTAGAAGGCTTACAGAGATGTCTCAGTCACTCACGGTTATGCAGAAAACTATTACTTAATTATGACAACTCTACCCAGGCAGGAGACTGCAATAGTAAGCACAGATGCATCATCTGTTAAGAAATACAATGTAAGTGTGTTTCATTTTCCCCCCCACTAGAGTTTAGCCCTATAATATTAACTCCGTAGGGTTCAGATGAAATGGAAGTCTCCAGAAACAACCCTGTTATAGGCTTTTGTAAGTGGTTCCTCTCCATTCAAATCAAAGTTACAAGGATTTTCTGAGTAATGCATAAGAAATTAGATATCAATAACAATAAGAACAAAGCCTTTGATAAATGAGCAAAGTAAAGGCAAGCTTTTTCAGGCAGAACTTGATAATTCATAAACTAAGAGGAAAACAAAAAACAAAATCAAAGAACACCCAATGATGAAGAAGGGTATCTTAGTCTAGTCATGTTGCCATAGTTAAATGCTATAGACTGGTGAACTTAAAAACAACAGAAATTTATTTTTCACACTTCTGAGATATCCAAGATCAAGGCTAGCAGATTCAATGTCTTCTCCTCTTTTTCCCTGTGCTCTCACTGCCCCCTCCCACCTAGGAGAGGTGAGAAAGCTCTCTGCACTCTTGGAGGGGCACTAATCTTGGTTGTAGCAGCACCACCCCTGTGACCAACCTTCATTCATAGGCCCCACCTCTGGGGATTAAGATTTCAATATATAAATTGGTGAAGAATAAAATATGGAAACCTTGGCAAATGAGTCAGAAAATGTTTCAGAGAGTGAGTTAGGCCTGGGGAGAGAGTTCCATAGTTAATACACTTGCCATATAAATGTGAGAGTTCAAACCCAGAACCTATGTGAGTGATGGGTGGGTACAATGGCCTGTCTGTAGTTCTACTGCTTCTAAGGGGAGACAAAGAAGACCTTAAGTGAGATGGCTAGTCGGACTGGCCATTGTGATGAGTTCTGGGTTCAATTAAGAGTCTCTGCCTCAATGAATATGGAGGAAGCCACCCAACACGACACGTATATGTGAACTTGGACATAGACAAGAGCCGCAAGCATGCAAACACACACACACACACACACACACACACACACACACACACACCAAATTAAAGTATGTAAAGTAAACAAGCTTCAATAAATTGTCAGTGTTCAAAGTCTGAAAATGTAATATGAGTTAGATTTCCGACTTTTCCTAAAGAATGGAAAGATCTAGAATTCAGGAGTATCATCCCCATATACCCAGTATAGAAGGAAGTATGGAGAAGCCAGATTTTCAGGTAGTGAGTGGCCTGTCTCATTTGTCTGCTCCCTTTCAGATTCACCAGTCTCATTTTGATCATCTATGCAGCCTCCATAGACATTTTATTTTTTTAAAAAAACTCAGTTTCAAAGACACAGGTGGGAGATCTTTTATAAGGTTAAAATTTTAAAATGATTTCAATATGATCAGGAAGGCACTTAAAGTTATCCTGTTCGCTACAAAACTTAGTGACCAACCATGAAGAGGTAAGCCATGGATGGAACGGGATGAGCAGACTGAGTGACCTAGACTGTGGAGACAGTAACTAAGTTGCAAATTGTGCATTTGACTCAATAAACAATGACGACAAGCAATGGAAAATAGTGATACACTGGAGTTCATTCTGGCTTTTCAAAAGATGTTCACTCAGTCAATTTTAAATTTATATGCATTGTGTCAGCAAGCAAACAGGTTATTTTATGAAGTATCCTGGAACTAAATGTACTGTAAAGTACATTTATGTTTTGATTGATAACTTGGCTGGCCTCAATTTGAATCATTTGCCTGGTAACTTTTTTCTAGGGTTCTGCATGAATTTCCAAACACTTCTCGTAAACTCAAGCATAAACGCATGTAGAGCCACGATCTCTGAAGGACTTGAGATTTACAAGTTGTGCCCACACTGTAACTCTCTTTTATTTTTCTGCTTTTGGGTAATTATTTTTGAATGAGTAATAATTCATGCTGAATATATTCCAAACTCTATTTTTTTTTTAAAGGAAATCATGTTGAGACATAGAGGTTCCTAAATTCTTCACATTTTTCCATTAAGTGATTTTTTTTGGAGGTTCACTATAAAATTCTAAAGTATTTGTTGGTTATGTCAAATAATTCTTTTCATAGCATTTATAAGTATGCATATGTGCATAGTCAGCTTCGTTGAGTAAATATCTCTAACAATGTCTAAATTTTTCTATACCTAAAATTTATTCATATTCATATAGAACTTGAGTCATTAATAGTTTATGACATACTAACTTTTTTCTAATGGACAAGAACATATTTTATGTAGCTTCTTGAAGATAATTGAATTTGCTCATACTACCTCAACTTCCCTTTTGGGTGTTGAGGTTGCCAAAAGGTCTCCCTATGTAGTCATGGCTGGCTGGGCACTCACTGTGTAGCTCAGGGTAGCCTCCAACTATCTGTAGCCCATCTACCATTGCTTCCAGAATTCTCATATTACCAGCCTTTAACACTACACCCAGCTTCTCAATACTGGTAAAAACAATGTCACTACATGGGCATTTCATCTTTTTAAAATTTTTTGTTTTATTCTTTTTCCTACGCTATTGTGTATCCTTTCCTAAGGTTGTTATCTACCTCTCTGTGTATAATATTACCATGTTTATAAGTGCAGAGCCTTGCATTGGAGCTGTTAGCCAAGGATAACTCTATCAACAACTATTGTTACCAGCTAAGGTATCCATTTCTACTGCCATCAGATCCATTTGTTTTTAGTTAGTCTCTTTAGTTCACCCAGAGTAAGCTGTTCAGCCATTGTCTGGGAATTCCACAGGTTTTTTGTTTGTTTGTTTGTTTTGTTTTGTTTTGTTTTGTTTGTATTTCCTAAATAGCACTCTCTGATGACAATTTATAAAACAGTCTCCCTCTTCAAGGTCAAAGACCTTGCTTATGTCAAAAGGCTTGTCTCTGAAACTAGAGCAGAGAAAGTCACAATGATTATTGCTAACCCCTGGCTCATGTAAGAGATATGTTCACACATGCACACACTGTGAGGCTTATAGCTCATGAGTCAATCTGACAGGTCAGTCCTTTTAACTGCTGGAACTTTGCATGTCCTCATTTTCATAAGTATATTATTCCAAAATGTTTTCATGAGGAAACAGAAACAGACTTGCCTATTGTACTGGCTGGTTTTGTGTGTCAGCTTGACACAAGCTAGAGTTATCACAGAGAAAGGAGCCTCCCTTGAGGAACTGCCTCCATGAGACCCAGCTGTAAGGCATTTTCTCAATTAGTGATCAAGGGTGGAGGGTTTATTGTGGGTGGTGCCATCCCTGGGCTGGTAGTCTTGGGTTCTGTAAGAAAGCAAGCTGAGCAAGCCAGGGGAAGCAAACCAGTAAGTAACATCCCTCCATGGCCTCTGCAACAGCTCCTGCTCCCTGCCCTGTGTGACTTCCAGTCCTCATGAACAGCAATGTGAATCTATAAGCTGAATAAACCCTTTCCTCCCCAACTTGCTTCATGGTCATGGTGTTTGTGCAGGAATAGACACCCTAACTAAGACACCTATATTTCTGATTTGTACTATGGTTGGTTTTTGTTTATTTGTTTGTTGTTGTTGTTTCTCTTTTCCTTAGCCTACTTCAAGTCACGATGGATTTCTGCTTGTACCCACAATGCATTCAGAGAGGGGTTTTTTTCCTAGCCTTGCTTTCTATGTGTCTGTATTTTGTCCTTTTTCACAGATATTCACTACATTTATCAAAATATCAGTATTTGGAAATGCTTGTTCATATTTATGTTCATGCACATTTAATCGAATTTGAGAGTGATTTTTTGAGAGTCTTTCCAATAAACAATTGAGCCAAATCTCATTAGTCTCTCTGAGTTTCGCTCATGTACTCTTCTGTATCTCTAGCATGATGTGGGTGCACACGGTATCATGGTATCACATTCCCCTAACAACTTTGGAATTGGGTATTTTTACATAATGATCTATAGGCTAAAATTATCTGTATATAAAAGGAAAGACTCAGAATTCTGAATTACATCCCGTAGATGCTAACAGCATGACGCACCAAGTTGGAAGGTGAAAGCATCTTGTCTGCTCTCAGCAGCCTTGGCATACGTCTTGTTTTATATATCGATATTTTACATTGTGTTTAAGGTTTATGCTTTGTCTCAAATAAATTCTAAGTGTTTGAGAATAGGGTGTGTGTGTGTGTGTGTGTGTGTGTGTCTGTGTGTGTGTGTTATGCATGTTGGGGACAAGCTGTGATCCCACATCCTCTGTTTCTACCTACCAAGTGTTCAGGATAACATGGAGTCCAGACCAAGGTGGGGACTGCAGGATTCCCATGGGGATGAGGAGATTTTAGTGTTACAACTCTTTTAGATAGTAATCGATGAAACAGCTCTCTCAGATGATTACAGTGAATCGGCTGCTGTGCATATACTTAATTCAGGGTGACCAAGAGCTATACATGAACCTTGGAGAGTGGGAAGGAGTTTTCAGAGTGAAAGTAAATCATTGGTGGAGATTAAAATACCAGGAATGCCTCATTTGCATGTAGATGCATTCTAGGAATCCTAGGTACTTGCTAGAAGGGTTCTTATTGGAAAAAAGAGGAAGTTGAACTATGTGGACCTTCCTCTGGGAGATTGGGGAGTTAGGCTCCCCAGGCAAAGTCAGAGAAGGAAAAGCCCTGATGCAAAAAGGGAGTCCTCCATTTTGCATAGAGCTTAGAGGAGCTATTTGGACATGGTAGACCTCAACCTTAAGAATTAGGGTTTTCCAACATGTGTGGGGTGTGGGCTGTGTGTGTATTTGTGTGTGTGTGTGTGTGTGTGTGTGTGTGTGTGTGTGTGTGTGTGAGTGCGTGTGCACGTGCATACGCACAAGCATGTACACATGCATTTTATTACTTCCTGATATTTTCCACAACTTCTAGCACTATACTAGCTACACTCAAAGGGCTTAATAATATATCGGAAGGGGCTGGAGAGATAGCTCAGTGGTTAAGAACATAGACTGCTCTTGCAGAGAACATAGGTTTGACTTCTAGCACCTACATAAAATGGTCATTATAGCTTATAACTCCAGATCCAGGAAACCTGACACCTTTTGGCTTCTGAAGCCACCTACATTCATGTGTACACACCCAAATATGTGCATATATTCTTAGACATTATTAAAAATTAAAATAAAAATTATATAGAAGGTATATGTATAATATATACATATTATACACACACACACACACACACATATGGAAGAGTGAAAAGAACAAAATTATCCAATAGAAATAATTCTTAGCCACAGACTCTTAAAGCAAAGATCACACCACCAACTTACATGTCACTGGAAGTTCCTAGAGGAAAGAGCACAGTGGAAAAAGTCTTTTCATGCACGAGCTGGTAATGCCTTGGACAAGAAAACACACACAGACTGTAGAAGAAAACAAAGTTATCGTCTTCCAGAGGCTCGTGTAAACAAAAATAACATACTCAGATGGTGGTCATTACGCACTTGTTCGCTATTACTTAGGTCGCTACAAGGACTCAAAAGATGTTTGACGGTCATTAACGGTCACATCTCACCACTGTAAAAACTTTATCACACATCCAGTTATGGCTTCACTTATTCATTTATTTATTTATCTATTCATTCATTTATTCATTTATATGTGTGCATATTCACATTTTGAGGGTGTGTGTATGTGTTGATCTTGGGGACAAAGGTTGATCTTGGATGTCTTGTCTTCTGTCCTTCCTTGGCTTCCATCTACCTTGTTTTTTTTTTTTTTGTTTTTTTTTTTTTTTTTGGTTGGTTCTGTTTTGTTTGCGTTGTTACTGGTAGTTTGGGGTTTTGTTGGCTTTTGAGACAACACTGGCCTGGAGCTCACAGATAGGGCTTCTGTAGCCCCGAGAGCTCCAGGAATCCACCTGTCTCTGCTTCCCGAGTACTGAGATTCAAAGCACACACCACCGTGTCCAGCTCGGTTACAGGATCCATGCTCATGTCCCTATGTTTGCACAGCAAGCAAGTACTTTACTGACTGCTATCTCTGCACCCTGATTGCCAATGTTTAATAACTCATCACCTTTATACAAATGGTAATTCCAAGAACAACTTATATATTGATTTGTAATATAAAGTTCTTGCTACAGCTTTGTGTGGTAAATGCTATCCTAATCCCCAAATACATCTTTATACAAAAGAAGAAACTAAGACTTTGTGATGGGAAACTGACCAGATGTCTCACAGTCAGCTAGAGAATCACGGGGTAGAGTTCAAACCCAGACACTCCAACCACAAAGTCTAGGAGCTTTACCCACAAGGTTTAGAAGCTATTGCAGCACGGAAGGATTCTGCTGCGTGTGTAATGAGCCTGGAATACAGAATCATGACAAGCAATCCAGTTCATTATGCTTGACCCATCCAAGGCACCATAGCATCAACTCTAATAGTCGTGTCTTCCACATTAACAATATTAAAGAGAAAGATAACTCTGTGATTTCCCTAAGAACTTCCTAGTAGATGCTTTAATCCATATACACAAAAAAGAGCTGTGGACATTCACTGTCCATTTGATAAAGACAAAGAATCAACACTCTCCAATGGACATTGCATCATCGTTTCCTCTTCAGCCCCTAAACTAGCCTCTGCTGTGTTCTGGTGTCACAGATTCTCTGTGTACTGTAGTAGTTTGAGTAAGTATGGCCTCCATAGACTCATGTGGGGAATGCTTGCCCCATATGGAATAGCACTATCAGAAGGAGTGACATAGTTGGAGTAATGTGTGGCCTTATTGGAGGAAGTGTGTCACTGTGGGGGCGGGCAGGCTTTGAGGTTAAGTTACACTCAGTCTCACAGCCTTCTGCTGCCTTTGGATCAAGATATAAAACTCTCAGCTCCTCCAGCACCATGTCTACCTGCATGCTGCCATGCTTCACACCATAATGATAATGGACCGAACCTCTGAACCTGCAAGCCATCCCCAATTAAATGTTGCCCTTTATAAGAGTTGCCTTGGTCACGGTGTCTCTTCACAGCAGTGAAACCCTAACAAAGACAGCTCTCTTTCACAGCTTCTTTGCTGACTTGCTCTAGGACAGTCTTGGAGGTCTCTTAGAAGTAAATTTTTGCTGTTTTTCTCCATAACCACCATGGTTATCTTTGGTCCTCTCTTCTGGAACTCTCTCAGGATTTCTCTCTTCCAACGCAGAGTTCTAAGCATCCTGTCTCTTTCTTGCTCAGCTAGAGTCCTCTTTCTAGCAAGAGTGCTCTCTGCCAAATTCTGACTCTTGTCTAGAGAGGATCGAAGTACAAATTTGAAAGTCCATACTCATTGGTAACAAGAATCATCTCACCATATTGAAAACATGACTCCTGGGGTCCCCACGGCGTGATACCTTCCATCATTTGGGTTTTGTTGGAAGCAACAGTTCAGGAGACATTAACATGAAACTGCTTCCTACCCAGCACTATGTGAGTTCCAGCTCTACTTTTGAACCATGTTTTATGTCCTTGAATTCTTTGTGTCCCTTAGGTCTTTGCTAAGAGTCCAAACAGAATTTAGTATGGAATCTCCGCTGTGCAGTGTTTGCTGTTTATTGTCTGTCATTGAGCCTAAGAAAAGGAAAATGTACCCAGCTCTCATTCTTAGTGAAATCTCAAACTGAATTCTTGGGGGTGGGGGGATATTGTTAATGTAAACAACCAAATATAAAGTGTTCTGAAATAGGAGTGGGGATATTTGTGATCTGAACTATTTTTTTTTTCTGGTTTTAACAACTTTTATGCACAGAGAAATGGCAGTGAACAAGATAAGCTCAGGCTCTGCCCCCGTGGAATTTACATTCTGACTTTGTCAACAGTTACTACTTATCAACTGCATTCGATATGGAAAACATATGTTAGGAGTTTGGGAACAGCCAATAAATAACATCCCTGTGTCCCAGTTGAATTCAGAACCAATTTAGAGATGGAAAAGATAGACAGATGGAGATCAATCCAACAGCTTTATGACTGTTAAAGCTGATTGGAGACTGTGGCTTTGGACTGGCTTTTATCACTGAATTTAAAAGACCTTTTCTTCCTTGTCTATTGATGCAGTTTGACAAACCGCAGGCTATTCTCTTAGAGCTCAATCATTACAATGTGACAGGGGGCTGAGAAAAATTCATGATTCCAGTTGGGTGTGGTGACACAAGTACTTGTAAATTCTGCACTTGGAAGGCCAAGGCAGGAGGATCTCCAGGCTATGAAAACTATTCCCTATTTGACCAGAACCAGGTTACACAAATAAAGTGAGTCTCTGAAAACAAATGTGATTCGTTCAAGGAAAACGTATCTGTCTTTAGAGGACCAAAGGTTTACGGAGACCTATGAAAACTTACTGACAGTCATGGGTGCTCTGGTGATATCTTTCAGCTAAGGATCATAATACAAATGGCGATTTTCATTCATAAAGTTGTACGTGAAGACAAGACATAGGTACAGAGTTAAAAGACTGCACGCTTTCTGGTAACATCTGAATTAAAATAAATAGTGCTTTAACATGCAGTCTTAGAAGAGTGGAGAGCAATTATGACAGTAATTTGGGGGAACGTTTTTAATGAAGCATTACAAGTAGAGATAAGCCGTGTGAATAACCCTATCAATGAAAATTCAGTATCAATGAAATTCAGTATCGCCTTCTTGCAGATGTACCTGTATTAAGCTATTTCCCAACACAATCTAAGAAGAAACTGAAGGTTTTCAACCATAACCATAATAACTACCAACAAGACCTCAAGTAACAGGAGAGGAGGATGCTTTCTCCACAGGCTGCTGAGGTGCCAGTCAGTCCTATTGCAAAGCTGCAGCTTGTTCCTGAGAGACCCAGTCAAACTTTGGATCTTCCCAATTTAGTCAAATATGTTATTTTATTTCAAGTACTAATTGTCTCCCCAACAAACAGAGACTCCTCTCCGCTGCGGTTATTGGCATTACAATAGCTAATCAACGGGAACGCCTGAACGCAGAACGTGAAAAGTTGCCTTGGTTACCAACCCACAATGCCTAAGTGTTACAGTTATGACCATATTTCTAAATTTCTTAGCATCCTCCACCCCAACCAAGATCGAAGGGTGGTATTAGAGTCAGCTTAAGCCAATAAAAAAACTCCACTCTTACAGAAATATTTTTATGAAGCCTTTCCAATAAATAACCCCAAGAAAGGAGCCTTCCATTTAGAGTATTTGTATATTCATGTTCACGGACTTTTAGAACAGTAAGATGGAATCGGAGTGACTGCTTTATGCCCGAGTAGCACATTATTGTATTTGTTCAATCCACAACCCCACAGTGCGGCCATTACTCTATATTATCCTCTCCTCTCCCTTTTCTTAAAAGCTGATGGAAAGATAAATCACCTACGGGCCATCTTCCTTCGTCCCACGTGGTACTCTCCCTTTCTTGCTTGAAGATTGTGTAGGGCTTAGGGGGCCAAAAGGCTCACTGCACATCCAGCGGTAACTGCTTTGCTTTCCAGCCCCTTGATCTATTTAGTAAATTGAGGTTTTTAAAACTAAGATGAATATTCAAATAGGCATCTATTAATATCTCCAGCCACTATAAAGCTGGTAGGAAGCTCAGAGAGCATCTTGTTTATCACGTTTTGAGAGCAGCCAATACTATCTCTGCCTCCACTCCATAGTCCTGGTTCCAGCACATTTAATTGTCCTTTACTTTCAGAACATCATGTGTGTCCCCACTTCCCACCAGGTTTGTGACAATTTGCTTACCCGGGGAAAAACATTTAAAACATCTAAATAATGGCTGTATAATAAAGCCTTGATTAATGAATTAAAACTTTTACAAGATGGAGTGATATCTCAGCAGTTAAGAGCTCGAGCTGCTCTTCCAGAGGACCAGAACTTTAATTCCCAGCACCCTCCTAGCACCCACATGGCAACTCATAACCATCTGTAACTCCAGTCCCAGGAGAGCCAACGCCCTCTTCAGGCCTCCGCAGACACTGAATGCACACACATGCAGGCACATACATAAAATTTTTTAAAAATTAAATCTCAAAAAAAAATTTTAAAGTTTTAACAAGTTCCAGATTGTCTAGAATACAACATCAATACCATCTCATGTATGTATCAATACAACACTCCTATCATTTAAAAAAAATCTTAGCCTGGTTACTAGATAAGGGAATTAAAGGTTATCATATAATTTGAGGGAATTGTTTTCCCCTAACTATGGAGAGGGAAGGTTCGGAGCCAGAAGAGATTGAAAACCCAGCTCAGCCACTCAGGCTGCTTAGTCCTCCTCTTTGAGGACTCTGTGAGCAAATACACAGGAAACACTCAGAACAACACACACGGGAAGAATGCAGTGTGGACCCGTTAAATACTTGTGATATTGAAGAATGTCTAAAAGTGTCTAGGCTTTTAGTTCTATTTACATGGCTATTGTTGTTTCTTATGTAATCACTCTGATAAGTTCTTCTGTCCTGGAGTCACTGCCTGTCATAAAATATCACTAGATGTGCTGTGTAAACAGGGCCACTGGATATTTCTTTGCCCTGTTTAGCGCAACCAGGTAAGTGATACAGATTTAAACATAAATGCATAGTAATTACAAGACCGTGAAACTAAAAGTAGTAAGTCCTGCCTTGTTCTCCCTTCAGCATTTACTCTGGGAAGCCTGTCTGCCGTCTCTTAGATCCCAGCCCATGCCCAAGTCAATGCAGGAGGCCTTCTGACCACAGTGGTCATCATCACAAAAGCAGATTCCCTACCATCTATTCCTACTTCCCAGCTGTCTACTTACCTGTGTGCTCTCCCAAGAGGACGGCATCATCTTGAGACACAGCCATTCACCGTTTGAGTTTATAGAGCTGCAGGAGTCCAGGGAGATGGTCCTCTGCAAAATACCCATGGTTCACAGTCAACCAAGCTCTCTCCAGCAAGATCGTTGCCTTGATATTAACATGGGCTCTGGGAAAGTAAGGCCTTTCCCCTTTTTGCACAAAGCACGTTAGTCACTAAATCTTGTCAAAGAGCCACCTGTCTTTCATCTGCTGTGGTGGATGAGTTCCATCCAAGGGACACACAAACACAGCTCAGTGGACTATAATTTTTATGTTGACCTGACACTAACCAGGGTCATTTGGGAAGAAGGAATCTTAATCAAGAATTAAGGAGTCTTAATTAAATTGATTAATAGGATTTGCCTGTAGGCAAGTCTGAAGGGCATATTCTCGATTGATTATCGATGTGGGAGGACTCAGCTCAGTGTGGGTGGTACCATCCCTGGGCTGATGGTCCTGGATGGTATAAGAAAGCAGAACAAGCTAGGAACAAGCCAGTAAGTAGCACTCCTCCATGGCTACTGCATCAGCTCCTGTCTCTAGGCTTCTGCTCGGCTGAGTCCTGCCCTGACTTCCCTCAGTGACGGACTGTTACCTGGAAGTATAAGTGAAATAAACCCTTTCATCTACAACCTGCTTTTGGTCGCTGTGTTTATCACAGCAATAGAAACCATAGCTGAGAGAGACATCACAGAAGAAGGGGCAAAGGTAGGGGTAGAACATAGAAATGCATAGAAAGAATGCATTCTGAAAATTGCAGAGCTGTTGTTGTACATTCAAACTCATAGCCACTGTAGCTGCCTGTACCCTTAGATTTTTTTTTTTCAAAATCTACTTTAATAAGGGTTCTTGAATGCTTCAACCTTTCTTGTAGTCCACAAACCAAAGGCAGGGGAGAACGACGGTTAATAGGACCTGTTTAAAAGTAGCTCTTTGAGACGATACCAGTCTTCATTGTCAGCATATCAGTAGTCGAGTCCAAAACATCAAACCCAATCAGAAGCGGCAGTCTAGTCCAATCAAACTCGCATCAACTCGATCCAGAAGAAACTGTGAGGCTCCACCAAGTCGGTAGGAGTCCACAGAAGCAGCCAGAACACTACAAGAAGTTCTTCTGGAAAGTTTCTCTCTACCAAGTTATGGCGAGTGAAGACCAGTAAAGACCAGCAAAACCTTGGAAGGAGAACCAAGACAAGAGCATCGTTCACTGTCTGTTAGGCTCTACTTATGTTCTTTCTGAACATCATGCGTCCTCTCAGCCGTCTGCCTCAGCAAAACCTCCTCTCAGGTGTCTGCTTCATAAGCCAGCTTCCAAAAAATATAACATCACAAGACACAACTGAGCCTCCAAAGAAACCAGAAACTTCCTCTTCAGATGCCTGCACCAGATCTGCATAAGATCAAGCCAGTCAGTGTTCCAGCCTGGATGAGGAGAGATCATGAACCACCATGCCTAACTGAGGACAGTTGACAGTTTGTGGGAAAGAAGGGACACTTCTTAATGAGGATGTGGCCCCTGGTATGTTGACCATAGATGCCCAATCCAAGGAGAATATGGCTAGCACAGATTGGACCTAGTGGGTTATTTTAAAATAGTAATAATAAAAAGGACTCAGAGTTGAGTGGGGTGGAGTGGATCTGAAAGGAGTTAGGGAGAAGAGTGGACAGAAGATATGATCAAAATACATTATATGTAATTATCAAAGAATTAATAAGAATGTTATATGTTAAAGGTGTTTAACTACAACGGAAAATAGGACTAACAGAGAAACCTCTAAACTGTATAGCAATAGTAGAGTCAGAAAGCTGCAGCTTCATATAGGATAGAAGCAAAGCACCTAAATAAATACTACATGTGTACAAATAATCCTGACTACCAGGCCCGAGGGATGGCACATGATGGGGCGCACTGAATGTCAGAGAAGTTTACCGAGGGACAGTAATGCCACAGCTGTCTCAAACTAGCATTTGCAGAGCTATAAGAAGAGTCCAGAAGGGAAGTTCCACAAATACCAACTGAACTGAAGCTGATCCAGAAGAGACATGCTGTTCCTCCAGCGCCCTCTATTGACAAGCTTAGGCTAGTGCCATTTGGCAAGGCTTGTGTGTTCCGGCATCATTTGCTGAGCCACGGAGAGTAGATTTGTGGTTTAGAGTCAATAGACTGGTGCTTGGCTCCACACAGATACAAAAGGGCTTTTTTTCCCCTAAGATATGCACTCAGAAGCAATGCCTGTTTCATATTTGTGTAAAGGCAAACTGAGGAATTGCTTTGATTCCTGAGAACGTAACAAGGGTTATCTGGCATGCCACCATTGTTGGTCTGTAATGCCACAGATAACCAGTCTGTATAGGTAGCCACTTCTTGAAGACAGCTGGCAATAATGTTACACTTGGTTTCTCTAAGGATGCCCTCAGACTACCCTTAGACACCTCGTGACTCAGCTGCACATTCCGTGCCCAACATGAAGGTGTGAGCTTACATGGTAGTACTGATGTCCTGCCCTAGAGGGTTTCCCTGCTGTTACCCAGCACCTCTGGCTAGCAGCTGGACACATGTGCACCGTGTTATCGCATCCCCTTCCTAACTGATTCTATGCATACCGAATATTTCCTAGGACTGAACTTACTGAAGATATGGAGAATCTCGTTGGCTCATCAATGCAGTTTGTCTTAATATCTGTCAGAGAGGACTGATGTTTTGTGTCACAAAACACAATGGTGTCCCCATTACTAGGGACATTGCACCAATGGAATATTACATAGGGCATGCAGCATGACACAATGGCTTTCTGTGACTTTCTGTTTGAATCACTTTTTTAAAGAAGTAAACAATGGCAATCACACACACACACACACACACACACACACACACACACACGTATGAGTCTCCCTTGTTCAGTTGCTCTGAACACATTAATTGTATGCTGAAGGGAAGCACTCCGTTTCTAATGACTCAAAGGCAAGATAGACGCCCCTCAAAGAAAAACCAGTCTTCTTAAGAATCACTTGATTTTATCTGTCGACCATTTACTCAGTCACATGTGGGTAAGAAAAAAATCAAAAGGGTTTTAGTAAATATCCCATGGGACTCACCTGAGACGCTTGCAAGTCCAGTTCTTGTCTCTCACAGCCGAGGACTGGAGAGGAAACTGTCCACACCAAAGCTGGCTCTTTTCTCGTCTCTGTGACTCACGTGGTCCTTGGTGCCCACGACTGTCTACAGTGACTTCTTCTTGTGCCAGACTTCTGCTTGCTCAGGTGCCTCTGAGCCACTTCAAACCTAAAAAGAGTACAGCAGTCTTGACAGAATGTAAACATTTGGCCCAACCCAGCCTTTTTGTGATCTGCCCTTAGATCCAGGGACCTGTGCCTGGAAAGGAAAAGTAAGGTTTAAAGGAGGGGGAGGGGAGCGCATTGCAGCCTAGAGAAGGAGTGTGGGCAGAAACAGGAGGCTTTGCAGGGAACTTAACAAATTTCTACTCTAAGTCAGTAATAGAGACCTGTTGGTTTATTGCTTCCCAGGGGACCTTTGGTAAGGTGGTGGATTTTTCTGTGCCTCAGTTTCTCCAGCTGTAAGAAGGAGATGATCAGTTTACTTATGACTGAGTGTATGATTTGATTCAGGCGTTCTTCTTAGTTGCTGCTGTCCGTGGCCATCATCCAGACCTACCCTTAACACCTGTGAAGTTAAGAACCTAGCCGGGCAGTGGTGGCGCACGCCTTTAATCCCAGCACTTGGGAGGCAGAGGCAGGCAGATTTCTGAGTTCAAGGCCAGCCTGGTCTACCGAGTGAGTTCCAGGACAGCCAAGGCTATACAGAGAAACCCTGTCTTGAAAAACCAAAAAAAAAAAAAAAAAAAAAAAAAAAAAAGAACCTAGACTATCTGAAGACATCCATCCCATGATTCCTCAAGCTACTGGACAATTTCCATTTCTCGAATGAAAAAAAAATCTCAGAATTCATTGATTTGGAGGTAAAATTACTGAAAATGTCCAGGACGAGTGACACAATGGGATGCTTAACCGAGAAAACAAAAGATGTCATCCTTGGTCACTTGTAGCTTCTCTGTACTCTGTATGCGTAAATCAGTCTTATCTGTGGTGAGAAACACTGGAAGGGCTTGGATTCTCGGGAGAAGCAGACAGAAGTAGGAGCCCTGGGCCGGGACTGAGGAAGGCTTGTCGTGGAATATCTGTGATGGAAGCAGATAGTGAGTTAATTCTCTTGAGTTTCAGACCAGTCACTCCACAGTGCGGGAAATGCTTTGACTGTGGACACTGCTAAAGAAAGGAAGGGTTGTTTTAGGTAACCTGGGCTGGTCGTAACAGCAGATAGATACTTTGTTTCCAAACCGTTCCAAAGGCTTAGAAAGAAAGTATCCAAGTCTTTGGTGTTATCTTTCAACTGGGGGATGGATTTACTTTTTGTCAACTTTTTCTACCTCCTGAAATAACGCTAATTGACTCCATTCCCAAGGTTTTCTGTATGATAGTTGACAATTATTCTAATTGTCAGTCCCTGGATTTTTTTTTAAATTCATTCCCTGAAATCTAATCATTTGCATGCTGACTTAAGAAATTAGACCATTTCCTAGTTTTTCTAAAAGGAAAACACGAGGCTTCCTCTCTCAGTAGACTGACATCTCAACCCCTCCACCTGTGTGAACCAACCACCCGTTCACTCATTCGAGTTCTCCCGCCTTCTCCTTGTCAACAAGGTGGAGGGGGAGGTTTTTTTTTTTTTTTTTTTTTTTTTGCTTTCTCTGTACTGTCACTTCAGATTCACAGTTGCTAAGTATTCCAGGAGCCCAGCAGAGGGACTCTCTCATGGTGTGATTTGCAAACTTTGAAATAACACCCACCATCAGAAGCACCATATGTTACAGCATTATAGTCAGCTGACAGGAGCATGTCATTTGTCGTTTGAAATTCAGAAAATGTCAGCATCTTCATACCCAGCAATCGCCTACACGCCTCTCTGGTTAGCAAAGAGCATCACTGAGTCTAAGTGCACATGAAAATACAAAAGTCTTATGGAGGAATAAAAATAGCAGCCTCAGTATTAAGACACAAAGCTTCATGAGCATATGGACAGACAGATCAATTTCCCATGCTTCCACCGTGTGTGTGTGTCTGTGTGTTTGTGTCTATGTGTCTGTGTGTTTCTCTGTGTGTGTGTCCATGTGTGTCTGTGTGTTTCTCTGTGTGTGTGTCTGTGTGTCTGTCTGTGTGTTTGTGTGTGTGTCTGTGTGTTTCTCTGTGTGTGTGTATCTGTGTGTGTGTGGCTATGTGTCTGTGTGTGTGTCTGTATGTCTCTGTGTCTGTGTGTCTGTGTATGTCTGTGTGTGTCTGTATGTCTGTGTGTATGTGTGTCTGTGTGTGTGTATCTGTGTGTCTCTGTGTGTCTGTGTGTGTATCTGTGTGTCTCTGTGTGTCTGTGTTTGTGTGTCTGTATGTGTGTGTGTATGGCTGTGTGGCTGTGTGTGTGTGGCTGTGTGTCTCTGTGTGTCTCTGTGTGTCTGTGTGTGTGTGTGTGTGTGTGTGTGTATGTGTGTGTATGCATGTGTGCATCTAGGAGAAAGGTCTGATCCATAAGGTTAATGGCATTTGGGCTAATCACGTTTTCTAACACTAGTGACTCAAATGTATCTTTTAATTATAAAATAGGATACCAAAGAATATTTTTTAATCCATTAAAGGCAGATTCAACATAAAACACAAGCTGTTTCCTTTGTGATTAAATTGCATGCAGCTGCACTAGCTCTCACAGAGCCAAGAGAGAAAAGTGCTTGGCAATTCTTCCTAATTAAAGGATGTTAATTACTCCTAAATACAATGCACTTGCAATGTTCTAAAGGTTCCTCTAAATCAATGTTTTTATGGGACTAAAAATTAATAATGATTTCAAATCTACTAACTGTGGCCAAGCTACCCATTTGTTCATGCTTTCACATGACTTTACAATGGAATCTCTGAAGGAATTATGTGAGGACCGAGCTGCATAGCCGCGGGTATTAGCACATCATTTCTGTACTGATCAACACCCCTGATGGTGTCTCTTCCTTGTGGTCGTGTCGTGATGGAAGCAGAAGCAGACACACTGTGTGGTTGGAGCATGGTCATGCTTCCAGTTTGTCTTCATTCTGCATTCTCATTATGCAGCAGGGGCTGGGGGCTAAGTTCTCAATCACCTAAAGGACCCATGGGGACGGAGAAACTCAGTTGCTGGGCACAACATGTTTTCTTCTTTAACACAGATGTCCATGAAGACTTTGAGACTCAAACAAAAGTTGTCCATTTTGCCCAATTAAAATACCAGGGCTGTATCAATGTATCAGACTCAGCAGATTGAAATGTCTGTCCCCACACCTTATGAGCTAAGTTCAGTCCCAGGGACCCCCACATGATAAAAGGAGAAAACCAACTTCTGGAAGTTGTTGTTTGACCTCCATATGAACATTGTAGTGTGTCTGTACAAATGCACAAAAAAGAAAAATGTATATAAATTAAAAAAATAACAGTGTTCATTACACACTCTTACCGCTGAATCTTGACCCTTATCAAATAAAGAACATTTTTCCAGGATTAAAGTGGTTCACATGCTTGCCATGCATGCATGAGAACTAGAATTTAGATTCCCAGAACCCATTAAGTGCTGGGTGGGTAGAGTGGTTCTTCTGTAATTCCAGCTTCAGGGAAAGACAGTGAATGCCCAGAGCAATCTGACTAATGAAACTAGCCCTATCGGTGAGCTCTGGGTTTGATTGAGGGACCCTGTCACAATGAATAAAGTAGAGAGCAATGGATGATTCTTCCATTAACTTTGAGTCTCTACATGCAAACACATACATGTATACACACAAAGCATACACATATATACATATACACACTACATATATATATGTACATGAAAATAGAATAAACACTTTTTAAACTCATTTTTTCTTAATGACTCAATATTCTTCATTCTTTATCGTTTGTCTGTAAGTTATACACTCCTTAATTTAGCTCCATCTTGAGAGGTGGCTCGTTGTCTCAGTCCATTTGTTCTGGGCTCTGGTTAAAAGGGTTTGTCCTCCAAGGCTTCATGGACAAAAGTCTTGTTCTCCAATGAGTTAGTGCTGAGGCGGCAGGAAGTTTGGGTGACAGAATTTCCTGGGAGATGGTTGGACCATAAGGGCATCAACCTCAGAAAGGAGTGATGCCACGACCATGAACCTAATTCCATACAGTTCTCTATAAGACATCTTTAGACTGTGGTTGCAAATCTGTATGGGGTCATATGACTAAGTATTAGGGATCAGGGGAAAATGAGCAACAGTAAAATATTTCTGAACCCAAAGGCAAGTATGTCATGAGTCTGAATTCTCTGACGGTGCATATGCATGTATCATGGAATGTCACTGATGCTTCGGTTCTAATCATCCGACATGCACATGCTATACTATGCATGCAGACCTACCCCCACCACACAACGCCAACAAATGCAGCCTGACACACTGTGGTTCAGCCTGAAGAGGTACATCTTTATTGTACGTAGAAAGTTCTCTGCTCTTATGAAAACATAATGACTTAATTACAGAAAACAAAGACTTCTAATATTCTCCTACTGTCATTCCTCAGCATGTAAGCATCAAATTAGCATATACTTAGATTGTATTGTGCTATCATGTTTGATTTCAAAATTGCTGTTTGAATTGCTGCCTCAGGCTTTATGAAAACTCATTACATAAGAGTTTGGGGCAGGGAGAGGCTAGAGAGATGACTTAGCGATTAAGAGCACTTGCTATTCTTACAGAGGGGCCAAATTTAGTTCCCAGTACTTACGTGGTAGCTTATGATAGATAGATAGATAGATAGATAGATAGATAGATAGATTTCCTTATGATTTGTCAACAGTAAACCCATGTCTTACATACCTATTTAACATGTTTACATTCCTGGTGTTGTATACAAATTACTTGCATGACAGAGTTGAGAAAGGAAAACGTTTAAGAACCCATAGTCTATGAACCCAAGGCCATTGCTGTAGCAAACAAACCAAGGCTAGCTCCGGCCTTTCTGCACATAGTTGCTTCTCGTTCTGTGCCTCTGCCATGCTGTGCTACAAACACTGGCCCTGACCAGAAGCCAATGAGATGGAGCCAGCTGATCTTGAACAAGCCAATGCCTTTTCTTTGTAAACTACCCAGTGTCTGGTATTCTTCCCTAACGTCACAGAATGGAGTAAGATAAGCAACTGTAACAATATTCCAGAGACTGGGTGATTTATACACAATGGAACTTTATTTCTCATAGCTCTGGCGGCTGGGAAGTCCAGGATCAAGACACTGATGGCTTCCATGTTTGCCTCTCTCATTAGGTCATGGTTTTACTCATGAGGGCAGGGCCATCGCTGAAGCCCCGGCTTTTAATACTGTCACACTGTTGATTAAATATAATTGTGTGTTCTGGAGAAAGCACTCACACCACAGTACCCACAAGAAGGAAGGACTCTGACCCCGTTCTTCCCTCTCATAAAAAGATGGATCTGAATAAGTCACCTCCTACCTCCCTAGGTTCAATTACATCATCAACTGCAGCGGTTCATGATGATTGTCAACTTGATGGGATTGAGGAGTGCCAGCCAACATGCCTTGTAGAACAACACACTTCTGGGTTTATCTGAGGGTCGTCTAGAGGTGATTGACTAAAGAAGACTTGCTCTGAATGTGGGCAGCACCATTCCACATGCTGGAATAGAAGAGGCTCTCTCTCTGTCTGTTTCTGTCTCTCTGTCTGTTTCTGTCTCTCTGTCTGTCTGTCTATCTCTGTCTCTGTGTGTGTATGTGGGGTGTGTGTGTGTCTATCTGTCTCTGTCTCTCTGTCTCTCTGTGTGTATGTGGTGTGTGTCTGTCTGTCTCTGTCTCTCTGTCTCTGTGTGTATATGTGGTGTGTGTGTGTGTGTGTGTGTGTGTCTGTCTGTCTGTCTGTCTGTCTGTCTGTCTTTTCCTTCTTACCTTCTTACCCCCATTCCTGGCTGACATGAGGTGAGTGGCCTCTCAATCTGGACACAGATGCAATGGGACCAAGGACTGTTTACTGAGAGCTCTGGAACTTTGAGCCCCCATAAATCCTTCCTCCTTCAAACTGTTTCCCTCCTGCCCTTGGCCACAGTGACACAAGTCTGACTAGCACACTACCAAGTGACGATGCCTAAGGTCTTTCTAAGATGGGGGCTATAAGCAAATGAAATAATGGTTGGGAAAAGAAGGTATTTCCAAAACTACCAGCACAATATAATGAAAGGTGTGTTAGTCAAGATCAGCATAGGAGAATATATATGGGAGAGAACTTTGACGTCCTATAAACTACCGATTGATACTTTTATATTTTTTATTTTTAGATTATTTTATGTGTATGGGTATTTTGCCTGCATATTTGCTTGTGCATCACCATGTCTGGTGCCTGAATGCAGAGGTTAGGAGTGGTAGGAGTGGAAGCTGGATTCCCTCGGACTAACGTTACAGACAGCTCTGAGCCACAATATAGGTGCTGGGAATCAAACCTGGATCCTCTATAGAAACAGCCACGGCTCTTAAGCCCCAGGCCATCTCTCCAGTTCCTGGTAGTTATGTTTAAATAACTAAAATAACCAATGGCTACAAATGGCTGATTTATCACTGCACTGAACAGTAAGGAGGGTGAATTCTGAGAGAAAAGCAGGCCGGTGGTCAAATTCACATACCTTTAATCTGCCTTTATCTAAACTCCATTTGCTTTGTCTGACCCCATCAGAACCTCCTGTGCAGACTGAAGTGTGAGGGACTGACTCCCACGTGGCCACAGAGTCTCATCTTGACTGGACCTTTGCTCAGATTGTCTTTTTACATTTTTTTTGTTAACCTTCCGTTTTTTGGTGTGTAAGTTAGTTTTTCATCACCATGGTAAAATGCCTGTGCAAACAACATAAGGAGAAATAATTTACTTGGGCTCAAAGAACTAAAGGTTTCAGCCCAGGCTGGGCCAGCGCCTTCCACGGAGGGAAGGCATGGGAGAGTGAAACTGTGCAAGTGCCCACCTTATGGTGGCCAGGAGAGTGCCTTCACATACTGGCTTCTTCCCGTCCCCTTTAGCTCCAGGCGAGCCTCTGTCCAATCAGATGGAGCCTATTCAGGCTGGACTGGGTTCTCCTCCTCAGTCAATCTTCTCTGAGCTGCTCCCACAGAACACCCAGGGTATGAATTACTAATCTAGCTATTTCTCAATTCAATAATTCAGTCAAGCTGACAATCTAAATGAAGCCTGCATTGAGCAGAGAAGAGAGAGAGAGGGAGAGAGAGAGAGAGAGAGAGAGAGAGCGAGTATACACTTCAACTCAACAGCTCAACATCCTTTAACAGGCCATAGGAGAGCCCTATTAACTTCTAATTCCATCGGGAGGTCAGTAAGTGCAAAGCAAGCCCTGGGCAAGCAGATTACATTTGTAACCAGTAAGTGGGTACTTCTGCTACTTTTCTGATCATAAAGCCCAAATACCTGGCAAGAAGAAACTTAGGGTAATGCCCTTCATGGTGATTGGCATCAAGCAAACATGTAACAGGCAATCCCATTGTGTCAGAAGTCTGGAAGCAGAGTACACAGGAAGAGGGGACAGGGTCTCACGGTCTCAAGGGTCTCCATCAATGACATACTTCCCCCAGTGAGGCTCTACCTCTTCAAAACTCTAAAGCCATTAAAAAAACATGCCACCATCTGGGGACCAAGTGTTTAAATACAGGAGGCTGTGGGAGGCCTTCCACACCCAAGCTTCTCTTCTTCATCCTCTCTTAGCTATCAGGAATCCAAAGGCAGAAAATGTGAGTGGAACATGAAGTTAAATAACAATTTTTAAAATGGCCATGGTGGTTTTGTGTGACACTTGGGAAACATTGGCTACTATCGATATGTCACTAAGAGGGAGAGAAAGAACTGGTCAGGAGCCTTAGTTGATAAAGAAGCTTGCATCCAAGCATGACGATCTGGGTTCGATCCCCAGGACCAACATGGTGAAAGAATTGACTCCTAAAAATTGTCTGTTGACCTCAACACATGTATGGTGGCATGTGCACATGTGAACACGCACGCACATACTTTTGAGAGTGTGATAAAGTTAGAGTTATTCTTGCAGAAGCAGGAACTTTGAGTCGAAGTACAAACGTCTGCTCTGCTACCACTCATTTAGAAACAAATTTTAAAATGGGAACCAAACCCAGGTCCTTTGCAAGAACAAGTGCCCTTAACGGACAAGTCATTTCTGCAGTCTCTGATACCACTGACTTCTTTGCTCTGCTCATATGTCCTTGGGTGTGTGCATTTTCCCCCAGTGCCAATATACTTAGGCTACTCCTTTCAGTGGTATGATCTTGAGAATTTATCAAACTACACAGAGCCTCAGATTGCCACAATGGATGCATCCTAAGCCTTAGGCAGTCAGTGAGTTCATGTACTGGACAAGTCTATGCCACTAGACAGTGGTTCTCAACCTTCCCAACGCTGTGACACTTTAATACAGTTCCTCATGTTGTGGTGACCCCCAACCATAAAATGATTTAATTGATACTCCCTAGCTGCAATTTTGCTACAGTCATGAATCATAACGTGAATATCTGATATGCAGGCTATCTGATATGCAACCCCCAAAGGGGTCTTGACCCACTGGTTGAGAACTGCTGGACTAGTTGCTAGTTGCCAAATTTTTGCAACTCTGAATTTTGTTTCTCTTGTTGTATTGCCAGTAATCTCTGTCTGGACTAGATATCATAGGTGCATGGTAACTTGTTCAGAGAACTGAATAAGCGCACACAGATGCAGGGTAGAAAAGAATTTTACTCAGAAGTTCAGAATAGATATATCCCAAGTCGTAAGTGGGTCCTGAGTACTCAGGAGCACGTGTGCTATGTCCAGGTTTTCCAGTTTAAGTTTGGAGGTAGGTGAGCGGATTACTCAGGGTGGTTTTCTATTCTGATGGACAGGCTTCATTTATGTCAACCTCTGCTCATTCTGTGTGCCCTTTCCCACGGTGAACTTGATTTTGAGTGTATGAATACTTGATTATGTATAGGCATAAAATGGTAAATAGTTTTTTTCCTGAAAATTTAATTTTGAGAATATAATTCACCTTACTGAGCATGCACTCAAAATCAGCTTGGGCTACATCAGCCCATGGCCCCTCATTCCAAGGTATGTACTAACATACCTTGACCACAAAAGGCGAATCACCAGAGGACGCTATAGATCAGAGTGACCATCAGCCTTTTTTTAAAGGAGGGAGTACATTTGTGGCTCAATGCAGATGAGTGTCTATATTACTAAGTGCTTTGTTGGGGAAGGGTGTTTGTGTGTGTGTGTGTGTGTGTGTGTGTGCGCGTGTGCGTGTGTGTATGTGGCGTGCATGCACGCGTGCATACCTGAAGTCATTCAGAGTTCTGGCTAGCTAAGTTCCCCCTCCTCTTGCCTGTTTCTGATGGCATACAGATGAGATGGCCCCCTTGGTGAGATTAGGGAAAGCAGGTAACACTGGACCAGCTCCTCCAGAGTTTCATATTCATAAGTTAGTGACTATGAAATACTGGCTACCCACTTGGCTTGAAAAGACCTACACCATTTACTGATTTGATGACCAAGCCAGAGTCCACAGAGCCATCTCCCAGCATCCAAATAACATTTTTAAAAAGATTTATTTAATTTATATGAGTACACTGTAGCTGTCAGACACACCAGATGAGGGCATAGGTTACAGATGGTTGTAAGCCACTATGTGGTTGCTGGGAATTGAACTCAAGACCTCTGGAAGAGCAAGCAGTCAGTGCTCTTAACCTCTGAGCCATCTCTCCAGCCCCTCAAATAACTTTTGTAGAACTATTTAGGCAAGCATGCCTTTGCCATTACATTCTGATGCTGATTTACACCCTGGCAAAGACTGTCAAAAGACAAATTCAACTCCTACAGAACATAGAGTCGTGAGAAGCAATCCAACACTCCTTCACTGGCTTCATGAGAGAAGCCCTCAGCAGAATTGCATTGCTGCTAATGTACAGGTGTAGTCATGAGCCAACCAGCCCATTCCTGCCTCTCTTGTCTCTTCATTATACAGGTGACCACTTTGACCAAAAAGAAAAAAAAATCCAGAAAAGGGGCTGACAAATGTTGTCAGCATAAAGATGGAAAAGAGGTGATGTGCCCGTGTAATATAAGGATTCACGGAAGTTCCTGAAGTCATAAATCCTTCTCGTGCCTTTTGAAATTGGCTTTCCTGATAAGATTTCCAGGACACAGCTACAGCGCTTTGACATATTGCCTTTTCTGTTTTCTCCCTGCCATTGAGAAAGCCTGAGCTAAGTGCACCGAGGGAAGAAAAAGTACAATGTAACTCCCTGTCTTTCCTTTCTCCTTGTCCCACCATCTGGTTATGATCTGGCCTTATTGATGCAGAGAAAATCAGAGCCAACTGGACCTCCAGATCCCTTCCATCGGGGCTGCTTTGTCCTCCGCATCCAGTCTGATCTTACTGTCTTTCCAATAGCGCATGGTAAACTACCAGATTCTCTAACACACCTCTAAACCCTGGAAGTGACCCTGAGCAGTTTCTTTATCTCAACCCTTTCCATGAACCCTGCATGAGAAGCCTTGAAAAAGTTGCCCTCGGGTTTCGCCTTAAACCAACCTGTGAACACTGCGTAAGGGTTCTATAGGTAGGACACGGTGAATGACAGTCACAACAGTCAGATTCTCGGCTCTCACCATTGCTATAACCTGTTTCCCCCTGCTTGGAAAACACAAATTTATTCTATTTTAATTCAGGTAAAAAGCAAACAGGGAAATAAATTGATAAGTCCCAATATTTGTAATATCAATAAAAATACATTATTTTTTTAATTTCAAAAATTCTTCTCTCATATATTATATCACAGTTTCCCCTCCCAGCCCTCTGTCTACCTTCCAGACCCGCCCACCCCCACCTACCCACATCCTCCCTTCTTCTCCAGATCCATCCCCCTCCTCTTCCCTTCAGAGAAGAACAGGCCTCCTAGGGACATTAAGCAAATGCAGTATGACAAGCTGCAGTAAGACCAGTCATGACCATCGCATCAAGGCTGGACAGGGGAACCCAGTGGGAAGACAAGAGCCCCACAAGTGGGCAAGAGTCATTAGTGTTTTTATTTATCAAACATTATTACTTGTTCTTTCATGATGTAAATACTTTAAAGTTGTTGGAGATACATCAAGAATACAAAAGATATAAAATAAAATTTTCACCGCATTATTATTAGTGGTGGTGATAGTGCTGATGCTTCTGAGGGTATTTTGGTTTTGTTTTGTTTGGGGATTTTGTTGTTGTTGTTTTTTGAGACAGAAGCACGTACAGTCCAGGCTAACCTCAAACTCTCTATGCAGCCAAGGATAGCCTTGAACTGCTAATCTTCCTGCCTAACTGTGCTGGGATTCCAGGTGTGCAGCACCACACCTGGCTAACTACTGTGTGTCTGTGCACATGTATGCAGGCATACAGGTGGACCACAGGTGAATATCAGACGCCTTCCTCAATTGCTTTCTACCTGTCTCAGTTAGGGTTTCATTGCTGTGAAAGGACATCGTGACCAAAGCAACTCTAAAAAAAACCACTTAATTGGGGCTAGCTTACAGTTTCAGAGGTTCAGTCCATTGTTATCATGGCAGAAAGCATGGCATCATGCGGGCAGACATGCTGCTGGAGGAGCTGAGAGTTCTTCATCTTGATCCAAAGATAGCCAGGAGGAGACTGTCTTCCACGGGCAGCCAGGAGGAAGCTCTGGATCACACTGGCCAGCCTTGAGCATAGGTATGAGACCTCAAAGCCCCACCTCCACAATGACACACTTCCTCCAACAAGGCCACGCCTCCAGTAAGGCCACATCTCCTAATAGTGCCACTTCCCTTGAGCCAAGCATATTCAAACCACCACACCACCTTATTTTTTAAAACAAGCTCTCTCACTGAAACTGGGGCTCACCAATTTGGCTAGAATGGCTGGGAGCAAGCCTCAGAAACTCTGCTATCTCTGGCCCTTGTTTAAGCACAGAGATCACATATACCAAGCTATAGTGACTAGCTTTTTACATAAGTTCCAGGGACATAAACTCAGTACCTTGTAGTTTATAAGGCAAGCACTGTCTCTAATAAACCATCTCCCGAGCCCTAACTAGCTACAGTTTTTAAGTCCAAATGCCAGTGTTCTGGAACACAGAAGGGTAGTTTAGTTTACAACAATTTATTGTGTGTTTTATAAAGAACTGAGGGAGGATATTGGAGATTCTGACAGCAGATGACAAACATTTGAGGGTATAGAAATTTAAATAACTATATTTGATCATTATGAATTGTGATCGTGAATTGGATCATCACACTTTTCTGCATAAATATGCACATGTACTATGGTTCAATGCAAAACAAAAATAAGAACACAGGGTAGATTGGTGAGATGGCTTCACTGAGTATGTTGCTGCTCTTCTATGTGTTCTGAGTTGGGTTCCCAGAACCCATGTCCCGAAGTTCAAAACCACCCGTAACTCCAGGTCTGGGGTGGGACGTGTGTGGTTCCATGCCCTCTTCTGGCCTCCTTGGGCACCTACACATACACGGCAGAGTCACACATACACACATGGATACAAATAAAAAATAAATGAAACTTTTTTTAATAACCCTGAGCATCCAGATTGGGCAGAGACGTGGAGTAAGAGGAAGGCTGAAGATACCAAGGCCAAGACCTAAGCAATGAATGTCAAGACACTAATTGAGGTAATATTGTTCACGGACAGACAAACTTGTGAAAACATTGGGAATCTTCCTAAAACTGTGGAGACACTCAAAGTAGCCACCCTCCCTCTCCCCCCAGATATTTTTATTGGTGACAAAGTGACATTGAAGTAGATGTACCATATCCCAAAGATGCCTTAAAGCACCGATTTGGGTGTGTGGGTTCTGACACGGTTGCTAAGCATCAGATGTATCACTTCAGAGCGGCTCTTTAAATATGCATTATGTTCAGATGCAGAGAGCAGCCGGGAACACTGGTGTCTTATTTCTTTGTTGCTAAGGGTCTTATTTCTCCCTTTGTTGTTTTTCTCAAAACCTGGAGTCTTCTTATTTGGAAATATTTATGTGTGCAGAGGAGGAGAGATTCTGTGCATTGTTCTTTGAAATTTGCTCTTTTTACATTACTGAATTCTCACACATCTTTTTCTGCAGGCAGAACGACTCTGGTTTTCTTTACAACCATCAGTGCACACATCCATGGGGATTTTCCACGGCTGGGCTCATGATAGCTTTCCTACACTGAAGGATGGGGCGGGGATCTGTATTAACTTTATATCAGCCTGTGAAGTAACCTGACTTTATTTGAAACCTTTATTGCCCTATGAGAGGTAAGTCACTTTGCTTACTTACAGATGGTCTGGGGCAACGGCTGTGATTCAAGTGACAGTCTGAGATGATCTACTTTGAGATTTAGGATAAGTCTTTCTGCTTTCTGGAATTCCAGTCTCTTCTCCCATAGCTTCCTACCCATTTCACAAAGATGTTCTGAATATTAACTTCAAAGGCTTTAAGCACTTCTGAAGAAAGACATGCTCTAAAGACAAAGCATTAAGCAATCTGAAATAGGCTCTACTTTGTATTACCATATAAATTATCAGGAGGATTTTATCTAGAGTGTAGTTACTTGGTGCTAAATCCAGCTAAATAATAGAAGACAAAAATGCAGACGAGACACAAACTCACACAGTATCCTGTGGTAGAAGTCTGTCTGCCATTGTGTTTGCAACTGCATAGGGATAAAGGTAACTCAGTGTGCGAACTGTCGGGAGCAGGTACAGGGACATTCTTGATGTGCTTGGTTTTAATAATAGCATCTCCATTTGACTGTGCTCATGGAGTTAAGTGAGTAAGGCAAGTTGTCCAACAAGAAACAGGAAAAATGGGGGGAAGGATATGTGGATGGATGGAAGGAAGGAAGGAAGGAAGGAAACAAGGAAGGAAGCAAGGAAGAAAGCAAGCAAGGAAGAAAACACAAAATTGGCAAGATAACTATACACTGTCAAGTAGATACAACTAAAAAGCCTGACATCACCAAAGTTGGCACTAATGAAGCAACAGGAGCACAGATTTATTGCTGATAGGAGTGTGAACAGGTACAGCTAGTTGAAACTCAGAATGGGAGTTCTTCCAAAGCTAAACATAACCCACACAATGATTTCATGGTGCCATTTAAAAATATTTACTCAAGAAACATGATAATACACACTAAATACAGCCTTTTAGGGCTAGTGAGGTGGCTCAGCACGTACTTGCCACCAAACCTAATGACCAGAGTTCAATCCCCAGTACCTACATAGCGGAGGAAAAGAACTGACCCCTCAAGTTGACCTCAACCTCTATAGGCACATGTATGTGCATGCATGCATGCCCCCCCCCACAAATATAATGATTTTCAAAAGGCATATACACTGGTATCCTTATTTTTATTCAGATCTTAACATTGGAAATAATTCAAATTTCCAGTAACAGATAAGTGTATAGATGAATGATCTTTTGCTATATGATCCTACTCAACAATTATTTAAAAAAAAAAAAAAGAGTGAATTTTTGATATGCACCACCATAAACACATCTCACAGATGTAATCTTGAAGGAAAGAAATCATAAATAATAAGTGGGAATAGGGAAGATTTTTAAATGTTTGTGATCACTCAACCTAAAGATAACTGCTGCAGCTGCTGTCATGTTGGAAGATGGTCTTCCGTAGTTCTCTCTACTCTTAAGTACAGAGGGAAGAATATTTCTACTGAATGGGCTGAGGCTCAGAATGACGTGCCTACATTGCTCTTCCAAGGTATTGTGTCCTCGCTCCCTTGTTCAAGAAATTGTCTCCAAGTGATTCATCATGGGGAGACAGCAGTTTTCTATACCTTATATACTTTTATGGATGATGAATGCATACTTGAGGAAGTAGCCAATCAAAGACAGCCATTCAAATGTCACACAGTCCCTAGGATGGTACAGTTCATATAGGAAACAGACACTTAGCTTACATGATCAGATTTTCCCTCAGGAATATGAGTTAGGAGCTAGAGATGCTGACGAGTAAGAACACTTTCCATGCTGAGGAGCAGCACATAAAAAGCTTGGTGTGGTGGCACTGTCCCCTGGCACCTCAATATTGCAGGAGGTAGAGACAAGATCACTGAGGCTTGTAGGACACCAAACTGGCTTTGATGCAATGAGAGACCCTGCCTCTAAGGACGGAATGGGAAGAATAAGAAAGCAGGACACACAACACCTTTTTCTTATCTTCATGAGCATACACACACACACATACACACACACACATTCGGTTTGAATTAGACAATGAAAAGAATAAGGCAGGACAAAAACCAAGTACTGGAGAATGCATGGGTAAAGATGACTACAGATGCCCTAACAGGATAGAAGATAGGACGCAAAGACAGGAGACAGAGAAAGTACTTACCCTATGGAGGATGGTATACCAGGAAGTAGCAGGAAATAGAGATAAGACCATGACAGAGAGGTCTGGTATCAATGCTATGGGGTCCTGACTTCGATGGTATGAGGTCTGAGTGCACAGCTGTAACTACCTTTCTTATCTCTGGATAGGAGCAGTAATTTGACACAAAGTCCAGTTTCTGTTCTCTATAAACAGGAAGCCCAATGTGATAGATGCACTGATAGAATCATTATATCAGCACACACATATTCTTATTGTTTGGTGTGAATCACAAATTCATATTTTTGATGTCTGGCCCCTATTTGTTGAAACTACCTGTAGGGAAGTCATTTCTGGAAACTTTGGAGGTAGAGCACACCTTGAGAAGCTGGTCTCCACAGGTAGAGGTACAACCTAGAGGAACCCTAGAATGCGGTAGACTTGGTAGACACTTCTTGTGGGAGTTCAGAAAACAAGAATGCCGACAGAGACATGAGGCTCAGATGGGCATAAAGTCTTTATTGAGAATGGGACAAGAAACTATTCTTAGTAGAGCCTAGCCAAAACTCTGCCTATATTTTGCCCATGTCCTGAAAATCTGAGTCAAGCCCAAAGTAACAGATTATGGTTGAAGAGATGACTCAGTAGCTAAGAGCACTTGCTGTGCTTGCAGAGGACCTGGGTTTGTTTCATAGCATCCACATGGCGGCTCATAACTCCAGTTCCAGGGAATCTGATGTCATCTTTTGGTATCTACAGGCACTGCACATACAAGGTACACATATGTCCATATAAAGATTCATATGAATGAACTATAAATAAACAAATCCTTAAATGTAATAGACTAATTTGGTGGAGAAGATTTCAAGAAAGTAAAAGAGCCAGGCTGTGGCATGGTTATTGGTGGCTGCATTTATTCACGTTTACAGCGAGAACTGAGAACAAGAAGCAGAGCAAAGCACATGTAGTTTAGTAGAAAAGGAATCTGTTGAGCGGTGGACAAGGAGGAGATATTTTCTAGCAAGATCAATTCCTTACAAATAGAAAAGCATTTTGCATTAAAACAATAGAAAAGGTGCCTTGAGGGCATCTCAAGAACTGACAAAACTCACCACAGGCTTCAGGGGAAAGTATGACAGTAATAAAAGGCATTCTCTGTAAGATTTAAAGAATTAGGTATGAAACATGACTTGTGCTGATTCCTATTAAAAGATTTCCCAAGATTCTCTCTTCTCCATGACAGCCATCTTCCAAACATTTTGGTATCAGGACTTCTTAAAGATCTTAACACATTGTTATTTATTCATAGTTAATGTGCTGTAAATTGTGGTATACATTTATAAAATATCATTAATTTGATACTTAGTTTATTAATAATAAATCTACTTCATGTCATAAAATTTTTTGGAAGGGAACTATTTATAAAAACAATAGTGAGGCACCTGACAACACATTTTGGCAACGTTTTCACATTCTGTCTTGTGAATAGACACTTTATACAACATTTGTATCTACTGCATTCAATCTATTGCTTCATGCACCCGCTGGAAAGCTCCACACATATTCATGAGAGAATAAAGGAAAATAAATAAGTCATGTACCCTCACAGGATTTTTGTGTTTTATAGTGACATCTAGACTTTTAAGACACACCAGATCCTGAGAATGAAATTTGACTCTTAAGCATATCATGAGCTTTGGTGAGACAACCCTATATGTGATATACCTCAGCTTTCCAGAGATATTTTTTTCTTAAAGCCATGCAGATTCCCACTCCTGCTCAAATGCACAGAAATTTCACCTCTATATGTTTCCCAAGTACTATTTTCTCTTTCAACAATGCCTGTCCCAGCATGCTCTACTAGAACTTGAAGGGCAACTCACTAAGAAATAACCTTCTCAAACCCATGAGTAAAAGTGAGACAAAGTGAACTTGGGTGGGTAGGAGGAACCAAGAGGAAGAATATGAAGGAAGAGGCGGGAGAAGAAAAGAGGAGGAAAAAATGAGGAGGGGGAGGAAGCCACATATCACCTTTCTTTTTTTATTGGGTATTTTATTTACATTTCAGATGTTGTCCCCTTTCCCCATCCCCCCAGACAACCCTTATCCCATCTCCCTTCCTCTTGCTTCTATGAGGGTGTGTCCCCACCCACAAACCCACCCACTCCCACCTCCCTGCCTTCAAATTCACCCACACTGGGGCATCCAGCCTCCATGGGACCAAGGACTTCCTCTCTCACCTATGCCCAACAAGGCCATCCTCTCCTACATATACAGCTACAGTCATGGGTCCCTCCCTATGTGCTCCTAGGCTGGTGATTTAGACCCTGGGAGCTCTGGTTGGCTGATATTGTTGCTCTCCCCATGGGGCTGCAACCCCCTTCAGCTCCTTCCAGTCTTCTCTCTAATTCCTCCATTGGGAACTCCTTGATCAGTTCAGTGGTTAGCTACGAGCATCTGCCTCTGTATATGTCAGGCTCTGGCAGAGCCTCTAAGGAGACAGCTATATCAGGCCCCTATTAGCATTCACTTCCTGGCATCTACCACAGTGTCTGCCTTTGATGAGGGCACATGGGATGTATACCCAAGTGGGGAAAACAACCCTGAGATTTCACCTCATATCTGTCAGAATGGCTAAGATCAAAGATGCAGATGACAGCAGATGCTGGCGAGGATGTGGAGAAAGAGGAACATTTTTCCATTGTTGCTGATACAACCACTCTGAAAATCAGAAAATTGGGCACAGCATTACCTGAGGACCCAGCTATACCACTCCTGGGCATATATCCAAAAGATGCTCCAACATCTAACAAGGACATATGCTTCACTATGTTCATAGCAGCCAGAATTATAATATAATTATATATTATATATATATAATATAATTATAATTATAATAGCCAGAAGCTGGAAACAACCCAAATGTCCTTCAACGGAAGAATGGATACAGAAAATCTAGTACATTTACACAATGGAATATTACTCAGCTATTAAAAACAATGAATTCATGAAAATCTTAGGCAAGTGGATGGAACTAGAAAATATCATCCTGAGTGAGGTAACCCAATCACAAAAGAACATACATGGTATGCACTCACTGATAAGTGGATATTAGCCCAAAAGCTTGCAGTACCCAAGATACAACTCACAGACAACACAAAGCTCATGAAGAAGGAAGACCAAAGTGTGGGTGCTTTGGTCCTTCTTAGAGGGAGTAACAAAATACTCACGGGAGCAAATATGGAGACAAAGTGTGGAACACATCACCTTTCTTGTGAACAGCACTGAGTTTTGAATTGTTGCTTCCTATAGGGTACAATGGGCTTTCCAACATCCTATTCATGGGAAATCTACAGATCCACTGCCCAGGTCCTGGCAGCCCTCCCCAAATGAATCTACCACCTCTCTGCTAAATTTTGATAGTGGAGTAAGAATCCCCCCAATCCTAAGGGGGAAGAGCCATTACTCCAATGCTCACATTTATATTCTCATTTCACAATCCAAAAGAAGGTAAATCCCTGCATCTTCCGTGAAGAGGAGGAAAGGATCCAACAGTGGTAAAGTAATGGCTTCCCTTCATAGGAAAGGGCATGGTGGCGGACCTACTTCTTTTTCTACCTGGTACCCCAACCACACATACAACACAGCCCTCACTCCCTGCCCAAGGAACCTCTCCTTATACTCAAGCATCAACCATTCAGTTTCCTAACTTATTGTCTTGTCTTGTGGCACCTCTTACATCAAAGATGTTCAAGTGACATTAAGGTCATCACGCTCAAGACACCAAGAATACAAACAGTAGTTAGATGCTGTTTTTGCCTTCGGAAGGTTTCTGTGACAGATCTATGGTTTTGTTTCTCACATTTCCTTCAGGAAAGTTAGAAGCATCCGGCACACAAAGATCGTGATTTCAGTAGAAAAATTTATGCACATCTGTCTTAGGGTTTTATTGATGCAACGAGACACCACGACAACAGCAACTCTTATAAAGGAAAACATTTGATTGGGGCTGGCTTAGAGTTTCAGAGGCTTACTGCATTATTGCTATGGCAGGAAGCATGGCAGCATGCAGGCAAGCATGGTGCTGGAGAGGTAGATGAGAGTTCTACATTCTGATTGGTAGGCAGCAGGAAATGTATGTCCACTAGACATGGCTTGAGCATTTTTGACTCAGAAGGCGTTCCCCCAATGACACACCTCCTCCAACAAAGCCACACCTCCTCCAACAAAGCCACACCTCCTCCAACAAAGCCACACCTCCTCCAACAAAACCACACCTCCTAATAGTGCCACTCTCTATGACCCTATAGGGGCTGTTTTTATTCAAACCACCACAACAAAATCCCTTCATCCCTGAAACTGGCCTACATCTGTGACCTTCACACATCTCCTAGCCTTCATCTTGGACTCTAATATCTGTCTAAATAACTCTTGCTTCCTACCAGGATCCAGCCAGATCAACGGCGTGGAGGATTATCTTCCAGTTCCAATGACTCAGTTTCCATCCTCTTAGTTAAATACAGGCTCACCCGCTGGATTATGGTGACTGACTTGGGGCATGGCTATTGCCTTCTGTGAGTCCTGGAAGTATGATATAATGCCCACTTGCCACAGTGAGTGCCCGATAGTCTGTGAAATGAGGTGAAGGCGCATACATCACTGTCACTGGAACTGGCCCCAAACTCCAGCGGTGGCCTGAGGGCTCTTTAATGTCTCCGTTCAACTCATTGGTGGCATCATAATCCACAGACCTAACAGGTTTGCTGTAGCACCAACTAACTCACACAGATGAACCCCAGGGAACAGTACTTACCATACATCGCACGCACAATAAATTATCAGTTGCTACCAAGCAAAATATGGGCCCTAGGAAACCGGAAATACATATTTAATAGGCAGTCAGAATGAGCTAGATACTGCTGTTGGGTGTTAACTTTATGGACCATATCCAAACCTGTTAAATACTGTCTCACCTGCGCAAAATGATTTTCAAACTAGAAAGGTGCTACCTTTCTATCCCCACCTCGGAGACAAGCAGCCCTGGCTGGCCTCAAATTTGCAATCCTCCTGACTCTGCTCACTAAACTCTGGGATTAAGAGCATGAGCCGCCATGTTCAACTGGAAAGGCATTTTAAGAACTGTATACAAATACCAAACACTTATGGATTGAACTTACCAGCTAATATTTTATTATAAGACAAAGTTTGCATGATTCTAGTACATTATACCTTAAATAGTCATAGTCAATTTTTAAAGCTCAAATCAAGCATTTACACAACTGTAATATCTTGTCTTTGCAAAACCTCGCTACAGGTGTGTCAAATGCTATAATCACTCTACCAGATAGATACTGACTGACTGACTGTAGTTTAAAAGACAGAATCTAATAGCATTTAGAAGTTCCACAAAGCTTGGAAAGCGAAACTAACAGGCAGCCATGGAATGGAGTGAATTTCACACATTAGCTGGTAAGTCTTTCCAAAAGCATTAGAACTTATTCCAAAGATTTCAAATGTACAATTACTTTTGCTGTCACTCAAAGCATAGAATCAACACTGAGAGAGACAGAGACAGAGAGAGACAGAGAGGTGCTTTTATTGGTTCATCCAAATAAATAACTTTAATGAATACAAATGTTTTCCCAAACATTTTTTCAATATATTACAATTCACCTAGCAAGACCAGCAAGTGGGGGTAAAAAAAAAAAAAAAGACAATGGTAAAATGGACCATTTTCCCCATCCTCCCTTCAGAACGAAAATACGGCAAACTCCGTATTTTCCCCACACTGAATAGTCAAAAAAGGCACACAAATAGAAAGGCGCTTCCTAGAGCCTAGGTCTAACATGGTGTCCCATGAAGGAAGAAAGCATAAGGCACCCAGATCACTGGCTTGCCCAGCCTTGCTTGTTTTGCTTGCTATTGGCAACCATGTTCTGATTCTGTGACTGCCCAGTTTCAAGCCTGGATTCCCACATATCTGTAGCCACCCTAAGCATGTTCCTAAGCATGCACATGCGCAGAGCACCCTTACTGATGGCCGTTCTCTCCACTGAACTACAGAGTCCTAGACTTGCAGTCTTCTGGTTTAGAGATCCGTCCAGGAAGACTACTCCATAAAGCCCGATGCTGCCCCACCCTGCTTCCTGTAGCTTTACAACCTGTGTGCTAATGAAGGGGACTCAGGAAGAGACAAGCCAATGACTTTATTATAAGAATGACAAGAATCATGATAAGCAGCGGCTATAGTGTTAAGACATGAGAGATGCCTTTTGATTTTGAACCTTCCTTTCTGGTACTGCTTGGATGACAGATTAAAGGAGGCCTAGCAGGTAGGACCTGAGAAGGAACCTGTGTACATATACAAGTAAATTGATTTGTGGGCTGGGAACATGACTAGGTTGGCAAACTGCTGCAGTGCAAGCATGAAGTCTCAAGTTCAATTCCCAGTGGGTCTGGTTTTCTGTTTTGCTTTTTTAAAAAAAAAGCTAAGCAGAGCAGTACAGTGTGAACCTTTAATCCTAGCACTGGCTAAGTCTGGGTTGGCGATATCCCTGAGGTTTAGGACCAGTCAAATGAAATCAGTGAGCTCCTCCAGGTTTAATTAAAAAAAAAATAAATAAATAAATAAAAAAAACAGACTTTAAATACATAAAGCAAATAAATAATGTAGAGACTAAGAAAGTTACTCAAAAACAACCTCAGGCCTTCACCTGCACACAGACACCTATGAACACACACACAAACACACACACACAAGCACACACAAATGCGCACACACACACACATATACACATGCACACACAAGCACACACATGCACACATGCGTGCACACACATATGCACACACATGCACAAGCAACACACACATACACACATGCACACACACATAAACAAACATACACAAACAAAAATATTTTTTAGAAGAGATTTTTATTGCTTAAAGCCTATTTTTTTTTAAGTGGTATTATGATGATCAGGGGAATGCCTGAAATTTATCATGCCACGCATTTCCCAACTCCCCAGGATCAGTTTTACTTTATTATTCTCCTCCACATCTCAGTGGGAAAGATAAGCTTTATCTGAGGGTGAGATATTGAATAAATAGATGCCGCAGGCTCGGCAGCTTCTGACCCCCATTTCTTAGCATGTTTGGCCTTAGGAATTGTTGTTGTTTCCCTATTCCAAATCGAACTAGAATCCTATTCATGTAACACACAAACCCTCTCCCTATTCAAACGCTGCACACAGTTTCCAACTACTTGGCCAGAAAGGCAGCACAACCCAGTGAATGGCATGCACTGTGAAGACGAGCCAGACCTGCTTTAGATAGGTCTGTGAGGGATGGCACAGGGAAACTTCCTGTATCAAACTGGCATCAAAGGAGAGACATGAAGCTACCAGGGAATCATCTAGCAAGCTGTACATGCAGGAAGCAGCCAGTTACTGAGGATGGCTGGGTAGTTGGAAAGTAGTCATGAGCTGCTCTCTGGCAGCCGGGGACAGCTAAGGTGCAAGAGATGTACAAAACCACACAACTGTGTGTCACAGGAGTGTGTCTGTACAGGAGAATCCCCACTAGGATGAGATGTATTCCACACACAAACTTCTAGCCGGCAAAAACCGGGCATCTATGCAAAGCCACCACAAGAAAAGCAAATAAGAAACTAACAGAAGGGAAAAGAATACTCATCAGAAAAGACATCTTCATACAGAAGATGAAATTATACGTCAAATATGTTGACATGACCTTAAAAACTAAAGCCAAATAAAGCTGCCTTACTTTTAGAGCAAAAGCTCATAGCAGGTAGACAAGAGCCGAGGACAATCAAGGACAATCCTACTGCATGGAATAATGTCTTGTGTGCTGTGTAAGAGCATTCGCCTGTCAATAAAGAGCTAAATGGCCAATAGCAAAGCAGGAGAGGATAGGCGGGACTTCCGGGAGAGAGAAGAACTCATCGGAAGCAGGAAGATTCATCACCTAGACGTGGAGGAAGTTGAACATAAGGAACTGAGGAGAGATAACTAACCACTGACACAGAATAGTATAAACGGGTTAATATCAGCTAAGAGCTAGTTGGGGAGCGAGCCTAAGCTAAGGCCATAAGCATTGTAAATAAAAATAAGCTTCCATGTTGTTATCCTGGAACTGGAGCGGATATAGAAAAAAACAAATGGTTACCCAAAAAAATAATAAAGGGGAGAGATTAAAAAAAAAAAAAAAAAGACTTGCATGGGCTGGAGAGATGTTTCAATGGTTAAGAGCACGTACTGCTCCTACAGAAGACACAAGTCCAGTTACCAGCATCAGGTAACTTGTAATCATTAGTAATTCCAGCCCCAGGGGATCTGATGGCCTCTGCTAGCCTCCATGGGTACCCTACGCAAATGGATCACACACACACACATACACACACACACATGTCCCATCATCATCATCACCACCACCATCATCACCACCACCACCACCATCATCACCATCATCATCAAGGTTTTTTTTTTTTTAAAGGTATAATAGTTCAGAAATATAGTAGCAAAAGTTAGGAGGGGAAGAAGACAGGGCAATGGCTAGATGTGCTGACTCGAACAGCACCTGGAAGAACGGGTGATAAGATCATTTCCGATCAGGGGAAATCATGATGTTTAGCTAAAGCTCACGTCAAAGTTAAATGAACTTAATGTAAAACCTATAGAATCACCAAGAGGAGCGGGAGGGGAAGGAATTGCAGGGAAAAAAAAATTGTTACTCTTGATTAGAAGCCAACAGATACTCGTGCAAAGAAATAAAACTGTAAACACCACTGACTGAAGTACCCTCTCAAAGGATTCTGCGAGCCGTCTTTGAACTCACTGCATGGGGCCAAGAGATGAGGGGCAGCTCTGAGAGCTCTGCTTCAGGGAGCACCAATGCACTGTGTGACACTGCAACTGTGTGACACTTACCCCTTCACCACCGGAAGCGCAAGCCTTTGCCCAGCTACACTGCAGTTGATAGTCCACATGAGAAATATAATGTATTCCATCCCCAAGAAGCCAGGATGTGCCTCCCCATGCTCCTGGGTTGCCAGGATACAGGCAGGTGATTCAATCCCTAACTACTGGACTGATTACCCAGAAACTTGGTACCCATCATAACTGTGTGAGGAAGCCATCTTTTGCCATCATGGCAGAAGTTCTAGGGCCAAGTGCCCAAGGCAGGCACTATCGTTTTAAGGAGTGGTTTGAACAGTGTTCTTAGCTGACCGCCTAAACTTCCAACATTCTGTACGGGACTTAGCAAACATTAAGTGTCCTTTCTGCATGTATATGTATGTGTGTATGTATATATATACACACATATATATGTACATACACATGTATATATATGTGTATACACACACACACATACACACACACACACACACACACACGCACTAGGGTAGAAAACTGTTGTGTAGGATGCCTGGCTACAAACAGTATTGGCAGAGCACATGCTTAAAAAGCAAGACAAACGCAAAACTCTCGAACACACTTGGCACCTAATATTTCCATAAGCCCTAGGGGTTCCCTACACAGAACCTTCAAACAAAAAGCCAACTGTCTGTGAAGTGAGCCATCCCCGGAGCATGTTATCTATCCCCAGTGTAAGTTAAAGAATGGCGTCTGTTAAAATAAGGCTCGGCTTTGAGCCCCTGACTACACTTGAATCATGAAAAGCTAAAGCATTCCAAATCGGTAAAATGAAGTGCAGCTCGATCTCACTCCGACTGTTTGCTGGGATTCTTTGGAGATTTCAAGGGTAATGATTCTAAAGATGTCTAAAGTGTTTATTCTCGGCTCCAGTGCTTGCTTTGAAAGCCCAGAGTGGAATCAAGTTCACTGCCCACTGTGAAGGGATTAAGGGGTGGTATCGTTACCATGGTTCTCACTCTTACTCTTGGATACGAAGACCAGAGTAACACACGACACTCCCCCCGGGGTAGCACGATAAAGCCCCGTGGCCAGTTCATTTGACGGGCTCAAGGATGCACTCACGACTTTGGCATCACAGAGTAGAGGACAGGCCTTCCTGGACCAGTGGTTCATAGGTGTGGTTCCAGTATCCTATTGTGTATCTTGACCTAAGGTCTCAATTTCCAGTCTTAAACTGCAGACTCTTTAGGTTGGCAGTATAAAGCACCCGAATCAAAGGGTGATGTACTCAGGGCACAGATCAGCTTGGAACACCCCCTTGATGGCACATTTCAAGACTGAAGGAGCTCTGGTTCACAATTCACCTAACTTCCCTTTGCTAAGTTGAATAGAGAAGTCTCCTGGGATCATCAGATGTGAAGGAAATGTGGGTCATCCCAGGGTTTTGTTGTTGTTTGTTTGTTTGTTTAAAAACGTATAGATTTTTCTTCACTCTGAGACAGTCTCATATAATTCAGACTGGGATTAAACCCCATACGTAGCCAAGGATAACCTTCCTCTTGCCTCTTCTTCACCAAGTATTACGACTATAGTATTAGGACCACCATTCTTGGTGTGTGTGGTACTGGAAATCCAATCAAGGGTTTATTCTTGCTAGGCAAGTGCAGTACCAATTGGGCTACATATTCAGTTCTTTTACATATAGTCAAATTTCTGAGCGCTTCTTCATTCCTGTCAGTCATGAGAGTAGAGTACAATGTTATGTTACTACAGCATCCTGTTACTGCTCAAATGAATTGAAAACATTTCTCAAATTTCCTCCAGAGAAATGAGTACCACAAAACTAATGTTTTGGGCTGGTTTTGTTTTAAATTTAATGTGTAAGGGCATTTTGCTTAATGTGTATCTGTGCATGTATGCAGCTGGTACCCATGGAAGCCAGAAGAGGGCCTCGGATACCTTAGAACTGGAGTTACAAGTGGCTGAGAGCCACCATGTGGGTGTTGGAAATCAAACCTGGCTCCTCTCAAGAACAGCAAGTGCTCTTAACTGTTAAGCCATCTCTCCAGCCCCAAGATTTATTTTCCAAAAATCAAATTTTGGCCTGTCTTTTCTACAGACACCTCTTTGTTCTTATGGCTTTTTGTTTGAAAAAGTTTTAGTTCGCTTTAAGGTCACCATCTTTCACATATACTGCATTAAGCATTTGGTCCTCATTTGTCCCATTAAATAAGAACTGACCAGATGGATATCCCTCCACTTTCCCTCCTGAGCAGGTTTTGAGCAATTAAATATGATTATTTTTACTACATATTTTATGTATCAGCCAGATGTTATCTGTGGTCATTTCTGGAAAAGATCACTCTGTGGAGGCTATAAAATACTTATTTTCCTTTGGGAGACAGAACTCCTGAGTATGACCAGGAAAGTACATGAAATTGATTTACTCTTGTCTGCTTGTTCCAGTGACAAACTAAGCCAAATAAATAGCTCAGCATCTGTGAAGGCAAAGATCGATTCAAAATTTCCTTCTTCCTATCTATGCATTCTGCTTACATTGTGTCAGAAACAGAAAACAAATAAAAGCTGTCAGTGTGAATATCAGCTTCCCACTGTACTCTGCTCTTTCCCAAAGAACTGATTTGGCTTCTGGAAGCTGTCTGTTCGCGACACGGGAATGTGTTGGCTCGCTCAAGACCTTGCGTACAACTTCGCACCAAATGGACACTTCCAGATATCCCTAACAGGTTCTGTACAGCTCTTTCTGTTTTCTCATGCACGCTAATTCATTGGCATTTCTCATTAGTGTCCAAATGATCCAGAATCAAGCAAAGAATTCATAATTATAAAACCACTCTGTGATTACACAAGTCATTTTCTCCCCATACATACATAAATTAGAGTTCAAATAATTTTTCTTAAAACAAATATAATCTCTTAAAAACTTGTAGAACTACAGATTATCCAAAATTATGGCATTATGATCAACAGAAACACTCAACCACGTTATCAAATGGCTAGGCAGAGGTGGCCTCAGACACACTAAGTGAGACCCAAGTTACCATACAATCAGGAGTTTGAATGTAGGGTGAATCAGCAGGCAAGAGCATTTCAGTTTGAAAAACCTCACCATGTCCTGTCAAATACTTCAAGATGTGCTGGTGTAGATTCTGGCTTCAGCTCCGACTGTTTTGTTCTTAGAACAGTGTGTAGTCGATAGTAGCCCATACTGACCTGGAATGCTTCATGTAGTCTCCACATAGACCAGGATGGCCCCAAAGTCACTGAGACATGCCCCCTAAGTCCCTTTAAGCCCCATTTCATATGAGTGCTTTAAGAGTAAAGTTTAGGCCTGTAGTGTTTAACTGCAACACTGTGACCATTTGGGGGGAAGAGAGGGCTTGTCCTCATTAAACTGAATCTTTTCACACAGAACATGGCATTCATGCCTGGATTGTGTAAACCATCTCTCCCCAGTACTCGGAAGTACACAGATCTCCTCATAGTAAAACACAGTCACCTTAGAAATAACCTGTTCCTGTGTTTAATAGCAACCACCATCAGCTAGGACCCATTAAAGTCATCTGGGCAACATGTAGGTAAACGGTCAGGTAAGAAGGGTCAAGCATCCCTCACGAAGGATCCAGAGTCCTTAGGACGAACTGTCCCTCAAAATATAACATTACTTACCTTTGGACCAGGCCATACTCAACAGCGTCTAATAGGGTTGAGAGACTCACCAGTCTTAATTTCCTGCATGCATCATAACTGTCCACAGGGGTCAATTCCAGCGGATGCCTCATATAAATTAAAATTGAAGATAATGATGCCTGTTCACTTGATCCACTAAAATGACCAGCTGGGTTTAATGGGAGGAAAACAGAAACCCCACTGAAATTAGAATAGCTTCGAAGGTGATGGGTATAATTATTTTTCATAATGATTCTTCTCCAAAGGTGACTGGCCACTGTGCCGGCAAGCACCAGGGCTGGAACATTACGAAGTTGGATAAGGCACTCAGAGCTAAGGCACGAGCCAGGCATCAGCACTCCGGTGCTGGGGAAAGCAGGGCTTCTTTCCTGTTCTTGTTTTAGTTGTTTCCTTTAGTTAGTGAGGTGCTTTGGGGGAATTGCTTAATTGACTCCCGAGAGGCAAATTCTAATTTAGATCGGTACAAAGTGCTTTCTCTTTCAAGCCATAAAACATCTTCTTGGATTTGTTCTAATTATCCTTGGGGGTGACATGATCTTGGGTCTGAAAGCTCCATTATGTCATCTGCCCTCATCCCTTCCCTTCACAGAGGCAGACACAGGTCAAAGGATGCACACAGACTAGACCGAGGTCTTTTAGAGAGAAGCAGAGGCTGGGCTAGACACCAGTGCAGCAGACGAAGAACAAGACTGACTCAGGCCAGTGATTCTGCTCATGAAGAACAGCAGAGGTATTCAGAGAAGGGAGGGAAGGAGGGAGGGAGAGAGGGAGGGAGGGAGGGAGGGAGGGAGGGAGGGAGGGAGAGACACCAGGAGACTCAATAAAAGGCACCATTTGCAAGGCTCAGGTTCTGCAGGTGGTAGCTGATGTCACAACTGACAGAAGCTGAAGGGAAGGAGGAGCCACAGGACATACAGAACATGAAGCCAGTCACATGTCACAGCTCTGATTGTGGGTCCCTAGCTGCATGAAGGTGACCCTCAAAAGTAACTGCAGGCGCAGCAGCTGGATTTCCATCTAGCTTGCTGATTGCCTTCCTCATTTACTTAGTTTTCTACTCTTGGGTACCAAAGTCCAAGGCCTCTCTCACAGGCTCCACAAGCACGCCATCCCTATACCATGGCTACTTCTCCAAGCTGGGACTTACCTGTATATGTGCGCGCGCACACACACACACACACACACACACACACACGTGTGCAGGTAAATGCATAGGCCTGTGTGGAAAGCAGAGGCCAGCCTTTGTGTCCTTCCTCAGAGGCCATCTGCCTGGTTTCTAGACAAGAGCCTGTGACTCACCGCACAGGAAGATGCCTGGTGTGAGCTGGGGTCACAGGCAGATGCTGTCCCAGGCCCAGTTTTTCTTTTTCTTTATTAAAAGAAATAACTTAAAGAGATAAAGACAACAAAGACCACCAAGCCAGGCAGGAGATGCTCCCGAGCCAGGCAAGAGATGCTCTCAGAATTTTTTTTTTTCCTTTTTGGAGACCGAGTTTCTCTGTGTAGACCAGGCTGGCCTCGAACTCATAGTAATCCACCTGCCTCTACACCTCGGTTCTGGAATTAAAGATGTGTACCACCATCACCACCACCTCCACCTGCTGAAAATATTTTTAAGCTCCAGCCCAGACCACCCACCCCCAGGCTGCCGCTGAAAGTAAACAAAATGAGAAAATAAGCATAGAGATTTTTGTATTTAAAAATTCAGTGATAGTCACATTTTCTTGCAACAACATCACAATCTCATTAGCAAAACAATTAATGAAAGTGTTCCCTTCAGCTCAGTCAGGTAGACACCCAGGGCAGGGCTCCACACTGGGAGGCAGAACAGGGGGCGGGGCTCCACACTGGGAGGCAGAACAGGGGGCGGGGCTCCACACTGGGAGGCAGGACAGGGGGTGGGGCTTCTCACTGGGAGGCAGGACAGGGGGTGGGGCTTCTCACTGGGAGGGGGGCAGGGCTGCACACTGGGAGGCAGCACAGGGGGGCGGGGCTCCACACTGGAAGCAACATAGGGGGCCAAAGCCTCCCTTTGCAATAGCACCCATTTTCATTTTTATCACATTTTAAAATGTATTTATTATGTGTCAGAGGTAGGGGACATCGGTGTGTGGACGTCAGAGGACAACCTTTGGAGTCGGCTCTCCCTGTCCACACTGTAGTTACTGAGAGATGGAACAGGGTGCCTGGTGTGGTAACAAGCAACCCTCCCTCCCAGACCCCTGCCTGCCCTAAAATCTCAGGTCTCAGGCAATTTAACTTCATTTTCCCTTCAGAATTTTCTGCAGTACAGGCCATAAGAAACATTTTATTCTGAGTTTTCCAGAGGAAATCGCCACAAAATTAATAAATGTGGATCTCCTGGTAACGAAGACCATTTCAATCTTTCTTGATCTGAATCCACATTCAGATTCAACTGGTTTGTTTCCTTTATTGTTTTGAGTTGATTTCAGGGGAGATTTTAATGGGGTAGGGGGAAGTCAGTTAACTGTTCTAAAATACATAACCTTAGCAATTATGCAAAAACATTTTTTTTTGGAACAATTTGTTGCAAGATGCTTTTCTGGGCTGGATGCTGACCTAAGACATTGGAAGATCATGATAGGCCGCGTATCGTCCAGTCACGTGATGGTAAATCTGTGAGGAAAGCCAGTTTCATTAATTAATAATTAGGCAACCAGACACATTAAGTAGTAATCACACTATCACACAATAGTAGCTTCACTCGGCACTATTAGCACGCCTTTCAGCAGAACTTACACCCCATCTCTGTAACAGGTGCGGCTTTGCTTGCAGGAAGTGCAGGCCCAGTTCTGACTTTCTCAGCCTCACTCCTTCCAAGGACAGTGCACTTTCACTCACCTCTCTCTCGATGTCTGAAAGCAGGGAGCTGGCGCCTATCCGGAAGAGGTCAGGAGTCAGCCACTCGTCACCTAGTTCCTCCTTTACCAGAGAGAGCCACGCAAGGGACTCCTTTGCAGTGCGGATGCCTCCTGCAGGCTTAAAGCCTACCTAAGGAGGAGAGAAGAGCAGCCACTGTCACCAGATTTCAGAAGTGTCCCTGTGAATAATCAGTCTTGAGCCACGCTACGCTTCTTAGTCTTCTTCACCTCAGCAGAGGGACCTATTTCAGCAGAGCCTTACCTGACCAAACTTTTAGACAAATGGGAACTGGGCCACTGCTTCTGAGGGGGCAAGAATGAGGGAGGGTACCTGTCACATCATAAACCTCCACTGTCTAGACTAAATCCTCACATCTGAAGAAGCCAAGGGACGTGTCAATAGACAAAACACACCACAGGTGTCTGTCCAGTCTACACTGTTTCCAATGAGCCTTCATCCTGAGGTGCAGGGTGAGTGCACTTAAGATGGAACCAGTGTGGCCACAAGGTCAACCAAATCAAACCGGCAGCCATCATTAAGTTGCCTTAATCAACTGAGTTGCAGGCTTCTTCTCTGAGGCTGTACACGTGGAGTTCTCTACAGCAGGCTGATCATTAGTGTAAGCATGGGAGAAGGTCTAGGGGGGATGGCCATGAACCAGCCCAATTCATGGCTGAGAGCGATCTTGGACCCATGCTTTTTCAGAGGACGTTTGTTCAGTTCTCAGCACTCACGTTCAGGGGCTCCAGCTCCAGGGCTTCTGGTGCCCTTTTCTGGCTTCCTCAGGCACCCACACATACATGGTGCATACAGACACACAGACATGCATGCATACATAAATCCTTAAAAAACAACAAGACAAAGCTCAAATCCGCCAATATATGTTGTTTCTACATCATGTCTGAAAAGACCAGGTCTCATGTACAGTAATCTCATGGTCCCCTGGATTCGCTTGTCCTAGGAATGTAACCATCCAAAAGAGTAAACAAATCTATACCCACAAGCTGCCAAACCACACTGGGGCTTTTGTCAGATAGAACACAGTAGTGGGAGGCACTACAAACATCGTAGAGAAAGTGGCCAATGAGCAATGGGAAGCCTCCCTGCGAACCCGCCCACTGGGAAGCCTGGCTGTGAACCCGCCCACTGACATGGAGCAGTGTCATGAATGGACTCCTGAGTGGGTCCCTGCCTCAGTCACACACGGACCAGCTAGCTCAGCAGTATGGCAATCTAGCCGTTGTTGATGAATGGCAACCAACCAACCAAATCAAATGAAGTCACAGCAGCATGTATGGCGACCGGAGGAGCCTTTCTGCAGGTTGGGCAGTGTCCATAGAGATTTTCTATAAATATATTTCAGTGTCAACAACTCTGTTTAGTCATGTTTTCAAAAAGAAGTTCCTATATAAGTTAGTATTGTTTAAGGGAGAGAATACAGAAAACATAACTCTGTGATTAAGTCAGTCATGAAATACTAAACTGTAGCTTCTTAGGGGCAGCACCAAGCACAGTCTGGGAAGGTAGGCTTTTGTCCCATAGGACAGGGCTTGCATCAGTAAAGGAGGAACCATGGGATATGGCCTCTTAGGCTTGCTGTCAACTACTTAAAAGGCCATGCATGCCTGGCTTGCAGGCGCATATACAGGTTCTCCTTCCTGGATACCGAATGTTACAAAGTAAATAGGATGTGTCTAGTGCTTGGCCTTTGCTTAACACTAAGTGGGGGCAAGAACGACCATAAAGAAAGGATGTAATGACAAACAAAAGACCCCTCCAAACTCCAGCCTGGACCACTGAGCACTTGCCTTGTTCTCTGCGACCTGTTCTTTGCTGTCTGAAAGCTGTCCTGGGAAGGGACATGTCATGCTTACACCTGAGAATTACCACAGGTCAGCATCGCCCGTGAGCACCCACTCAAAGAAGCATTCCTTCAGTTTCCAGGAACATCCTTTACCTCTAATGATGGAGCTCACGAAACATGGATGCCAAGGGAATCTTCCAGATACACAGCCGCTAAGGCTCCCGCTAAGGCTGGGAGCCTGGGAATCCACACGCATGGCAAGCTGACTATCTGATTTTGATGTTTTTAGGCCAATGCTTTCTCAGAAACCTTCTGTGACCCAGCAGAAATCGTCTGTTAAACGACCTTAGCAATGAGTCCCATGGGCCTAACCAGTGGAGACAGTTACAACTGAAGGGGAAAGATGAATATAGCTTTTCTTTGAAAACAATAACAAAACATTCAATAAACTGGCGGATCTGTATCAATGCAGAAAGACCACCAAGTAGCATGCATGTGGGATCCGTATCCTCTATAGGTAACAACAGCTATTTTTCCTACCCGTGCTTAACATTCATTGTGAGTTCTTTTAGAGAAAGGTCTAGAAGAGATTTCCTCTCACAAGGAGCACATTCCATGGAAGTCTCTAACTCCAAAATAAATCTAAGCTATAGTCACTTATAAAGCCATAAAGACATTCCGTCCACCAGGTAAAGCATTCAAAGTCTGCTTGAAGGGAGTTCTAGGTGGCAGAAGTCAAGATACTGGTTTTTAAAAGATGCCCCTCATGAAGAGAAATCTCATTATATTAAATACACACACACACACACACCTATTCAACTATGAAAAAAAAATCTTAGATAATTTGTGACTAGGCAAGCAACTTCAAGTGAAAAATCCAAAATCAGTTTTTAAGAAACACCTCGTATGCACTTTTCCTTTTAACTTTGTACATTTCAAAAAAAATTCTGTGTTATTCTTCGAAAAGCTGACAAAAGGTAGCATATACCCTCCTCAGCTCGACACTCTTCCAAACAGCACATCCACCTTCCATAAAACACACAAAAAAATGGATATTTAATTCAAGAGCTATAGGACAGAAGCTGGCTTTTCCCTGCTGTTACGCGGCATTTCATTATTCTGTTTAATAAGTTCATCTCCTCGAGAATTTTCTCTTCACCTCATATTATTAAAAGTAATAAGTTTTTCTGGACCGGGGGTTTCCCAACAGAAAAACCAATTTACGTGTGTCCTTCAATAATGACAGGAGAAGATGATTTCCCATTATCCTGCCTACTTTTCCTATCGCCGCCACAGCTTATCATTCAATAAATGTTACTCTGCGATTCTTTCCATTCCGGGAGGAAGTTAAATCTCTATATTAACCTGTTTTCGCCGGCCAACGCCTTGCCAGAAAAACCTCTGTGTCGCTGCACAATTAGTTCCTTAAAGAAGCCATTTAGGAATCTCTTGTCAGTGCTGAAACTGTCTTCAGCTAATAAAAGGACACAGAGTGAGTTTACCTCTGGATCACACAGTGCGCCCACACTCACACTCACTCCGATAGTTGCAGGCCTTCCCCCACCGATGTGTTCTTTTGGAATGAAAGGTAAATTAAACATTTATCTTAATAAAGGCGACTCATTCACACCTTCTGCATGGGGAGCCGGTTATCCTGTGGGCTGTGAGGAGGGTTATAAATAGCAGCATCCTCTTCACTTTGAAGGAAGGTTTGCTAGCAATAACCTACCTTGTTTCCAGTTTTCCAGAAGAAATCTCTAATGGCCCGCAACATTACGATGGCCACTGGGAAGGTGGCGTTCACTGTTTCTTTTCCAGTCGAGGTCTTAATAAAATCTGATCCTAAGACAAAAGCAAGAAAAACTCCCAGGTTAATTAGGAACTTACTTTTTACACTTAAGTCACTGAAAGAAATGAATCGTGTGAAATCCCCCCTCCCCAAACCCATGAAACACTTTAATCTTTGGTAATTACGTGAAAATACTAAAATTAAAAGCTCCCTTTAAAATAACTCTGTTTATAAGTAAGAGCCGGAAGAAAGGGAGAAGGCTTGTAATTTGCTGTCTTCTGGGCACACACAGCCACTGCAATCATACCCCTCAGCAGCAGAAGCTGTCACTACCAGACCTGTACAAGACAAAGCCGTCATTCCTCAGTCATAGATGGGGCGTACCCTCACTGCTAAACTTCTTACTACTGGTCGGTTCTGGGGACAGGCAGTCATTGTCTTTGGTTTAATACCCATGGCTGAGCCCACCAGGTTCCAAGGAACAGTTAGAAACCCAAGTTGCATGGTCCTGGTCAAAATTCATGGGTCACAAAACAAAATACAAAGATATCAATGTATGAAAGGGAACAACAAACAGATGGTTGACCGTGTGTGTGTGTGTGTGTGTGTGTGTGTGTGTGTGTGTGTGTGTGTCTGTGTGTGTGTCTGTGTCTGTGTGTGTGTGTGGTGTGTGAGTGTGTGTGTGGGGGGCTAGAAGGAGGTAGTAGAAGGGTGGGTAGGGTTTAGGAGGTGGGTGGGGTATAGAAAAGTGGGCAGGAGTATGGGAAGGTGGGCGGGACTATAGGAAGGTGGGAGGGTTTTAAGAGGTGGGCAGGGTATAGGAAGGGTGGGGAAAAAGTAATAATGCATCATACACGTGTATAAAATGAAAAGAAAAAATTCTGTTAAATTTTGTCTTTCACCACCAGATATATTAAATTAGCCACTCAATGGATTCTGGTACTCTTGCCTCCATATTTCACAGCCAATTAAAATAAAGTTGGTTTGTTCAATGCATAACTGAGATGAATAAAGACAATTTTATGCCCTGTGCTCACTACCATGTATCTTGACACTTCCCCACAGCACTGTGGCGTGCTTACTCACTCCCTGCTCATGTTCTCACACTTGGAGGAAAACACACACACAGCACAGGTGTGACAGCCCCAGAACTGTCACCAGCTGATTTCTGGTGCATTAATGAAGCAGCAGACCTCCCATGCAGATGAGAATTTCATAAAAGATAGGCTACCCTTTCATAGTTGGCAGATGGTTTCAACAACTTCCTTCTCTTGAATCTTAAACCTGTTGGTGTAGTTTACAGGAACAGCAGGAGACACAGAATAACAGCAGCAGGTGCTTCATGGGTGCCCTGAGCACAGGAGAGCCTTAACACTGTCACCAGGTACTGATACAAGAGCTATCTTCTAAGAGGCCACTGAGACATGAAGTTAAGTAGTTTCCTTGAAGTCACATGACACAAAGTCTGTCTGTCTCCCTGTCTCTCTCTCTCTCTGTCTCTCCCTCTCTCTGTCTCTGTCTCTGTCTCTCTGTCTCTCTCTCTCTCTCTCTCTCTCTCTCTCTCTCTCTCTCTCTCTCTCTCTCTCTCTCTCCCACATTCTCTGTGGGTGGGTGTGAGTGATTTCAACTAAAGCAGTTTACCTTAGCTTATCTGTCAGATAATTATTGTGGCTTTTGTTAGTATGCTGGGTAAAATAATTTTTATTGATCTCATTTTAAACTTCAAAGTTTTTAGTGAGTTAAAATGTCCTTTAACATAATTATAGGTCATATTTATTTTTGTATTGTAAAATGCTAGTTGATCTGTTGAATATTTTAAAAAACTGGATTCCTTTTTGAGAATTTCATATATGAACACTGTATTTGCATAATTTTCCCCTTTCTCTCCTTCCTCCCACTTTTCCCAACCCCCTCATACTTTTTAAATACATCTTATCATTTAATTATTGTTTATATATGTATACGTGTGTAAGTATACATGTTTATACAAATATTGATAAATAAAGTGTTTTGAAAAAAAAGAAACACATACACGGTTCTCAGGTACACTTAGGTTCAAGTTCACACCTCTGTCCAAGGAATCTGTGCGACGATGCTTAAAATTAATTTGAGGCGCTCTGAGTCTGTCGAAGAAACAACCTAAATCTTCGGTTATAGTTGGTTTGAAAAGATACTTCCAGAGCTATTCTGTACACTGAAGACTCAATTAGACACATCTTTATTATACATGCTGGAGAACATAAAAGCACGCTTCCCTCCAAAACCATGGCAACACTGGAGGAATAACATGAAAGGCTGGGAGTCTGCCTGGTGTCCAACTCTGGTTCACATGGCAGCCATGCAACTTCAGTCTTCCTCCTTTCTAGAATGCGTCTGAAAATCCCTACTGCTTCAGAGAGTTACATGAGGCGTCAGAAGGAATAATATATGTAAAAGCACCCAAATCCCTCAAGGACTATATACACCCAAAGATGACGTTACGTAAGGAGGGCCTCTGTGTTAGCGTCTGGGGCAGTGGCCCACAGAAGCGCTATCATGCTCTAAGCAGCAGAGATTATGGGCCATTCAGAAGGGAGCTCTGAAAACCAGAATGCTAAGAGACATTTAGACAGGAAAGACTGTGTTCATGAGGTTTTAGAGGTCACAAAGACTCTTGGGAATTATGTCTAGAAAGCCTAAGGAAACTTGAATTCCAAAGTAACTGATTGATGTTTCTGGTGAAAGAAATCTTGAGCCAGTACAACATGCAGAGTGTGGCAAGGCTGTGGTTCACTGTGTTGCCTCAGATCTGCAGTGAGAAGGGAAGAAGAAAGTATAGTGGGGGGTAAGGAAAGACACACAGTCTTGGCAATGAAGAAGATTGAATCTGTTAAAGCTGAGAACAGGTCAGGTGCAGACACTGCTATCATAATTATAAATATCACTAAGATTTGCCCTGGGACAATAAGAAATGTATTTTGAAGGCAAGTTTCCATCATCAAGAGCCCCAGAGTACAGTGATGCAAATTCACCTAAAGGCAGAGTGGGTTGAAAGGTAAGTGTCTTCCAGGAACCCAACTGGGGAAATGTTTTCATAGGTTAAGTCACAGAGGCCACTTAACCTATGGAACTTAACCACAGCTCTGTTGCAAGGGGAACAGATGGCACCTCAAGATGGCAGTAGATGAGACAACTCGTCTACTTAACATCCATGTCCTCCTGGTTTTGCAGACATGTAAGAATGCAAGAGATAGGTCCTGGAGACTTGCACCTAGGTTCTAGAAAGCTACATGGGCCACTCAACATGTGCCATGGTCAGATGCTCTGCATGCAGCTCCTGAGTGAGCTACTCATGAAGCTACAGAGGTAATTACACAGCAGTGTAGAACCCAAGGTAACAGAAATGCTAAGAACATGGACTATCTGCCACGGAGAGCTAACCCAACAGAGAAACCACATGTGCGGCACCTGCCAGGATTTGGTGTTGTCCCTGCTAGGTTTCAGTCTTGTCTTTTCTTGCCATCACCATTCCTTTCTTTTCAAAAGGGAACTTGTACCTGGTGTACTCTGGGCACCTATAACTTCTCTGATGTTACGGGACTCAGAGTTAAGGAACTTCTTTGAGTTTCAGAGCACTTTGGGTCTTTGAGCAGGGTTGCAACTGTAAGACTATGGAGATCTCCAAAGTTGGGCTCAATGTATTTTATATGAAGATGGCCACGAGTCTATGGAACTAGGAGCAGCATGGTGAAGGCTTTCTCCCTAGATGGAGGTGCTGTCTTGGAAGATTGTGGACCATGAAGAGGCAGAGCTGCACTGAACTTCATCGAAGGAATATGGTTCCTAGGAACAAAACTTGAGGTTTATATCTTCATTACTACTTAAGGTTTGTATCTCGGTCTTGTCTGTTTCCTGTTCTGCCAAGATGTGAGAGCTGAGGAATTCCAGCCAAATGCTTCCAACACCAAAACTAAAACAGATTCCCATCATGCCTTGCCCAACATGACTGCTGACCCTCAAACCATGAGTTGAAACATCTTTCCTCTCTTAGTTGATTTGTTGGATATTTGGTCACAGCAATGAGAAAAGTAAAAAATACTCTAGCACTATGCATAAATATCATGTAAACGATGAACTGGAGAATGTCATCATGCACCTTTTTTTCTGAGGCTACAAACCAACTGAAAGAATGGACACATGCCTGCCATAGAGAGGGACAGCACTATTCAGGTCAACCGCACCTTGCTGTTCTTCTGCTCAAGCTATCATTTCCTGAAGGAGAGTTTTTTGAGTCTCCCACTGCAAACACATTTTGAGTTGTGTAAAAGTTTGACTCTCATATTTTGATGCTCTGTTGCTAGGTACAGACTTTCTAAAAATACACGTGACAATCAGAAGACAGACAACCTGTGGGGACTGATTCTCTCTCTCCATCATGCAGGTTCCTAGGACTGGACTCAGGAAGTTAGACTTGAAGCAAGTGCCCTTATTCACTGAGACATCTTGCCCTATGTACAGACATATTAAAGACTCTTGGGCCTTGTTAAAAACAAACAAACCGTCCACTTGACAGATATAAAAACCTTTCTTTAAGCCTTCATAATGCTCCCAAAGTCTGCATTGTATAGAATTAATACAGCTACTCCTCCTAGTTAGCATGGTGTGTCTTTTTCCAGCCCTTTACTTTTAACCTTTGAGTCTTTATCGTGGATTTCTTACAAACATTCAGTAGGAGCTCAGTGTGGTTTTTAAAGACTCTTATTTTAATTGGTATATTTAGACCATTAACATTTTAAATGATTACTAATTCTGTTGGATTAATATCTATTGCGTTTATAACTCTCCCATCTGTTACATTTTTTTGTTTACTTTTCATACCCGTTTTGGGTCTTCTCTGACTTAGTTGAGCATTCTACATGATTCCATTTCATTTCCTCTCATCATAGCAATGATACTTCTCTCATATACTACCTAGAGGCTTCCCTGAGTATTTAATACACACTTCATCCCAGTACATCGTCAAATAACACGACACTACTATGTAGGTACTGCCAGTGCCTTTGCCTTTTAATAAAGGATTACTAAATTGTTTCTTCTGTTTGTCAAAGTCCTGCTGTTACCCATTACAAAGTTTCTGGTCTTCCTCCACCCCAAAGGCCTTCCTTTACCACTCCCTGTGGGGAAGATCATCTAGCACTGTCTACCTCAGCTTTTGCTCAAGATCAACAACAACAAATTGTTGAAGTGAGTGAAGAACGACAACACCACTGCTACAGAGCTTCATTGTAAGAACTTCTTTCTCTCACTCATTGTTGATCTGATTTTTGATGAGAAGTCTGCTGAGGTCATTTCCTGTCTGCTGAGGTCATTTTCTTTGTTTGTTGGGGTCATTTCCTATGTCTACTGAGGTCATTTCTTATGTCTACTGAGGTCATTTCCTATGTCTTGGGTAACTAATGTGTTTTCTTTCTCTTTTCAAGGTTGCTGGTCTGCCTTTGGCTTCCTCCTATTTGTATATGCCACAACTAGGAACAATTTTCTTTTTCACTCTCTAATTTTCTTAGATCTGTGATTTATGGCCTGTCCTTAATTTTGAGACATTTCTGGCCATTATTCTCCCTCTACACAGTTCCTCCCTTTCTCTATTCTCTTTCTGATATTGAAATTACACAAGTGTTTTAACTTCTGAAATTCTTCCCATGTTTTTGGAGCTTTTGTCTTCCCTAAGCACTCTGTCTCTTTACATTTTAGTCTCAGAAGTGTCCAACAACCTGTTGTCACAGTCACATGGAAAAGCAAGATCTGGAAGTATTAAGGACCATGCTAGGTGCTTCCTTTCTAGACATCAGATGTGAACTGAAATCAGAACACATATGGCATATATGAGGAATACTGTGGGATATGTCAGATAAATATGATGGTCAGAAAGAACTGCAATGCTTAAATTAATCCCTTCAGCTAGACGGATGCAGAGATGATACATGAGTGCAATTTGTTTCAGACAAAACTGAAAGGTAAGGTACATGGGAGAACCTGGCCATCAAACAAAAACATCAAAAGCACAGCAGAGAAGGCATGGCCTCCACGTAAGTAAGCTGCTAGGGGACGTGGTGATTGTATAAACATATGTTTTAGGTGATGCTACTATTGGCCTAGGGACAACTCCACATATGTGAAGCCCTGGGTTTCATCAAAGCTACTGTTAATGTTTTTTACATTAAAACACTATAGAGGGTTTTGAACCTGCAAACATCTGGCTTCTGTCCTTAGGGCAGCATGAGGTCTGATCACATGACTCCAGGGTTTTCAGATGCTGCATTTTCTGTCTGTTTTGGAAATTAGGAAGAAGGATGACAGAGAATCACACAGCATAGAGTTCAGGCATTTATAAACTGGCTTTCATTAGATTTCAGGAAGAAAAACAAGATTTGATTACACAGAGTATTTTAGAAAATGCATTCTGTCGGTGCTTTATCACTGCTGAAGAACACTGGACTCTCCAGTGAGACTAGGGAGCCACACTTTTGTTTCATTTCTCATTTTAATATCATTTCTCCTACCCTTTGCTAAAACAAAATTACCTCAGAGAAATACATGCTGCCTTCAGAATCATCAAAAGCCCCAAACACAATCACCTCACCTCAGAGCACATGTGAACCCAGCCACAGACAACCCTACCTCAGAGTGAGTGTGAAACCAGCTACAGTCACTGCATCTTAGTGAATGTGAACCCAGCTACAGCCAACCCTGCCTCAGAGAGAGTATGAACTTAGCCATAGCCAAACCTACTTCAGAGCATGTGTGAATCTGGCAACAGCCAACCATACCTCCCACATGCTGAGCTTAGGAGCCAAAACCTTAAGAGGCAATACCTCCCCACCAGCATAAGCTATCCGACAACTGGTCCACAAGTTTAATGAAATGAGCTAATGCCAAAACTAGGTGGGAAAGGCCTGAGACGGTCAGAAGTAGTCCAATAAATGGACCGGCATTCAACTGTGAGTAGCTGAAATTAAAATTAATAATAAATGCACTGCTTTACATAAAACTGTATTTCTTATTTTCCTCATTTGGCACCTTTAGCTCAATTCTCTTCTTGTGGTCTAAGGCTACTCAAAGCTTTCCTGCGGCCTGTAATTACAAGTCTCCATGGTACTGTTTCATTAAAAACTTCCATTAAACAACAGCTGCCCCTGTATATGGTCTTCTAATCAATTTGGTCAAAGACAATGACTTCTAATCAGCTGTTGATAAAAATAGAAGATGAAATTTTAATTCTAATAGATTAACCACAAACTCAAGACAGTCTTCAAAATCCATCTAACTCGACTCTCCAGTGGATTTAATGACTACTCAGCAACTCATTACTAAATAGAACAAGACGAACATTTTCCAGTTCATTAAAGAAATGTACTATGTATTTTTGCATTGTCCTCATGATTCGTTACAGGGAGTCTTAATTACAAGATAATGGATAATGGTTATTAAATGCAGACTGCAGTAATGAAGCCCTATTCATTTGCAAGCCTCAGAGACTGCAGAGAGAGGAAAATAAAATTACTAGCTTCAAAAGATTAACGGATCAAATTATTATTCAATTTTCAAAATCTCATTCAGACTTCATAGAAACAAGAAGAGATTAAAAACTAGTATTAAGACCAAAGTAGTACATTTACAAAAATAATATCTTAGGGCTATTGCCGCATAATAAGCTTCAGATGTGATTATTTTTTAAAGTATAACTAACAATGGGAAAACATACATTTTTATTTCCTGAACAAATCTTATTTATGATACAGGCAGTTTCTAGTGAGACCGGAAAGCTTGGTGCCTGTGGAAAATGTGCTTCAATGCACACAGGGGGACACAGTGGGAGCTGTTATTAACAGTGTGTGCTTTACTAATGAAAAATAGGCTTTAAACTCAACTACTGCCGGAGAAAGCCTGTCCCTGAGTGAAGTCGCATGGACCCTACAATAAGAGCTCCAGAGCACACTGTTCATTAGCTTCCTGTTTTCTATGACTCCCTGAGAAATGACCCATTAAAGGTAGCGGGAGAGGTTTGGGTTTTTTTTTTTTTTTTTTTTTTTAAATGGTGGTTTTTAACGCTGATTTACACTTACAATCCACAATGAGATACTTTTAAAATAAACAGGATGTATAAAAATATGAGGCACCAGATTAAAACCTATTAGACTCGTTTGTTCCATATGAGCCTAAAAATAATTTAGGGTGAGAGATAAAGATCCAATTTCATGGTTGAAAAATGTCTAAAGAAGGAAGTTGGAAGCAGCAATGGAATGCAAATCTTTAATCAAAGAACAGTCGTTCCACGAGATGTGGGCATATGATCCATATACTGTCTTCCCGTGAGAGAAAAGGGGGGAATGTTTGGAGACAAAGACAGACAGACAGGAAGACAGACTGACGGACAGACGGATGGACAGACAGGCCGGCAGGTAGGCTGGCAGAGAAAGAAGGAAGAGGAGGGGAAGAGAAAGAGAGCAGAAGAAAGGGAGGGGAGGATCTTCTCTCTCCAGTTCATTCTTTCTCTCTGCATACACAGCGGTGCTGACGCCCTGCCCTGTGCCCAGTCCTGAGCCCAGCCCATCGTATGGCTCAGGCATATTCAAACAGAACGGCAATCAGAAAGCAACTACAATGTCAGGGTTTAAAATGTCTCTGGAACACCAAGGGTATGCTTGGCTCGCGGGAACCACGTTCCTTGCAGTTGGTCTCCTCCAAATAAAAATAAAGATGTGGTCACTTAGAATAATGCAAGACAGTAAATGATTCACAATGCACTGTGGAGTAGAGACCCGGCCTGCAGCTTTCTCGGTAACTGGCAGTAGCGTGGCAGGGAGATTAAATCACACCAGCAACAGTCTGGCAGGGCTTGTAGCTCAGCGGGTCATGTGACTGCCTAGCACGGTTGATCCTCAGCACCACATCAGGCCAGGGGCACACTTGTAGCCCCAGTGGACCAGGAGCATCACGGGCAGGCCCTCTCTGACTTCAGCCATTAATGAAATCTCAGTGTCCAGCCCCACATGGGGGTGGGGGCTTTCAGTGATAGTTTTATACTCCAGAAGTTTCTTTTAATTTAAAAAAAAGTTTGTTTAAAATAAATTTCAGTACTGTGACTATACTGGAAACAAGTGAGTAACCAATGCAAGTAAGTCCTAAGAGTGGACGCCGTCTGTGTAATCTTGTAAACAGCACTAAGTTTTATTGTCATGGCTGGTTTGCAAATTTCAAAAGAGAAATGCTTTACCTAAGTGGCCGACTTGATTTGCTCTGCATTTTCCACTAAGGATCACAACAGTGAATGCCCAGTGTCTCAAACTTTGCTGTACACAGTCTCTATTTTTATATTTTTATATATTGTTAGTTGTCCAGAAAATAGGTGTAAAAATCTACAAAGAGTTTGCAAACTCAAATGTTGGAAACCCCATACCTCATTTTAGGGTCTCGCCCTCTCCTTGCCCTCTCCTGTGTGAAGCTGAGGAAGGGGAACCATAGGGAGACCTGTGACAAGAACAAGAGCCCTGCAGTAGGCAGCCAGTGGGCTAGAGAGAAAACGAGTTCACAGGGAGGAAAGAGGAGACAACAAAAATCTAACTGCAGAGCCAGATGTGATTACACAGCCCTGTGATCCTTGCACTCAGGAGGCTGAGGCAGGAGGACTGCATGTTTGAGGCCAGTCTGGGTTATGCAGTGTGAGAATCTGCTGAAGGGAAAGGGAGGGAAGGAGGGAAGAGCTGGGATGTATCCACTGTCTGACAGAAGAGAAGTACTCACAATGAGATACATACAGTTATCTGATCTCAGATTTTAAACTGTGTCTAGTATTCTCTGTAATTTCCTACTGAGCCCAAGTAAGACACCCGAAGTGCAGGCCTCCTCCCTAGTCACTGTATGAGGGACATCAGTGCATACAGTTTTTAATGCTGTTCCTGGTTGTTGAGGTAGTCAAAGAAACAGCCTTCAAAGTCAGGCATTCAACTACCCACAGCATTGCCTGTGGAGAAAGAAACTTCAACACAGTTTACAACCGCCACTCCCAGGGAAAGACCTGTCAGGAGGATGTCAACAGTGGAGACTTCAACCTGTGACAGTCAACTGTGGTCACAGACCCTGTCAAAGCCAGCTCAAGACTGGTGGCTGGGAGTCCCTGCCACTCTTCTGTGACCCAAGGGGCCACACTGTCTCAGGCCATGGGGCCACATCTAGGGTTACTTAGCCCTTGAAATAAGTTTATCCACACTGACATGTGGAGTAAGTGTAACATCCACAGGGCTTTGAGAATTTAGCACAAGAAATACACTGAAAATTTTTCTCAAAAAACGTTAAAAATCGATTACACACTAAAATAAGACTGGGAATTGGTTCAGAAGCTTCTTTTCACTTAAAATTTGGTTGTTTAAATTTTAGAACTATAGCAATACTGGAAAAAATAAAATAAGGTCTCATAATTACAATTTCATCTTTCTTTTTATTTGATTAGTGGCCCTACAAAAAATGTTGCAATTGCCCTCCCTGTTAACCAGCACTAGTCTAGGGATTCAGTGAGTTCCTGAGTGAGTGCCGTGAGTAAAGTCCCTTAGGAAGGTTCCCATGTTTCCTTTCCGCACGCTAAAAATCTGCTGCTTTAATCCTTTAAATATTGGCTTAAATTTGTTAAGAGGTGTGAAGAGACGCATCAGCGGACAAAGTGCTTGGCACCATTGTAAGAATTGGAGTTCGAACCCCCAGCAACCCTGAGGAAGTTCAGTTAAGTGTGGTCGGCTCACCTGTTATTCTTGTCCCAAAGGCAGAGACTGGGGATCTCCAGAGCAAGCCAGCTAGCTACACTGGCCATACATGGGAGCTCTGTTCTGACCTGGAGACCCTGGCTCAATGGATAAGATGAAAAAGTAATGGAGGATGATGGGAAACATCAACCCTCGGCCTTCGGATGTGTGTGCTCACAACGCATGCGTACCTATCCACATACAAAACCATGCAGACATACGGCATTGGAGAAAGAAACCAAACGTAATAAAATATAGAAGTCAATAAAATTTTTTATCAACAAAAGATGTCTGAATGTCCTATGTGCAAAAGTGAATTATAATAAACTGTGTGATGAAGCTACGGTATTTCCAGCAGCGTGCTCCTGCAGTGCATCATGGGATTTCACTGCAGCCTCAGGTCTGAACACACAATACATGCACGTTGCGTTGTGCATGCAATACGTGCACTCTCCACCGTGCATGGAGCTGCACCACAAAACGCCAGCAACACTTCACAGACGACCCCAGCTTAGACGGGAGGCTACGGGCCTTACAAACCGCAGTGGTTTTGCTGACGGCATCAAGTTTTCCACTCTTAAGAGACGAATCATGGCTTAATGACAGAAAATAAAGACTTGACACATTTTTCTGCCTTCATTACTAGCATGTAGTTATCAACTTCGCATATCTTTATATTATCTTGCATTAGTGTTTTATTTTAAAAGTTGTTTCAGTTGGTCATTTGGGATTCACAAAAAAAAAAAAAAAAAATTAAGTGAATTTTAGCTTGGGATTAGGACAGAATTTCCAAGTATTTCTGAAATGGCTATAAACAGTCTTCTGCAGTTTCATGTTATAAAATCAAAACAACGTCCACTCTGAAAAACAGTAGACTACTCCTGTCCTATAATGTCAACTAATTCAGCCGAGAAGTGATCCTTTATGAAAGAAGGAAAAAGCACATCTGTATAGTTAATACACAAATGAGACTTCGCATTAAACGAGTTATAAACCATGCAGACCAAAAGTTGTTTTATCAAACAAATTTCTATTTTAGAAAAATCAGTAACTGATTTATTTTACTGATCTAGATATTTGGAGTTGTACAACATTTTCTCCAGGTAAAAAGGGGTCAGAATTTGAAAACATTTATACATAGAAGAATAAGAGGCCCTGACAGCATCTAAGTATGCTCTCTGTCTGAGAATTGGGTTCTCTTCTCAATAAGGCCATGGAAACTGCTGAAAATTGTCAGGACAAAAAAGGGCCTGTTTTTACTTTTATTACATGTGTGAAGGGGTTTACACACATGAGTGCAAGTGCCCATGGTGGGAGGCCCATGTCGGATTCCCCTGGAACTAGAGTTACAGGAGTGTGAGCTGTCTAACATGGGTACTGGGAATTGAACTCATGTCTTCTGCAAATGCAGTGTATGCTCTTAACTGCTGTGTCATCTCTTTTTTTGAAAGAGGCCATCTTCTTTTTTGAAAACTTACTTTGTTTATGTGTACGTGTGCGTGTGTGTAGGTTTGTGGATAACACTGAGAGCTGTTTGTCTCTTTCCACCATGGGTTCCCAGACAAAATTCAGGTTTTCAAGGCAAGCCTTATAGCCCCTGAGCCATCTTGCCAGCCCCACAAATGCTTCTTCATGGAACTTGGGTCTATTAGCATATATCCTGACTCAGTTATATAAGTTGGTTTTTCCCTTGTAATAACCACATAGGTTACAAAGAATCGTTATCTATCTCTGTCATGTTACCTTTTTTTTTCCCCCCAAAGGGCCCATAGCATTGCAGGGAAGAGACAATGAGAGTCACAGTAATCAACTCAGTACCCCATGACTGTAAGGAAAAGCCTCCACAACCACAGCTTTATAATATAAGGTGTAAGAGTCTGGCTGACATAGCAAGGTGTGGGGGCTGGAGAGATGGTTCAGTAGTTAAGTACTCCAACTGCTCTTCTGGGGGACCTGAGTTCTGTTCTCAGCAGCTGTATGTGACTGTCACTCACAACTGCCTGCTGAGATGTCAACTCCAAGGAAGCCGATGCCCTCTTCTGGCTATGACGGGACCTACACGCCTATGCACCCCTGTAAAGACACATGACTAACCATAGAAAGGAATTCTTTAAAAACCATAAAGTGTTTTTACACAATCAGAGAATAAAAGCACTGATCTACATACACCAAATTACAGAGAGCAAAATGCATCCGAGTCAAAATGCTTGGTCTCCGGCCATCCCTCAAGCTGAACCTTCCAGCCGTGAGGACTGACTGGGTCAGGGATACCCCCCACTGACAGCATGCTATGGAAGACATCTTAAAATGATAAGACTGTATCTAGCATATGGTTTCTCTGCCCTCATGTTTGTGGTGAGGGGAAAGGGAGACGGAACCCCCACGTGAGGTGGAAAACTCACTAGGTTATCACTATACTTCAGCAAAGAAGGGTAAAAGAGAGGCCCCTTTTAACAAACTAACAAGTACAGTGTGCTTTAAACAGCTGAACTTCATTTTGATTGTGCTTGCGACTGTCACGAGTGAGTCTGGAATGTATAGTATCTATTAACATTAAAAGTCAGGTATGCTTGTGTGGAATCTATTAACTCGAGAGAAAATTACTCAAATTGAAGAAATAGCTGCTTAAAATGGATTTAGAAATACATTTTACTGAACAAAGCCGGCTGGAAAATTAGGCTACTTTATCAGGATTAGAAAGTGCTATGAATTTTAAACACAAAGCTTTTAAAAACAATGCACTACATATTTGAGATTATCATACCTCAATGTCATCATAAATCTTTTTTTCCCCCAACAATTGATGATGAGTCTGGAGAGTTGCTTTGCACAGTGGCCTGCCTTTCACAAAGGAAGCTGTGTTAATTTTTCTGTGGGGAGCTTTATCTCTGGGCGATGGCTCTGAAGCACCTAGAGAACTGGTCAGTCTCCCATTAGCAGATCTGGAGATGGGTGAAGCCTGTGAAGCTCCAGGGGTAAAGCCTTTACTGTAAGAGCTCCCTGGCGGCTAGCGGCTGCGGGTCTGTTCACCAAGCACTCACAGAGACAATGCTGATTCCCAAGTTATCGTCAAGGCAGAACAGTGTCTCTTATGCTACAGCTCGTTACACCTCCATTTTATCTGCATCCCTTCCCACTCAGCTACCACCAGCGACTGTGGTTCTCCAAGAAAAGAGGGGCGTGCAGGTAAAGAAGGAAGGGGAAAGGCCCCGAAAACCTCATCAAGTGATGAGTACAATCAGAAAAGGTCACTGGAAGGGAAAGTCATGACAGTGTGTCAGGTGGATCATTCGGAAATGCCTGAAGACAGGGCTGGAGAGAGGGCTCTGTGGTTCAGAATACATGTGGCCCTTGCCTAAGACCCAAGATTAGTTCCCAGCACCCATGTCAAGGAATTCACAGCCACCCGTAACTTCAGCTCCAGCGGATACAATACTCCCTTCTTTTTAAGCCTCCAGTTAATTTTTTTTTTATGTATTTAATATTGTCAATACTACCTGTACGACGGCTGTTGAGTAAAGGCATTATCTCTCCCCTAAGGTACATGTATTCGAAGCATACATTTCATGTATTTAAATGACAAGTATGCAGTGTCAAGACCTGAAGGGCATACACAGAGAACTTAAAAATGCAAAGCCCAGTGAAGAAATAGAAACTCAACTGTTAAATTTATTACTGAGATGGGAAGCAAGATTTGCAGCGATAACCTATAAAGGAAAAAGACACCTGGGATGACAGACAAGCAGTAATGTCCCAACATCTGGAAGCCCATGGACATGTTCTTCACCAACAAAAGGTCTTGAGAAGCTTTTCTGTGCTGCTGTAGTCCAGGGTTTTGTTTTTGTTTTTGTTTTTAATCTAATGCATGGAAGTTAATGATTACAAACTTTTTAAAACATGAAGATCTGACGAGCATCAGAAGAACAAACAGAAGTGGTTCAACTGTGACCTTGTCATTGCAAAACCTTCAGCTGTATGGCTGGGGATGTGGCTCAGGCAGCGAGGTGCTCACATGTAGGCACAGGGACCTGAGTTTCACCCCTCAGCATCCATATTAACAAGTAAGCTGTGGGTGGCCGGCACCCACAGGTCAGTGTCGAGAGCAGAGACATGCAGAGTGATCACTGAGGCCCACTGGAGCCAGCATAGCCGAACTGGGAAGATCCAGGTAAAAAGTGAGAGACTGCTGCACAAGAACATGGTGGAAATGACTGAGGAAGATACTCGAGGTTTACGTCTGGCCTTCACACAAATGCACGCCCTCACAGATGCATGCACACTCATGAACACACACACACATATGCACACATACACGTGTGCGCACACAGGCACACACCTGGGGTCTGCGCAGTCTGAGATATGAATTCCACCTAACCGACTGTTCTTACATGCTGTTAACAAAAGCATCACAAACCTTAGCTAGCTCTGATAGTGGTGACCAAGAGATATCAACATGAAGGTCATATATGTAGGAGGAGCACACCATGTTCCTCTTCTGAGAGCTGCACCAGAGCCAAGCTTCACCTACGCATGTTCTACACCTATCACTAAATCCTTGAGGTACCTTAGCAGCCATCACTGATGACGATGCCAGCATCTACAAACACTGCAGCTGAACAACGCATCCTTATCGTGAGATTTGAACAGAGGCTTCTCTAATGCAACACCTAGGCTTGTCATACCATAGTTCTTTCTGCTTCCTAAACCAGACAACTCACTGCTGTGCAGAAATGACCTCTACCGGATCACCTCTGCCTCTAGTCCTCCCTTCCCTGTCAGAACTCTACCTGGGCCAGCTCAACTGTCATTGCCATGGCTTTCCTCTTGTTGGAAGCACACACAGAGAATTAGAACTACGGCAGCCGACTTACAGTATGAGGGAATTACCTACCGAGTTATAGCAGCGCCACACCCAGCATGGCAAGCACCAGTGGCTGCCTGCATCTCCAGGCTAGCTCTGAAGCTGCTATCATCAAGATCTGTGCAACACCAACCCTAAGAGACTGTCTCCTTTTCTTCCACAGATCCAGAAGTTCAGTGACACTCCACATCTATTCACTTGCAATGGGTGTCACATTCTGTAACTGTGTTCACACACACACACACACACACACACACACACACACACACGTTCTATTCTGCCTCACTTATGCCTATGCAGGCCCCCAACTCCCCACTCTGTCTCCACTGAGAAATCATAGAAGAAGCAAGGTCCAGCTGAATAATATACTGTGGAAGGAAACACTGACAAAAGGATGTTAGAACTGTTAACATTGGGGAAACGAGCAGGCAGAAGCCACGGTGCAGCAGGCCCTCGAAGGAACTACTAGAGAGTCGAGTACAAACATTTCCGCAACCCTATCTGGACAGCTCCTCCAGGACAACAGGGACCCTGTCTCTTTGGGGGCAGCTCCTCTGGAACAACAGAGATGCTGATGAAGAGAGAATATTAGGCTTTGCATCAGCCAAAGGAAGAGGAAGAGTGTGTATTCAAGTCTGCAGAAGCCGAGTGAGGAGATGCTAGAACAGAAGGAGCTGGGAGACAGTGACACCTCACACTTGGAAGCTAGTGACCCAGCATCCCCGCTGTGAACCACAAGGAGCCCAGGGACAGAATGACCTTAGCAATGACTCACAAGGAGAGTCAAAATGAGTCATACAGGGAGGGCTCCATCATTACTACATAAGCCAAGTAAGCTGGACTTAGAAAAACTAATATCCTGTGTCTTCGTTCACACACAGTATCTAGACTTGAATTTATACACCTGTGTGTGCACGTGTGCTCACATGTGTGTTATGTGTGTCCATGCATGCGTCTGTCTGTCCGTGTGTGTACGTGTGCATGTGTATATCTGTATGAGTGCGCGTATGTGTGTGCACGTGTCTGTCTCTGTTTGTGTACAAGTGTGTGTGTGCAAGCATGTGCATGGACATGTGTCAGTCCATATGTGTACATGTATGTGTGTGTGCATGCTTGTGTATATATATGTGTACTCAGGACCTGAAAGTAGAAAGGGGTCTGAGAGGAAAAGAGGTCTGGAGGAGGGGTGACGGAAAACATGCACTATGAACGCAGGAGGGACGTGGGGAGAGGAACTAGGAAGAGTGGGCGACAGGACAGTACGATGGGAGAGAATAAAGTGTCACAGGGTACACCTTTACATGGTGTGCCAGCTTAGAAAGTGGATGGCCATAAGGGACACAACTTCCTGACCTATATTCCACAGGTCCGGCTGTGCACGTCCATAAACATGAGCTTTTGTTTAATTACTTGATTTAATAAACATTCAGCATTCATTATGGGACAAGTCCTGCTTGAAACGCTTTATAAGTAATCTGAAACACCTTCAAACAACAACAAAAGCAGTCCCGGGGCACTGAGGGCTACCTTCCAAGAAATGTCTGTAAGCACCCAAGGGAAAAGTCGAATTTCAAGATTAAAATAGTCAAGCAGGAACTTCTAGAAAGCCTGGGTGGCAGCAGCAGGTGGGCATCCCCAGCATTGGGGACAGGTCATGACCTTTTCTGCCTTGCTAGCAGGATTTGTGAAGAGCTGTTACATCCTGAACTGTGTGCTCAGCTATGATCAATAGGCCTGGCTGGAGAGGGGTGAGGGGCACTGGCCATGCCATAAAGAGCTGGAAAGGAGGAGTCAGGAGACACCATGGGGACACCATGACAGGTTCTTGACGGAAGAGGGCTCGGGTAGCTCCCTCACAGCCAGGGCTGTTCACTTAGAGACCAAGCACAGCTCTGACTCCGCAGTCCTCATCCTCACCATGGTTTCAGGCAATGGAACTGAACACACCTGGGGGACATCTTTTCTTCTCTCCTTTTCCCAACATTACCAAGCTATCTCAAATGTTCAGACTATGGTCAGTGCAAAGACAAGTGATGTCTGTTGCCGAGGCTCTTACTTTGGGTGGATGAATGCTGTAACTTATCTTCATAGGTGGAGAAGGGGCGGGAAGCAGGAAGGGGCAGAACCCAGGCTTTCCATTTAAGGGGTTCTTGTTTTATGAGTCAGTTTTCCAACTGTAACAAAGGTTGGCCTGGAGCTAATTTTGCAGTCCAGACTGGCCTCAAACTCCTGACAACCCTCCTGTGTTCCTAGGACCAATCCTAGGGCATCCCAAACACATGCTGTTGACTTTATTATAACAAGCTTATGAAAACGTGCTCTCAAGTAGACTGCATGAAAAGAAAAAAACTTGATTGATATTTCAACTTCAACTCTGTCTTTTCATCAAATTTAACTTGAGCTCTGTAGAGTAGGAAACCAAATTCTCAGCTCCTCTGTTTGTTCTTTAACTAATTATCCATGGACTCTAAGTCTTAAAACAGCTCCATGCATCCCAATAACTTATCAAAAGTCCCTGGACCCCTGCACTAAGAGACACTAGAAGACGACCCTTATAAATCAATGGTTCAAATATCAATCCTACAGTCTCCAGAGGCAGCTCAATCTTCCTTGATAGTAGCATTTCTTTAATTTGAAAAAAAAAAAAAACCCTACACTATAATTCACCTTGATTTTCTGAAATTAGACTTTTATGAAGGGAAGCCCCACTATTTGTTGCTATCACAAGCAGAATGCATTTTTAAACATCCTCTTGTTTTAAAGGAAAACAGATATGGTGGACGAAGTTAAAGTGACTAAAGATAAAGACCGAGGAAGAAGACGGTCCTCTGCTTTCTTAGTTCAGAGACACTGACGGCTTCTCTCTTTGCAAGCCTCAAAGTTCCCTTTTTAATGTATTAACAAAAATGGAGGACCCCCAGTATTTACCCTAACTCCTAATAATAGTTCCAGGAAGCAAGAGACATCTCGGTTTATAAAGTAAAGGAAGGAAATAAGATTTGGAGGGAACTAGGTTGTCACTAGGCAGTAAAGAGTTTTGTGATTTTATTTGGTTTTGCTTTGTTTTCTGCAGTGGCTCCCTTCTTCGTCTTATGTGAGGTCTCTGGGGGAATTAAGTGAGGTTTGTTTTTTTTTGTTTGTTTGGTTTTTTTTTTTTTCATCTTTTCTCTATTTGTATCTTTGGATATTTGGTTTTAGACTCAGATCCAAGTTATCTGCATGTGTTAAACTGCTAGTTGACAGCACAGATAAACCAAGTGCATTTTTCTCTCTTTAATTATTAAATTGAACAGTTTAATAATGCAATTCTCCAACCGAAAAATGGATTGTATTCCAAAGCTCATAAATGCATGGTTGGCTGAAATCAAAATGTATTTCTCCAGATTGAGGTTGGCAATAAATGCCAGGCAACCCAGAACCCAAGCTTTACTCCTACAAAATGTTCAGGCCTCTGTAAACTTTGGATAAAGAAGAGTTTACTCAGGATACAGGAATGTCAGCAGAGGCCATCTCTGCCACTCAACAAGCCACTATCTCCTAAAAGGCTGAGGCTGGGGCATGCTGAGATTTTTAATCCCAGCATCTGGGAGCCTGAGGCAAGGTCAAGGCCAGCCCAGGTTACATCACCCAAAACAAATACCTCTGCCTCTGCAACCTGCAAGCCATTTCTGGCTCTGGGGACAAGAAACAGGACACTTGGTCTTTGAGACCCACCCTCTCTGCTCACTACCTCACTAGTCTCAGGAAGTTCTTCCTCTAAGACTTCCGTCTGTCCACCCCATTGTCTTCCTTCCCAAACGCACAATCCTATTGTTACTGCACTACAAACAGGCTCAGTTCATTCAGAAATGACTGGAGCTCCTCAAACAGGGTCCTTTAAGAGGATCAAACCATGTGGCTACGACATGACATCACGTGTATCTCCCTCTGTGTCCATAAGTACAAATTCTTTTCTAGCCTCTGTATGAACGGCTCTTTCTCTGAGCCATTTGTCTTAGACTAAATAAATTGTAAAAACAAAACAAACAGCAGCAATAAAAAAAAAAAAAAAGTCATGGAACGTTTTCATTCCATCCTTGAAGGATCAAACAAGATTAATGGTAAAGTATGTTTGATTATAGGGAGGGACCAGATCACATCCTGGGAGTGTGGAGTTTGAAATCAGGGCAGGAACAGGATAAGCAATAAGGACACCTGGGTGCACGGTGTTGGCAAGAACAAGAAATGAGAAATGAACTTCAAAAATAACTTCAGCAGAAAAATATACTTAATAGCTTTTCAATTTAGGACATGCCAACCCTACTGGAAATACCTAAAGGTAGTTTTTAAAGATTTTTATTTTACAGCTTGGAACGGCAGTATAATAGTGAATACTACAGAATAAAGCATAACGGTTCCTGTTTCCTCGTCATTTGATGTACAAGCGAAGAAAAGGCCTCAGCATATGATGGATGTAGTGATGGGACCATTGCAAACGCAGAGGTAACTTGCATGCTTTTCCTTTTTATTAAAAAATAAACAGGCATATTTTAATTATTCACTAGGATGCTAATATCAAACCAGTGTGATGACAGTGAACATTCTACCAACAGATTTCTGTCACTTCAGTGCAGCATGATCTACATTCCCTCCCAACACGTTGACTCTTTGGAGCCTCCTCTGTTGTCCCTGCCCAATTTAGCAGCTTATAAGCAGAGGAAGCTGACTTTCCCATGCCCCACTTGGTGATAAATTTTTCACAAAAGGCAAACGAGCACACTCATTCCTGGGTAGCAGTGAGAAAACATCATCCCGAGAACTGAAGTCAAGGCAAGTCCGGCCTCTCCTCCTCCATCAGCACTGGCATCAGATCTCCTCTTGGATTTATACGCTGAACCTCATTCATGTATTCTAAGTAGAAAAATGGCCTCCTATTTACCCTTGTAGCTTTTGCTAGAAATTTTTAATGTACTGTTTTCCCTTGTTACATAAACAGAAAAGTAAAAAGATAGCCAGCCTATGCCATGTTCTGTAATAAACCCTACCAGCGTGGGCTGTGGAGGGTCTTACATAAGGAAGCAGAGGCCTTAGTTCTTAGACTGCAAACAATCTGGTTTCACCCAGATCTCAGGTCCCAGCAAAATGACTCCCTGCTCTCTTGCCTCTGCTCCTCATGCAGGATATGGCGTTCCCAGCTACTATTGTTTTGGCTTCTAATGTGTTTTTGATGGTTAGTGTTCAACTGTCAATTTGACATAACCCAAAAACACCTGGGGAAAAAACTCTTAAGGAACTGTCTAGATCAGGCTGGCCTGTGGGCATGTCCTCATGGGGACTGTCTTGATTGTTAACTGATATGAGAAGCCTAAGCTCACTGAGGGCAGCGCCATTGCTAGGCAGGTGATGATACACTGCAGGAGGGGGAGTGTAAACACATGGGCTGGCATGCATTTATTTGACTCTACTCTTGACTGTGATAGTCTGCAACCTGGAACTGTAAACTGCATAACCCTTCTCGCCCCAGTTGTTCACAGTCAGGGTATTTTATCACACCAACAGAAACACAACCAGGGCAACGCTCCAAGTCACTCCTGCTCTGCAGGGCTTCCTTGGCTTCATCTCCTGGCCAGCCACGCTGTCACCTCCATTTCCTCCAAATTTCCCATCTCCAGCAGAAACGCACACCACAGTAGGTATGCTGCCGAAACGCCAATGCAACCACTGAACCACCATCAAGAGGAGTCAGGAGTTAGGGGATCAAGTCTTTGTTTGTCCCGGGTGCTGGGCCTGGAAGACATCCCATAGATCCCACTAGCTGAAAGAATGAATGGAGGAAGGATGACTCGCTAGTCCAGTGCTCAGTCCTCAGACTAAAAGCTTTCCATGCCCCGACTCTGAGGAAGCCTCCACTCCTCAGGTAGTTCTAAGCTCTAAACGACTTTCTGACTGAACTTCTGCTCTCCAGCCATAGCTCCACCTCTTCCCCACACACACTGGAGTAACTCTCTGGGACACGCTGCCTCTGTACATCCCTGCAACACAGACCCCATAACTTTCCATCCAAAAGGCCTTCCTTCACATCTGTGCCCAACAAGACTCATAAGAGTCAACAGCTTTGTGAGTTCTTCTGACTCCCTCACAGAGGTTAGCAAGGAGATGTGCATGGAAACAATGTCCCTGTGGTCCCTTCGTTCCCACAGAGCAAACCAAGTTCTCTGCTATTAACTCGTATACAAGACGTAAGAGATGGGTATCCTTGGCGTAATTCCGTCCTGCGTGTTTGTTCTGTGGAACAGCAGGCAGTTGTTTTCCATCTGGCTTCTCTCCACACCGAAGCGCCCACCTCCACCTCATGGAAGACTTGATGGACACAGACATGAGCCCTCCTAGGCCTCAGAACTACCTTTTCGGTTGTGAACTAAAGGCTGACAAAGACTATCACTTTAAAGTGCATAATGATCAAAATGAGCACCAGTTATCATTGAGAACGATCAGTTTAGGGGCAGGGACAAAAGATAAATTACACGTCGCAGAGGCAGAAGCAATGATCTATGAAAGCAGTCCAATTAAAGTAACACTGGCAACTTTGAAAATGTCTGTACAACCAACAGTTTCCCTTGGGGGGCTTCGAAATGACACCATCTGTGGTCTTAAGGTTCAAGTGTGGCTCCGGACCTGTGCACATTAGTGGACAGTAGCTGCAGAGAAAGATGCAGAGTCAGAAGATGAAGATGAGGAGGATGTAAAACTCTTAGGCCTGTCTGGAAAGCAATCTGCTCCTGGAGGTGGTAACAAGATTCCAAAGGAAAAAGTAAAACTTGATGAAGATGAGGAGGACGATGATGAAGATGATGAGGACGATTTTGATGAAGAGGAAACTGAAGAAAAGTTTCCAGTGAAAACATCTGTATGAGATAACCCTGCCAAAAATGCACAAAAATCAAACCAAAATGGAAAAGACTTAAAATCATCAACACCAAGATCAAAGGGTTAAGAGTCCTTCAAAAAACAGGGAAAAAAACTCCTAAAACACCAAAAGGACTTAGTTCTGTGGAAGACATTAAGGCAAAAATGCAAGCAGGTACAGAAAAAGGTGGTTCTCTTCCCAAAGGGGAAGCCAAGTTCATTAATTATGTGAGGAATTGTTTCGGATGACTGACCAGGAGGCTATTCAAGATCCCTGGCAGTGGAGGACATCTCGTTAAGAAAACGGTTTAAATGGTTTGAAATGCTCCGCCTTACTTCATTTCTGCAGTAGCTGATATCTGGCTGTCCTTTTTATAATGCAAAGTGAGAACTTTCCCTACTGTGTTTGATAAATGTTGTCCAGGTTCAATTGTCAAGAATGTGTTGACTAAAATGCCTGTTAACTTTTCAAGGATGGAACTCCACCCTTGACTTGGTTTTATGTATGGAATGTTATGATAGGACGTAGTAATATGGTCAGATAGTAATATGGTGGTCAGATGTGGAAATGGTAGGGAGACAAATATACATGTAAAATAAACTCAGTGTTTTAATAAAGTAAAGAGAGAGAGAGAGAGAGAGAGAGAGACACGTACCATCTCATGGTCAGTCTCCATTTACTTATTTACTGTCTCCCTTCTGTCTCATAAGCCTTCTTCTCAGTCCACACAGCTCAGAACGGGGCAGAACCTCAAATAAATCCCGCAGCCAACATGTAGAAGATGGGGGAAGAAACAATGGTCTATCTTTCCTACAGTGAAGGACAACAAATGATTTTAAAAGATTGAGAATTCGCTCTTAACAAACAGCAGCAACAGGATAAAAACGAGCGCCAGTTTGCTGTTCAGTCTACTCTGGACTATAAGAACGGCTGATGCGGCCAAGCCCTTGGCCTGGCCTAGAGAACAGCTGACCCATGGGATCAGACCTCTCAGGGAAAACAGGTTCAGCCTAACAAGCAGACAATTTACAAAAGCAGCTTGTGGAACAAGGGATTTGTTCTCTGCTGGCTACCAAGAGTCCCTTTCAAGCTTGAGACTCTTTAAATGACAGTTGAACTTCAGGATTTAGAAGAGTCCTGTCCTGATCAGCAGCGGTTCAGGTTCAGGGTCCTGCCCGCTACACAGAAGCACTCAGGGCCAGTTTTTACCTACTTCTGAGAAAGCATTAACCACCCCCTGCCATGCCACCCAGGTAACCACCACCACCCCACCACACCCACTCAGATAACCACCACCACCCCACCACACCCACTCAGGTAACCACCACCACCCCACCACATCCACCCAGGTAACTACCAGCACTCTCCATGCCCACCCAGGTAACCACCAGCACTCTACCATGTCCACCCAAGACCCAAGGAAGCACAAACCACCCCACTGCCACACCCACTCAGGACCAGCTGACACCTGAATCTCTGACAGTTGGATTTATCAACAGTATAACTACGAAGCTCTCCAGGAAATCCTCATTAAAAATTCTTGTTGAAGAGTGATGGCCTAGACAGTCCTCTCAGCAGTGTTCTTTTACCGCCTACATGGGCTTAATATTTTAGTTCCTCCTGAGTTTGGCCACTTTTGTATTTCAGGTGTTCTCATGGTAGAAAGAGAGGTTTGAGGTCAATGAACTCTTTTAAAATGAACAAAAAACATTACTTAGGCAAACATGTTTCCATTTTAAAGATTCGTTCTTATTTTACGTGCATGAATAGATAGATGGCTAGATATCTATATACCATGCACCTGCCTGGTGTCCTTGGAGGTCAGAAAACAGTATCATGTCCCCTGGAACTGCAACCACAGATGGCTGTAAACTGCCATGTGGAGGCTGGCAACAGGGCAAGTGTCCTCTGCAAGAGCCTTGGATGTGACAGACAGGCCCTCCACCACTGAGCTGCATCCCCAGGCCCCCACCGTCAACGTACAAACCTTCATTTAGACTCTTTGACTGGCAAATAACAGTCGAACCAATGAACAAGCACAGATCTCTTTAGTGGCTCACACACAGAAACGGCAGCAGGCTCTAACTCCAGCTTCAAGATCCCATCTCCTGCTTGCCTAAGTTCCCAGGAAGACAAAAATTACATAGGGGATCACTGAAGTTTATGGACGTTTTAAAAGCCATGTTAACATTTGAAAAGAATAGGGGCTTACGCTGTATTTTCCTCCCTCCAATTTGCAGCTTCAATCAGCTAACAATGGCTTCTTTTGTATTCACTTCCATGGGGGGGGGCACAGAACTAAGCTGTTGATTTCCAAAATGCCCATTCCTTACCTAAGTCTTTTACTGAATGGCTTGCTGAGCAATTTAACACAGAGGGTCTCTCTCTTCTTTATTCTAGAAATGGCAGTATAACCTTCTGCTTGGTCAGCCAGTTTTTCCTCCAGTTAACATAACTTTCTATATTTGAAAAAAAATACACCTTTTTCACTTATTTGTTCTTAGGAAGTAAACCTAGAGACCTTCAAATATTTTTTCTTTGAAATCAAATAAAGAAATATTCATCCATGCAGAAGAAAAGAGCGCACAGGAGAGTCTCTGCCCCGCTTTATAATATTACGGCACGTGGTGCAGTCTCGTGTCAGTATTTATTTCCAGTCATTTAGTTTATGATCGAGAATAACTTTTGATTACTGATGCTCGCAGTATTACTCACTCTGTCTTGGACTGTTTGAGGACCTGTATTTTTATTACAAAGTCCAATAAAAATAAAGTGAAAAGCCCACAGGTCCCCAAACTGCTTCCTGGCTGCGGCTGTACAGTCACTCATTTCCAATCTGGAAGGAACTTCCTCCCCCGTCAGTCTCTGTCGCTAGCTCATAAGCAAATTTATCTCCTAATGCCTCCTTCTTTATTTTAGCCATTAATCTCCCATTGAGAATCCTACCAAATGCTTTCTGCAGATAAAAATATTTACTGTTTACTAGATTTGCCCATTCCACACAACACATATTGCTTAAAGGGGAGAAAAATCAATCTTCGCTCCCTGAATTCAAGTTTGTTAGTTTGACTCCGTATGTTTTCCTCGGAAGTAAGAAATCCTATTTCTTTTGCTACGGGTGGAATTATGTCCAAACAAAAGATGTCAAAATTGTAACCTTGGCCTCCTCAGAATATGGGCTAATTTGGAAATGGGGCGATTGAGTTTGTAATCAGTTAAGATGAAACGCACTGAGTAAAGCATCCATTGTCTGGCTGGAGTCTGTGGAAGAGAGAAGACTCCATGTGATGGCAGAGGTTCCGGTTGGAGCGGTGAACCCATCAGGCCAGGGAAGCAGACCTGGACCTTCTTTCCTTCCGGGAGCTTGTAGTTTACATCTTTCCTTCGAGAGCTTGTAGTTTACAAAAGACATCGAGGGGGTGAGTGGGTCTGAACCTGCAGAAATGTCTGCTGTGAAAGTGGATGGCGGGGCAGGGCAAACATGGCAGGCCTGCATTTAAATTTAAATTTCCTCCCCAGATGGGATGGCAAGTTAGTTTTCACCCTATGCGAGATTTAACTCCCCGGCCTAGTTTAAGGAAGTGTGAACAAAGTTACACTTCAGTGGGGCCCGTGTGCACAGCTTCTCTCACTGTCTCCCCTGAGCAGCACAGCAGCTGGAGCCTTTTTCCTTCGATCAAAAAACCAAAGCAAAAGTTCTTCCCTCTTGCTCACCCTCCCCTCTCAGTCCAACTGTGAAGTCTTACAAAGTTCCACAACAGTCCACTGCTTTGCAGTGCCTCAAGACCGTCTTGGAGATGCAGCCTCTGGGTCACAGTTACAGGCTGCTAGCCAGGGCCATGCCATTTAGTAAGGCCACTCCATTTTAACAGAACTGTGACCATCGCCAGAACTATAGTAATTTAGTGCCTTATATTACGATTATATGAAGTAACTATGTCTAGATTCTTTTCCCCACCCACAGAGCTGCTTTAGGCACAGTCTGCCCTGTGAACGACTCATCAGTCACGTGATCTACACAGAGACTGTACTCTTCCTCTGAAACCTACAAGGAGGGAACCTATCTCCTGCCATGTGGGCCTGCACATGTGTCCTGTGAGCCCCTGCAAAGCTGTCTGTCTGTCCACACCACTAATAACTGCTCTAAGAAATCTCTTACCAGAAAGGGCAATCCGCCTCAGTGTCCTCCTTGAACCTTAAACCGGAAGTCTTTTTCACATGGGTTTTAGTCCGCCACATCTATATTCTTATGCTTTCTACAGTGATGGAGTCTTAGTCATAGTTCTTCTTTTCGTAAGTTAAATGCTTTTACTTATGAAACACACGACCTTGTTTTAAAAAGACATTTAAAAAAAAAAAAAGCCAGGCTGGCACACCATGGGGATCAGAATGCACCATCTGTATCAGTACTCCTTGAGCAAGGAAGACTTGCAGCACATGACAGGGGGGCTCAGTGTGGCTTGTGACAATCTTCTGGCGTCACTTGCTATTTGAATCATATTCAAGCTTTAGGTATTAATTTGCTCTTAATCGTTGCATGGTTTTGTTTTTTTGTTTCTTGTGGTCAAAGTGAGTCTCCCAGGACTTTCCCGGTTCTTTTATCATTTAATGACCTCACATACATTATTCTCCTATTTCTCTGCTTCATATCAATGTCCCTGCATGACTCTGTTCTTAGTAGGCTGAATTTCAAATCAGCTAACCCCTGGCTCCTGCTTCTCTCCAACCCCACTACCTTGCAAAATTCTGGCCGAGTTCAAAACTCATTCCACATTCCGTCGAGGTGCACTCTCCTCCGGTCCTGTATTTCTGCGAATGCTTCTCCTCACAGATCCGCGTCAGCAGTTCAAGCCTGATGACTTTTCGATTGCATCTGTAGTGCGTCGCCACTCTACACTTATTTATCACGCCTGTATTATTCCTGAAGATAAGGTCTAGAATAACCTGGAGGAGAGCTTGTTAGCTGTTGCCCGCGTGCGGATGGCCCTACCTTCCCGAAGATAAAGGCGGTTCTACATCTTCGCCTTCTTAAAGTGTGCACTGTGCAGCATCCCTTGGCATATGTGCACCGGCCTGCTTCCCGAGTCTGTTTTCTCTAAGCATGCCACTTCCTATCTTGTCACCTTTTAGGGACCTGATGAAAGCAAATGTAGCTCCCCCTCCCCCACCCTCATTCTTCTCATATTACCTCCACCCACCCCAGCTCTTTACTGCCATTTCTCTCCCCAGATTTCCACTGATTCAATCAAAGTCCCACGCACATCACTCCCTCCAGAAGCACCCTGAATTCTCATCCTCAAGGCTTGGGCTGGGCCCAACAAAGACATGGGTGCAGAACCTCAGGCGCAACTGTAAATGATCTGTTCTTCCACCTGCTTCTTAAAAATCCATTTCCACTTCTCTCTCATGCGCCTGGTGGAGTCAAGTTGCCGGACAACCTAGAGCTGTGTGCTGTTTCATTTGGCTACAGGTCAGAAGAGCTCCCATGGCTTCTGTAACTTCTAAGGTACAGAAGAGTAAAAGATGTGACAGGTTTGCAAGCACAGGAATCTGGATTATAACTAATGGCAATTTGTAACCAGATTCATTTTATAGATCTCTTTTCTAATGAGTTCATATCTAACATTTTCATCAATCCTCAAAGCTCTGGGATGGGCACGGAAAAGCATGGCTGAACATCACATAGCTCCAGAGCTACAGTCAACAGCTTCTACATAACGCCTGCAGCAGCCTAGTGGAAAGATTCAGTTGTGTCCCCTTTCTTACTAATAGGATAGTGTAGAAGTCATGCTGAGATTCAATCGCTTGTGAGGTTACTGGCTTACAGTTTATTCTCATATCTTAATTGTTTGATAACACATTAATTTAATTGTACAAGGTTGGGTCATGCAGAGGGGTCTTCCTCTGACTGCACTCCTTCGCTGGAAATATTCTGAGAGAATAATAAATAAGATTCACACACAAGTAGAACATGAGTCACTTAGGTGACTCTCAGTCTGCTTTCTGAGGTTAGCACGAGATACTGCACATAGCACATATTAAATACAAGTTATTAGGTATATTGGCTCGCAGGTCTGGAGACTGGAGAGTCCAGGAACACAGCATGGGTGAGGATTACTGTGCTGATTCCAAGCAAGGCAGAAAGCACACAGGAGACAGAGACAGAGAACAAAAGTCAGTCAGACACACAGCAGACTGCTCATGCCTGTGGAAATGGCATTAATCTACACATAAGGGCTAATGTAAGAACCTCTTAAAGGTCCCACCTCTTAAGACTAGCAGCTAGGAGTTCCAACTCAGCCCAAATGTGGGGGTAGGCATTTAGGTCGGTGCTGCACCGAGCCACATGCAAATGCCTTGGCTAACTGAGGTATTATTTATAAACAGCAGCGCACTAACACACTTCCACTTGTCCAGACTTGTTTCTAAACAACCTACATGGTGTAAATCACAGACTTGTAACAATTTAATTTTAAAATAATGGACAAAGGTGTTGATGGAGGATTCCAGACACACCAGAATACTGATGGACTTGCATACCAGTTATTAATAGCTAGAAAATGGCAGGAACAGTGTTCAGGCACTGGAAAGTTGGGAGCTGAAGACACAGACCCTGAGATAATTCAGATATGCAGGTTAACAGAGAGGTTCTTTAAGTCAGCTGCCGTAATAGGAAACACGATTTCAATGGGTTTAAAGACAAGGGCTCAGTTTAAGAGTAAAATGTTGTAATTAAATGACAATCTCAAAATTAACAACAACAACAAAAAGCCCCAAAACCCAACATATTCACTGGCATAAATTTTACCTGGTGGGTTGAAAAGCAAACTTGAGATACAAAATAAAAGATAAGGTGCATGAATAAATAAACACATTAATGCCTTTGTAATTCCTAATTTTCTGTTTGGAGAACAAAAGTACTAAGAACAGTGATAATGACTGTGATGATGGTAAAGGTGGTGATGATGGTGGTGTTGGTGGTGATGGTGGTGTTAGTGATGGTGGTGATGGTGATGATGGTGGTGCAGGTGGTGATGGTGATGGTTGCAGTGGTGGTGATGGTGGTGGTGTTGGTGGTGATGGTGGTGGTTGTAGTGGTGGTGATGGTGGTGGTGGTGATGGTGGTGGTGGTGATGGTGATGATGGTGGTGCAGGTGGTGGTGGTGATGGTGATGGTTGTAGTGGTGGTGATGGTGGTGGTGTTGGTGGTGATGGTGATGGTTGTAGTGGTGGTGATGGTTGTAGTGGTGGTGATGGTTGTAGTGGTGGTGGTGATGGTGGTGGCGGTGGTGGTGGTGATGGTTGTAGTGGTGGTGGTGGTGGTGATGGTGGTGATGGTGATGGTGGTGGCGGTGGTGATGGTGATGGTTGTAGTGGTGGTGATGGTGGTGATGGTGGTGGCGGTGGTGATGGTGATGGTTGTAGTGGTGGTGGTGATGGTGATGATGGTGGTGCAGGTAGTGGTGGTGATGGTGATGGTTGTAGTGGTGGTGATGATGATGACAGTAGTGATTGAAAAGTAAACAGATGAGACTTGAGCAGCCTATGGGACAACATCAATCTGTCTTACACTTACATACTTAGGATCCTTGAAGGAAAGACAGACAACATGGGGCAGATATTATTTCACAAAATAATTCTGGGGGCAGGGGATAAGTCACAGTGGCTGGGCACATACACTGCTCTCATAGAGGACCCAAGTTCAGTTACCAGAAAAGCACTCAAAATTTAGACATCAAAGATCTCAAGCTAAATGACACGTTAAAACGCTTTCCCAATGACAAGAGAACTTACTAAGGAAACTAGAGAACACTTTAATGCATAATGACCAAAAAGAAAAAGTAAGGCCTTTGAAAAGACTAACAAAATCGGCAAGACACCTGCAAGACTCTATCGGGAGAGGAGAAAAGTAAAAATAGAAGCAGCCATCAGGATGAAGAGTGAGCTGTGACCACAGACCCTACAGACGTCAGACCAGGACCACGTCATCAACAGCTGCACAACTGTAATCTTGGTGGCTCAACACATTTGTACGGCAACGGGGCACCAGTAAGAAAGCTTCAGCCTCAGTTATTCATCTCGGGGAGCAGCAAATAAAATGTGAGCTACAGGATGCTCTAGACCGACAAGGCGGTGGATGTTGATACGGCCGGCTCGGTGCTGGTGCAGCTGAGGAGCAGGGGAAGCACAGAAAACTGACCGCAGAGGGTCTACGCTGCCTTGAACGGGGACAGCGCCCACAGGTTCATAGATCTGAGTGTTGATCACAGTATGGGAAGGAGCAGGAGGTCCAACCTTGACAGAGGAGGTGTGTGACTGGATGTGGGCTTTGAGGTTTCCAGAGCCCTTGTCAGGCCCAGACCTCAGCTTTCCCTCTGTGCCTCTCACCTGCAGATAAGACTTAAACTCTCAGCTACTGCTCTAGGTCCGTGCCTCCGTGGCTGCCACCACACTCCCAGCCAAGGGGGAAACGGGCTCACGCTCTGAAACTGTAAGCCAGCCCCAGGTAAGTGCTTCGTTTTATGAATTACCTCTCAGTCATGGCATCTTCTCACGGCACTAGAACAGTAGCTAAAAGAGTCACTCAGAATCCACCGGGATGACAGCAAAGTTTGACTTCCGGATTGCAGCAGTCAGAGCAGGTGGATGCACACCGTCTGAGCGTCTCTCACCTTCACAACACTCAACACTCACGTTTCAATGAATATAAGCTTAACTCAATGAGATTGATTGATTTTTTTTTTTAGTCAGAAAAACTGAAGTATTTTTATTTGGGATTATTCTGCATATTATATAGAAAACTAAAACAAAAATACAAAAAAAAAAAAACCCACTAACTTTGAAAATTACTTCAGTTCCTTTATACGTAGCAGCAGGATAAACACAGATAGTGAACCGGGCTAGATGCTGTAAACACTGAAGCTCCCAAAGACTAGGTCCTTCATGACAGCTGGCACTTCTTAAGAAACAGCTGCACTGCAGTGGGCGCCAGCAAACCAGAGGTCAAACGCGGACTGCAGGCATACACGAGCTCTGCGACCTTAAGAAAATCAGTGAATTCCAGGTTTCTCCATCAACTCCCGGGCTGATGTGAAAAGGGGCATTAAAACTATTCGTCAGCAATGGGGATACAGGACTCAGTGGCAGAGCACTTGTGCAGCAGGTGCACAGTTTGAAATCCCAGGAGCACATGCACACGAACAGCAGAAAACTTAGTGTGGCCCAGATGGACCAGAAAGAAGGGTCCCAGGAAACTGAAAACAGACCCACTGTGCAGTCTAGCTCCATCACTTCTGGGTATACAGCCAAAGAAACCAAAGTCAGCACAGACAGAGCCACCAGCATGGTCACGCTTACTCAGAGGATGGAGCCAGACTAGATGTAAAAACAAAACGGGGAAAGCAGTGCATATATGTGCAATGTGAGTTTAGCCACATGCCTTCTCTCCTATGTGGAATCATATGCTTCTCCTACCCAGATAAAAGAGAAACGATTAATGTGGGGGAGGGGAAGGTCAGAAGAAAAGACAGTAATTCTCGCACATAGAACACACACAAGGCAGAGGGAAGCTCCCTGTGAGCAGGGAGGAGGAACAAGAGAGTGAGGGGGGCCAATGTGAACGGAGTCCATTGGTAGCGTGTGTCTGCAGCTTCACCACAAAGTCCATTATTTTTTACACCAGCTAAAATATCAAGGTAAGAAGAATAAACTGACAATGAATCTGTGGACGTACCCCACAGCTATCGGCTCAACAGGCCAGTTAAATGGTGAAACAGAGGCCATAAACACAGCAGAGGGTAAACTGGACAGAAAGCAAGGGCAGTGGCAGCTTCTAGCCAATTTTCTCTGGGGCAGAGTAGACAAAGGCAGCCTAACACCACCTTCCCTCTGTGAGCAGCTCGTGCAGAGGGCCCACACCTGACCTTTCAGAAAACCCATACTTTCATCCTGATGGTGTTATGGTTGTGGTAAGAGACATCTCAGCTGTGGCCCCAACAAGTGTCTCAGCCTTGTATGTACACTGAGACAGCAGCACCCTCAGGGATGCCCCACAAGTGGCTGCTGTCATGTTTGGCTGTAGTTCCTGGCAAGTGGCCTCAACTTTTAGCTTGTTGCCTAGACTAACACTCTCTTCCTTGGCTAAGAACAGAAAAGGGGACCACATGTCTAGCTAACACACTGAGAGCCTTTACACAGTTCCCCTGGGATACAATGAGCCTTCCAGTGTGGACCATTGAATTCCAGCATCCCAGTGACCCGCTGCTGTGCAAAGTGCTCTATTCCCTGTTAGCCTTTTTAGGGATTTGGCTTCAAAGGACACAAGCGGCGACAAGTCCCCACAGCGCCCAGCAGCAGAGAGCAGGCTGCAGTATCCTCAGTGCCCAGGCTGATGTTCAATAGAGTTCCAGGGAACCATCCACTAGGCATGACAGAGCATTCAAATGGCACACAAGAGTATAAACATCTAAAGCATGACCACAATGGAAGGCCTGAACCAGGAAAGCCAGGCATCTTCATCCTAGTGTTAGGGCCCCTAGTAGGGCACCTTAAAATCAGCTCTCACTCCCAGCTCAGTGAGGCGTGTCATCTAATGGAGACTTAACCAAAAGGATATGGGGTTCCCACGGAGAAGACGAATCAAGCAGTGGAGAAGGAAGTGGTGCTGGCCACTGGAGTGGCTGTGCTGAAGGCAAGCGCGCTGAGGACGGTGATTCTGACAGAGGCCTCTAGTCAGGCGCTCAGTGTGTACAAGGATACAAAGGAAACAGATTCCAAGGGGTAAAGGGGAATGAGACAGCAGAAGACACGGGCAGAGAGCCGGGAAGTTATACTCCATCTGGAAGGGACCCATCGATGCGGTTGTAAAGAAGTGAGGCCATAATCGAATCAGCATGGAAGAGACCATTTAACAGCTCAAAGGGGAGAAGACTGGAAGGGGCCAAGAGTAGGGACAGAGAACTGAGCGGAAGTAACCCATTCGGGAGGGCTTGCCCAGGGCAGCAGCAGCAGCAGCAGCTCTGTAGCGTGGAAAGAAGCAACAGGTCACAAGGGAGACTCAGGAATCCCTAGTACAGTGGAGGTGAGAGGACAGTGGACTCAAACCTGAGCAGGTACATCTGCTCTGTGCAAAGCAACAGGTCAACCTCCATCTGAAAGTATAAAAAAATGCCACACCAATTCTTACTTACATTTGCAGGAACAAAAGCAGGGGTCACTTCAGAAAACCTAGAGACAGATCTCAGAAAAATTTCAATGCCAAACTCACCAAGAAATCTTCTCCAGCACACATTGAAGACAAATAATCAACTAACACAAAAGGGAATTTGCTAACAAGAGCGCCATCTACTGCTTCATAGGGATAGCGCAGCAAAAAAAATGCCACAAACAAAAAGGTGGACAGAGGCCCAAAGTCTCTGACCAGTTCACGGGTATGTATTCACAAAACGTCTCGGAGGCCCTCTGAAAAGAGGGGTTAAGTTAGCACTTTCAATAGCATCCAAACGCTTTCCTTTACTTGTTTCTCCTAAAACCATCAACCCAGTGGGAAGTGTGTCTGAATACACAAAGCTTACCTGCCATCATGGCTACCAGGCTGGCTTTGTAGACATTGGTGAGAGAGCCAAGTTCTCCAGTAGCTAAGATGGTTTTGAGATGGGCCTCCCCACAGGCCTTTCGAAACTGAGTGATCTCATCGTAGAGGGCTGCAGAGGAAAACCATTGAGGCGGTTACAAAGCAGGCAAGGGGACGGGGGACAGGGGACGGGGGACGGGGGGTAGGGGATGGGGGACGGGGATATGGTGACTCTTTAGAGCCAGGAGAACCCATTTCCGATTTAGGAAACATAGAACATTTGTCACTTACTAAACATCACCCCAATTTACTATCGCCTAGAGCATTTTGCAGCAGCTCACATCCCGCTGCGAGGAATGCCTGGTTTGCCACCATAAAACTGTTCCTAAGCCCCGGGCCTGGGGTCAAGGGTCATAAAGCCTCTTAAATGCCATTATAAAGACACATAGATTATAAATAATTTCTCCTTTTTCCATGTGATTCTGACCTGAGGGAGACGATAAAAGCACATTTCTCTGCCATATACACAGCATACAGTTGCTATACCAGAAGGAAAAGAAATCTCTGGTTCCTATTCATCCTTCTACTCAGAGGGAGCAGGTTCTCTCGTTAGCATACAAAGCAGATCTTTCCTGAGAGATGAGCGATACACAGGCTGCTGCCACTACTGAAGGGAGCACATGAGCACATACCTACAAGGAAGTGACAGGCCTGGCACCAGGGTGAGGGAAGCTCATGGTACAGGTGTGTGCTGAGGTGGCTGTCAATCACCTAACCCTTAGATCTCTTCCAGAGCTCCCAACAGTACCTGGGAACAGCCCGATAGGTAGACTAGACAGAGACAAGTAGACAAAACAGCCAAAGATGTGCGTATCTACATATGACAAAATAAAACTGAAGAGAGCAGCTCAAGGCAAGCCACACAGCTCGAGGAAACCAAAGCAAGTGAAAACCGAAGAGCAAACAAAACACAAACAAAATACACACAAAGTAAAAAAACACGTAAAACAAAGAATAAAAATATTAGTAAAGAAGCAAAAATGTTAGTAGACAAAACCAATGTGTTTCAGAAGCTACTTAAGAGTCAAGGCCATCTGAAGTTCGAAACTTAGGAAACAGAAAATCTACCAGGGCGACCAAGGTGATCTGTGCATATGTCGTAGGGGAAGCTGTTTTACACACAGACTGAAGCAAGTAACAAAGGATGTCTAGTAGGAATGAAGGATTGTCATCACCAGATTGTCCCCACAAAAGCTCGGAGGTGAGAGCACTGTCTACCTCCCTCCCCCTGCCCACCTAACCTCACTTGTGGGAAAGCCTTTTGACCTAAGTGCCCACCATGACACTAGAGTGTCTTAAATCATAACCCCCAACCATGCAGTAACAATTTACATCCTTTCCACTCAGAAAGGTGACACTAGAGTAGAAGGATCTTTCTGAACACTGAATCTAAAGAGAACATTGTTCTTCAAGAGAAATGGACACAATGACTTGTGGTCTAAAAACCCAAGAATGCTAACCGGGTTAACCTGTGACTTAAACTTCTATGGTAAGCAAGTAACAGCAGGCTCCGGGCTCCACAGCCCGACAGAGGTGGGCTGAAGACTGTAGCTGCATCACTTCCTGTAGGACTTAGACAACATTGTGTCCAGTCTTGGTCCTATCCTTAGAGAGTACTATGTTCCTTATAGTTATTATGAAGATTAAACAGTGTGTGTGCGTGTGTGTGTGTGTGTGTGTGTGTGTGTGTGGTGTGAAGTTGTGTGTGTGGTGTGAAGTTTAGTATTGTAGCATGTTGGTGAAATAAGTTTCCATCTTATGATGTCTGATAAAAATCAAATCCTATCTCCCAGCCTAACCCATTCCCCTGAAGAGACAAAGAATTCTGCTGTATGGATAAAAATCTTTAAAAATATTTAACCACAGCTTTTGTTACAATGAACTTTGATCTGAATAACAAATTCTTAAACCATTGATTAGGATCGTGTTTATGGAAAAAAACCACTACAATTCTTTGAATAACCATTGGACTTATTTACCTGTTGTAAACAAACCAGAAAACCTAGATGGACTTTATGGCCACCAACTGGAGGGTGCTGGAGAATCCTGCTGTTAAGGTTACAGTTCACCATGTATGGATAGCTCTCTGCGTCCCTTTCTCAGAGGGACTTCCCTTTCTCTACCTGGCCTTGGTTGGAGAGAGTCTCTGAGAGGATGCCTGACCTTGTTTGGAGAATGACCCCATGCAGAGCTCTCTGTAAGTACTGCACTCAGGCCTGCTCTAGCCTCCCACCCACATGATAATTAGGTGCTGTGTTATGGCCAATCAGGCCTTTCCCCCTATACCCCTAAGAGCCCTATGTACTTGACTCCTGGAAAAATAAGGTAGAGCTACCTCACTGAAGCTGTCTCCCTTCTGTTATACTCATGACGCCACTTCTGCCCTCACAGGCTGGTGGTCAATGACCCCCGGGGAAAGAAAGACCCACCAGAGGGTGTGTTCTTTAAGTCATAACCCAAACAGAAGGAATGTGAAGAGGCCACCTAAACATCAGTGCCCTTCATTCTCAATGTGCAAATTTCGTACATCAATTACTAATTCTCTAGATACAAATGAGTACAACAAGCAGAAAGTGATAGATAGATAGATAGATAGATAGATAGATAGATAGATAGATAGACAGACAGACGCACCCTCCCTATGCCACTCCCCATCAGGAAAGGACAGGAGTAGAGTATGGGTCTACTGTAATTGTTACTTGACTATTTGAGAAAATGTTATGCAATGAACGAATAAGGAGAAGAGATGCTTCTTCCAATATGATTCTCCATGAGGTACGATTAATTAAAGAATAAAAAAAAAAAGTCTTAGGTTTAAAAGCATCATCCCTGTTTCCTGTGCAACATTGGAATGACCGAAGGATGACAGCTGGCCATAACTGGTGAAATATAGAGCGATCTTAAAATCGTATCACTAGTCCATAATGGGACAGATGAAAATTGTGTCTTCATATTCTAAATAAGATTGTATTTCTTAGGCTGAAGAAATGGCTCAGTGGTTAAGAGTCCTGGATGCTCTTGCAAAGGACCCAACACCCATATGGTGTCCCAGCATCCATATGGTGGTTCCCAAGCATTCATAAGAGGATCTGATGTTCTCTCCTGACCTCCATAGATGCCAGGCATGCATATAACAGACATACATGTAACCAAGATACTAATATACATTAAAATTAAAAAAATAAAGATTGTACTTCCTCAAATACTTCCAGTAGAGAGCCCAGTACACATGTACACACACACATGCACACCACAAGTGCATTCCCAAATGAAATTCATTTTCCAGAAACACCCTGAAGAACTTCCCAAGGTAACAGAGCAAGCAAACTCAGACTCTAAGAAGAGGCTGGCCCTCATCGAGTTGTTCAGTATTCACTTTACAGCTGGGTACTGAAGTCCTAACTTCCATTCCAGGGTGTGAAAACTTTAAAGGTCATTCAGGAACATAAAATACTTATTTTTTTTTTTTTACATTCTTCCATAAATTAACATTTTTGAGGGCTAAAGAGAGATAGCTCAGTTGATAAAGTGTACGCCACAGAAGCATGAGGAACTGAGTTCCAGAATACACATTAAAAAAAGAAAGAAAAAAACAAGCCATGGGTGAGGCTTTCCTTAGTAATCATCATAGCACTGGTAGAGACTAGAGGGTCCCTGGGTGGCTGCCCAACTAGCCGAGATGAATCAGCAAGACAGTGCCAGGGGGAGACTCTGTCTTAACTATAAAGTGGATGGCATCTGAAGAGATACACCTGGGACTCTGGTCTCCACATATACACACATAATTCACTCACATGTGTCCCCTAACACACACAGAGAGAGAGAGAGAGAGAGAGAGAGAGAGAGAGAGAGAGAGAGAGAGAGACAGAGAGAGACAGAGAGAGACAGAGAGAGAGAGAGAGAGAGAGACAGAGAAACAGATAGATCATGAATCCCTCTGCTGGCCCTCTGGCAGAAAAATGCACTGCAGTACTCGAGTTTATTTAATCAGGCCTTTCCAGGCCCGGTGTCTCTAATCAGTTATGTCACCTGACAGTTACTGAATACCCCCTGGCTCCATTTTTCTTCATTCCATAACCATTGTTCAAGTTCTGAGAATAGATGTAAAAGTAATTGTTTGGATGATTATGAGGGGAATCAACTAATTATGCTTCTCTCACATCCACCTTCAATAACAGGCACATGGAAAATGAAGATTAAACTCTGGTTTACTCTAAAAGCTTAAGCTCTTAGAACTGAGAGCATTGGGCTCTCCACTGACTTGGAAAGACAACTCAGAAGCTGCCTTGTGGCAGATCTCTGCAGAGATGGTGGAGATATGAGGCAGTCTCAACTACTCAAGGCCTGGAGAGCTGAGACAGGCAGGAAACTAGCATGTCATAGCAGGTGTGAGACACCCTTGAAGGACGAGGAGGGACTGAGTGGAGAGTCATGGGCACTCTACCTAGTGCGAGCTGGGAACTCAGGTAGGATTTGTTGACTTTGGTCAGCAGTATTAGGCCAGGGAGATGTACAAAGAGCTTCAAAAATGTTATATACAATGGAACTGACCATGTGAACACTGACCAAACAGATAACCATACTGAAGTTTATGGGATCTAGGTTTCTTGTAACATGAAAGGACATAAATATGGGAGGGGCTGTGTGTGAGGATAATACCTCAGGTATAGATCATAATAGATTATCTGTGAACTAAAGGCCTCTAAGATAGATAGACGGATGGATGGATGGATGGATGGATGGATGGATGGATGGACATAGGAATAGGCAGGCAGGCAGACATGACTGCTATAGATATCTGTTCATGAATATTGTGTCTATGAATATATTCATACAGTTACTAGATCTGGCAACTGAGTGCACACAGAACAAAAGTATCTTAACAGTGGTGAGTGTATCTGGTCCCCAGATAAAAGAACACGAGCTCCTTGGAAAACAACTATTTCCAGGCTAAAGGCTTTAAAGAAAGTCAAAGATGAGCCTGAATCATCTTTTATAACATAAACAAGAAGTTCCGAAGAAGAGAGGAACATTGAAAGGACACAGAAACCAGTTTGAAGTAGCTTCCACTGCCAAATATCAGACAGCTTGAGTATGGAAGTGATAACGGCATTATGGCAGGGAAATGGGAAGAAGACAGTGGGAGGAGGGAGAGAGGGATGGAGGAGAGTGCAGGGGAGGAGGTCACCTGGGTGTCTGCAGTCATACCTATGTTCTGAGAGCAGAAGAGAGACCGAGGGAGGGAGTAGCCAATGAGGGCTCACTGTGCGTGAATATAGAATATACGTGTTATGACAATGTCATAGTTGATGCTCAGCATTATATATGTCAATTAAAAACATTTTTAAAACAAAAGAGGTTTAAAAACGATAGTAAAAGATTACTGCTAGTAAAAGCTAGTTCAAAAGGAATCTTTGAGCTCTTACGAAAAGGAAGGAGAGAAGGGACAGGAAGGGGAACAGAAACCAAGGCAGGGAGGGAGGGAAGCAGGCAGGAGGAAGGCAAGTGTAGAAGGAACGGCACAACTGGGGAATTGCCGTTTGGTGACAACTACTAGAATAATAACTGAATAATTATCAATGGATGGTAACATACTGGATAAAAGCTGGATTAGAGGTAGAATATTAACATAGGCTGAGATGAAATCTATTCGTCATCTACATTTACTTATTAAAAAGAAAAATGCTCATTTATGATGTAGAAACTTGGCAGAAGTTGTCCTAGCTCTGGAAAACTTAACATCCTCAAGAACTAGACAGATCAATATCTTGTGACTCTCAGAAAAGAGAGAAAATCTCCAGCACTTACTCCTGAATACATAACTTGAACCTAATAAGAAAAAAAAAAAAACACCATGCCGGGCGGTGGTGGCGCACTCCTTTAATCCCAGCACTTGGGAGGCAGAGGCAGGCGGATTTCCGAGTTCAAGTCCAGTCTGGTCTACAGAGTGAGTTCCAGGACAGCCAGGACTACACAGAGAAACCCTGTCTCGAAAAACAAAAACAAACAAACAAAAAAACCAAACCAAAACAAACAAGCAAACAAAAAAAACAAAGGAAAAAACACCAAGCAAGTCTGACTTCGGGGTGTATGTGTTTGAAAGAGTCTCATGTAGCCCAGGCTGACCTCCAATTTGTTTATATAGCTGAGGATGTCCTTGAACTCCCAATCCTTCTGCCAACCACCTCCCATGGGCTGCAACTGCAGGGACTAATCACCATGTTTTATGAGATACCAGGCTCAAAGCAAGGGCTTTATACATGCTAGACAACCATTTTACCAACTGAGCTACATCTGGAGCCCCTGAAATACAGCTTGTAAATTACTAATAACAGGCCTGGACTCCTTAAAACCAAGAAAAAGCTGGGGTGGGGGCTGTCCCACAATAAAGAAAACCAAAAGAAAGATGCAATGACTGATGTAGACCTAACTATGCCACTGGGTGCCTGAAAAATCTGAACAGAGCCCGTGCATCTAATGTCAGACATGAAAGAGTGCTCTGGTGTGGTGTGACCTTGCCATCACTTCTTGAGAATACACAGTAAAGTATTTAAGGGTAATAAGTCAACAGGCATATAAATTTGTCTCAAATACTTCATAAAAATACTTAATACACACACACACACACACACACACACACACACACACACACACACGTAAAAAAAGAAAGCAAAACAAAAAAGCCAAAAAACCAAGAAGACTGAGAACAGGAGATGCTGGCTGATGTGTCCACTTGAGCTCTAAACACTACTTTTGTGATTTTTCTATATAGTTTAATAAAATTACTCAAAACTAAAACTTAACACAGTGTATTTGGTATTTTTTATGGCTTGTATAGAACCTAAGTATTATTCTTACAGGAAGGCTTTTGTGACCATCAACTAATCTATGGTGCTGAAAGTTTTTAAACATTGCTTTATATGGGACATATTTTATAATCTGCATATATATGTATGTATATACATGCATATATATACGTACATATATACAGAGACAGATGATAAATAGATAGATAGATAGATATAATGTCTATGACACATATTTTAATGGCTATACAATCTTCCATTATACAGATGTAAAATTTTCCTCAATCATTCCCCTGTCCTCAGAAGCCCAGGGTTCCAGGTTTTTGGCCGTGAAAAGCAATCCTTCAGTGATGTCCCTACAGTAAGGTCTTTGCACACCTCGTCATGGTATCCCCTAGAGTCTTTATTATTTTGTTCTGCTCATACACTTCCAAGTAAAATATGTTCATTGTTAAAAATTCAAACATTACAAAACTGAGAATTCCTCATTTAAAGAGAAAAGAAGAAAGAACTATTCTTGCCACGTACCAGAAAAATAATAATTTGGAAGGCCATTATAAAAGATGACTGACAAATGAAAATGGAATTCAAACACTCCGACTGCAAATTAGTCAGAATAATGCAAAATTTAACAAAACACATATACCAGAAGCGCTGGCAGAGTGATGTCACATAAAACCCCATAAGAAATGTTCTGACTTATAATGAGGCCTTCAGGATTTTGAAGGGGGTGTACCAGAAGCCCAAGATATATAACACTGCGGGTACTTAATCAATATTGTCGCACAACTCACGGGAGTTGTCTGCAGCCTGTCCCTGCACTCCCTCCCACCTCCACCACACTGATGAGATGTGGAAGTCAGAACCCAACCTCTGCCCATCATTCCTGGTCCAGGAACAGGTGAGGCTGTGTGGGCAAAGTCAGAATCAGAGGCCAGTGTGCACCAACACACAGTCAGAGTCAGAGGCCTGCCTCTGTGCATCAACATACAGTTAGTCAGAGGCCTGCCTCTGTGCATCCATAGCTTGGGTCCAGGGGTAGACAGAAGGCAGAGAGTCAGGCTGCAATGCAACTTTGTTTTTGTTTTTTTTTCTTTCTTACATCTATTTTTCAAACCGATAAATAAAAATACAAAAACTGTACCAGTTAATGGGGTGTCATGAGATATTTCGATGTATGCATGTTTTGTTTGATATTTATGTCAATGCAGACATATCTATGTCCTCAGACACTTGTCATTTCTTTGCAGGGAGAACACTGGAAATGTTTTTCTTTTAGCTTTTGGAGATGTAGTACATAAATGCTGTCTGCAGGCTCCCTACCATGCACTAGCTTCCTCAGCTTCCAGCTCTTAACTCCCTAACCACTGATGGACCTTTCCTTCAGCCTGATGACAGACTATTTTGGCAATGCAGCTCCCCCTGCCCTGGCCCCGCCACCAGGAACTATGGCATTCTCTTTCCTATTGTCAATCTTCCAGCAGCTGGGAATGCACAGCATTTTCTCAAAAGGCATAGCTCAAACTGTAGAAAGCAACCCTAGTGTAGCCTGCACATGTAAAACCGCGATTTGGGTAAGACCCCAAGTCTTAGATGGCGTGAATCCTGCCTAAAAGTCATAAAGCAGTGTCTTTTTGTTTCCTGCTATTCAAAGGCAGTTTAAAAAATAATTGCTGCTGAACATATCTAAGCAATTATTTTTGAGTGCCAGGGAGATGTTCAACACTGCATAAAAATGCCCAGAAAATAATGCTTAAGATAATTATATGTACAGTAAAACACTCAATATAAAACTGCACAGCAACCTTTCATACCAAAAAAGTCACAGAATGTTCAAGAACATGGTTTCATTCGCCAGAGCAATTAATTAAACTTGGAAGGGTAAAATGGAGATGGGCTTAATAAATCACCCAGCAGTAAAAGAACCCAGAAGAAATAAAACACACACATTTTTACCAACACTATTGAGGTGCCGAAGAATCATAGCGTAAAAACAAAAGGCATAAAAGCATCTGGCTCTTGTATCTCCCGACTCTCTCTGTTGTAAACAACCTGGGAGCAGAGAAACTACAGGTTATGGATTATGTGATTCTACTCCTAAGAAGTATCTATAAATTTAGAAATAGCTTTTCTGATGAGCTATTATTATTAATAGCTCTATAAAGGAAACAAGAATAAGTTCTTTTCAGGGATTCCCATTCTTCTGTGAAAACATAAAAATAAGTAAATAACAAAAAGCAGATTGATTACTGACCAGATGTCAGGTCCCTAGCATCCAGTTCAGATGAGGAAAGGAAAGACACACTGGCTGTACCTTGGAATTTCATTCTCTCGCAGTGAACCAGACAGTGTTAGGTGTGCGTGCTACAAACTAAGCTTACAGAACAACGATGAGCAACTGAACAGTGTGGAGAGGACAAGGACGTGGCCACAGGAGACAGACAACACTCACAACTGCTTCACTGAACACACTGCACCAGAAAAAGTCAGTGTTTGAACCTCCCAGGAGCCCTGTCCATTGGTATCCCGTGGACACTTGGTCCCCAGGCCCAGTGAAGGCAGCTCCAGAGGTAGGCTCACAGAAGTAGAGTAACAAGTAAGGTCCAGATTGGAGAACTGCTGCGGGCCACTGGTAAATACTGTAGGCATCTCTGTGAGGCAGAAATGAGACCACCGCCCCTATGTATGTTAGCTACAGATGGCATGCAGTTATCAAAGTCTGCTCACAGAGCATACTGATGATGAGACCCGTGTGCCAAAACCTTTCTCAGAAAAGCAAACTAAAAGGTGTCAGCATCAGCACTACCATAAAACACACATATACACGCACATGCCCATGTACACACGCACGTGCACACATGCACACACAAACACACACCCCATAGTAGTACGTGAACCATAGTACAGGAATACTACTGACACTAAGAAAGCCAGAGACCTCAATAGATTCTCGTAGAAGCCTCTCACTCTGATCATATCCAAGGCCAGGAATGTGTGGGAAGAGAGCTGGATGAAGAACCTAGGAAATACTTGTCAGGTAATTCTGAGAGCCAACAATACCATCTTCACTCTGTCTCAGGTGACAAACAGATATACATCCGTCTGCATGAACAGGAGCCAGTGAATTAATGTCAGGACAGTGCAGTATGAATGAGCTAAACATGGCTGACAGGAAAAGGCTTATCAGAAAAGGACCAGCCTACAAGGACTGAACAAACGGCGCTATAGAAACAGAGTCTACAGCAGTCCATGGTGCTCAAGATAGGGTGTGTTACCTCAGGGATTCAGTAGCTCCTCAACACCTCACCACACTCAAGATAACAGGACCACCAACAGAAGTATCCTGAATAATCAAGAATGCATTAAATCTAACTACGGCTTTTTTAAGTTAATGGAGGATAGGTAACTATTTTAATGCATGTCTTTGTCTTGTGGCTAGATTCCCTGATATCAAAAGGACTCTGATTCTGAGTCTCTGGTTCTCTGAAAATGGTGATGAGCAATGGAGATGAGTGGGAATGTAGACAGGAGTCGAGAACACACAGATGGATCAAGGAGATGAGGATGCTGGTACCCAGTGTTCACACACGTACCAAGCAAATGAGGATGCTGGTGCCCAGAGCTCACACATATATCAAGCAGATGAGGATGCTGGTGCCCAGAGCTCACACACATACCAAACAGATATTGGTGCCCAGAGCTCGGGAAGCTGACATGGGAGACAACATAGCAGAATTTCATTCTCTAAGAATGAGAAGTGATGCCAGGACAGAACCCCTGAGGGAAGGCAGGGGACATTCAGGAACTTGGCACTAAGAAAAGAGGACACTGAGAAGTTAGATGGAACCTCAGGAATGTGAGATACAGTCATGACCAAGTGTTCTATGAGTAAAGGGAAGTTCACCAAGTCAAACACTGAACAGAACCGAGTAACAAACAAAGGAAGAATACCGGGGCCCAGGGAAATGAGAGGCCATTGTCCTCTGGCTTAGAGCCTACCCAAAGAGAGGCATGGGTTGTTTAAGGATTTCAGCGGTGATAAGGATAAAAGGGAGATGTAGCCATTAATGAAGGGGAATGCTGACTTCAAACAGAAACATTTAAAGGTGAGAACAGAGAGGGAGAGGCTGGAGACAGGAGAGAGAAGAGGATGATGCAGAGTAAGCACCTGAGCATGCAAGGGGTGGGGGCCATGCAGCAAGGACCGAGAGCCACGCAGCAAAGACTGCAGGTCTGAGGTCACAAGGACTATGCAAGAGGCAGACATCTGACAAAGTAGAGACATGAAACAGTCCCTCAAAGGGAAATGGAAGATGAGGTTGGGGAGATGGCTCAATGGTTAAGAGCACTGGATACTCTTATGAAAGATCTGACTTCTATTCCCTGCAGAAACATGGTGGCTCACAACCATCTGTAACTCTAGTTCCAGGAGACCTTCTTCTGGCCTCCTTGGGCACCAGGACTGTAGGATAAATACAAATACAAAAACATTGATATGGATTTTTAAAAAAAAATAAAATAAAAAGAACTCGAAGATAAGAATGGGGATGTGGTAGTTTAAATGAAAATGGCCCCCATGGATTCATATATCCAAATGCTAAGAGACAGGCACTATTTGAAAGGATCAAGAGGTGTGGCTTTATTGGGATAGGTGTGGCCTTGCTGGAGAAAATGTGTCACTAGGGGTGGGCTCTGAGGTTTTAAAAGTTCCATACATGTACAGTGGCTCTGCCTTCGGCTGCCTGTGGTTCTAGATGTAATCCTCCTGGCACCATGGCCATCTGCACACCACCATTCGTCCAGCCATGATGAACTAAACTTCTGAAACTGGAAGCCAGCTTTTGTTTACAAGAGTTGCTGTGGTCATAGTGTCTCTTCACAGCAATATGACTAAGCCAGGGAGCTCATATCCAGTCTCCTCACAGAGCCTGGAGCAAGCAACATGGATTCATATGCTTCTGGGCTGTGGGTCGTGGTCAGGAGGCATGCGACACACATAGGTCTACTTCCGATGTGCTTTTCAAAGTGGAACAGGCACTCTTTACTGCCCACTGGCTGGGAATTAGAATCACTCTAGAAACAAACATCTGGGCACACGTGTGAGAGAACCTTGACACTGGGTTACTGAAGGGAGATCCACCTTGAATGTGGGGAACAGGAGCCCTCCTCTGGGGTGAGCTGGACACTGCAGTCATCTCCCCCTGAATCTTGACTTTAGATTTTACCGTGATTTCTCTGTCATGATGAGCCAAGAGAGACCCTTTCTTCCTTAAAAGTCTTTCCCTGGATATCGGGCTGCAGTGATGAGAAAAGCAAATACTCTCCAAAGTCACTCACAAAACTCATGGAGGGAGGGAGGGTCCCAAGGCAGGAAATGTAGCAGCCTGCTGGGCACGCCCACCAACGCATCCCACAGAAATAATAAGAGGCTCTTAATCAGTAAGGCCTTAAATAAAAACAGGACACTGAATAACACAATGTATAATCAAGCTGAGAATCAAAATTAAGACAAATTACTGCAGTGGGGAAAGGCTTAAGTCACTGCTGGCTTCTATTTAGAAATAAATTTCTAGCATTAAATGTTCCTTTTCGATTTGGTTTGGGTCAAGAGGTTATTAACACCATAAAAATAAGTTAATGGAAAAGTATGGTGTAGGACAAAAATGTGTTACTATATTTTGTGAAAATGCCTACTTTGGGGAAATTATTATCTCAAAAACAGCCATTCCTAATTCTGTTAAGGACAGCCAATTACATCAAAACCCATCTCCTATTGGATTTTATTTTTCAATTAATAGAGCTTGAGAGACAAGAAAACAAGTTATAATATAAACTGCATGTCTATGTCTTCGACTGCTTGGAAAAGACATAAAGAAAGTGCATCTGGATTTATTTAAAATATGCATATTTACATTATCCACAACTCTGAAATTCTAACTGAAATTTGTGACCAAAAGCACATATGCAGAATACACAGGAACAAGAATATATATAAAAGTATGACTTTCAAGAAAGATTAAGGACGCCAAGAGCACACACGAGTAACAATACAAAATGAGCACAAGAAAGCTATTTGGAGCTGTCAAGAACGGCAGTATACACAGGAAAGGGGAGGAAATGGGAGACCACCATGAAATGCCGCTAACTCTCCATGCTGAAAAGCATGCAGCTTCACTTGCAGCCAGTGATGGCGCCCATGTAAGTGACTTAGTTCAAGACCGCAGGATGCACTCAACAGGATACAGAGGTTTTCGGATGGGGCCGAGCCTTCTTTCCTTCCCCTGGGGAGGATGTGTGAAGGCTGGATCTTCAAAAGCCACCTTAGACAACAGAGTGTCCCTGCTGTGGTGGTAGATGGACACACTCCAGAATTGGAAGGTGGAATCGGTCCAGGTCTCTAGCACATCTCTAAGGACTTCCCTCAGAGTGCCCTGTAACTAGACTATGGACTGAATTTTTGTTAAGTTGTAACTAAACAGAAACAGTTCACAGGAGCCAAACCGTGGAATAGGTTTGACAGAAAAAGGTTTACAGATACACACTATCAAGTCTTTTCTCTTACACCTAGTTTCAATCTCTGCAGTCTCAGTTAACAGAGATCAACTTAAGGTCTGAAAGTACTAAATGGAAGGTTCCGGAAATAAACTATCCATAGGTTTTACAAGGCAGCTGTGGTGAAATCTTGTGCTGTCCACACTGTTACTGAGTCACTAAAGGCATCACAGTTATCAGATTGATACATCTCAGCTAACAGTGATACACAGTGGCCAGAAAGATGGCTCTCAGGTTAAGAACGCCAACAGCCAAGCTTGGTCACCTGAGTTTAATTCCCAGGACACACATGGAGGAAGGAGACCAACTCCCAAAAGTTGTCCTCTGACCTCCACAGCCAAGCCCTGGCATGTATAAGTCCCTCCCTCCATGTACACACAAATAAACAAATTAGGTGATCCACTGACCCTCCATACTTAAAAATATATTTTATAAGTAATATATTTTACTTGATGTGTATATCTATCAAGAAATAACATGTCACCTTGGCATTAACTTAGTTTCATCTAAACTGTTAAATCACTTGCCACGGTGGCTTTTTTCAGAGAGCACTGTGTTTATTTTAGTTACTAATGTCCTCATTTTGGGATATAAGATATATTTAGGAATAGGTGAAGTTCACTTGATTGTTTCAGACCTCGCTGTAAGCAGCATCGTGCTACTGGAATGGGCATTATCTTAGAACAGCCTGGCATGACGGTGAGACACTGGCCCTCCAGACGAGCATGCAATAGCATTTAAGGGAGCAAAAATGCACTTAATAAGCTTAATAACAGCACACGTCCTCAAAGTCCACAAAGATTAATGTGAGAGAGGGTGACTTCCTCCAACATCCTAGAGCAAACCTTGCTCAGAGGCCTTGCCTGGAGTGATTTATGCGCCGAATAATGAAACAGTACAGAGGCATAGGAACTCTTCTAAAAGAGAAGCAAATTCATAATTTTTAAACTGGATTTACTGCACAGGCTGACTGTGCACCTAGCTACACAGAGGAGGGTAACCTGTTCCCGCAGATAGAGAAGGGCCTAGACTTATAAGGGAATGAGGAGGAGCGCTCTTAGCCATGCTTCCTCTGACCACTGACTTGTGACCTGGAACTTGATTCCTAAGTCATGCTGTGTCCCTTTCAGATCCCCACATGAACCACCAGAAAGGGCTGGGTCTCCCTGGGAGCAAGGAGCTGCACCCACCTTCCCACTGGCCAGTCAGCACCAAGGTCCTGTTAATGACGACATCGATTTCAGTAGCTCCATCCTCCACAGCCAGCCTGACCTCTTCCAACCGAGTCTTTAAATGAGTCTGTCCAGCTGGAAAGCCGGTGGCCACTGGGAGAGATTTTAAAGGAAGAAAACAGGGAGGGAGATAGCAATGGAGGGAAAAACAGGACAAATTTAAATCAGTCAGTTGGTAAGTACTGCATTTAGAGATGAGACATGAAGGGCACTTAAACACGACTCAGGCCACACAGGACAAAGTTGGAGTGGCGGACTGTGAGTGCGCATATGTTTTCCAGGAAATGATGACATGACATTCTCTCTGAAAGACCAGAGGTTACCTTGCTGCAGAGGAGTTTGCATAGCATGCTTAGTAACTATCAACTAACTAAATATGTCAGCTGACAGGAATAAAACCATTGGTGTGGTTTTGAATGACAGACACTGGAAGATTCAAGTTGGCTTTCCTGACTTACCCATTTGGCCCTGATCTGATCTCCATTTACTCATGATGGATTTAGTGAACTAGAGCAACCAGGTTGTAAGCCAGGTTCCTCCCAGTGTCTCTTAAAACAACCAGCAAGGCAGCTGAGACCAGGGAGAAGCCAGGCAGGAGGGGATGCACATGTCACTACGGGAAAGGACCAAGAACACATGAAAGAAAAAAAGAACACACACCTATGGGTTTGAAAACCAGAACTTTCTTTTTCATTCACACCATCCCCGATTCTGCACAACAGGGACCTGTTGACCTTTCCTACAGTGGTATCTCCTCGGGTCTGCTACTGTAGGCCAAACACATCGTCCTGTTATGTAAGTGACAGGCTGAATGTCCTGAGACGGTGAAAAAACTAAGGTCTACATAGGCATAGCTTCAAATATGCTGGGAGCCCTCTCAGAGAGACTATCTACAGACATGTACATGGAGAGATGGCTCAGTGGTTAAAAGCACTGGCTGCTTTTGTAAAGGACCCAACCTCGGCTGCTAGCACCCACAGGGAGGTCCTAATACCTTCTTCTGGCATCTGTGCACATTCAGAGGACTTGATACAGAACCCATGCAAGCCACAAACATGCATGCATAAAAAATAAATATTGAAAAAAAGATATAGTACATTAATGAAATAAGTAGCTGATCTTTATACACTACTCTCTTTTCTTTCTCTTTTCTTCTCTTTTGCTTTCTTTTCTTTTCTTTTCCTTTCCTTTCTTTTCAAGACATGGTCTTTCCATGTAGCCCAGGCTAGCCTTAAACTAGCAGCAATCCTCCCCTCAGCCTCCTAAGTGCTAAAACTGTAGGATGTCCCACCACACCTGGCTCAGACTGTTGATTTAAAGCACCAGGAAATTCTTGTAGCCTTTTAAAAACCAGAGTCTAATACTGTCTCCCACCATGTATCCATCCATCCATCTGTTCACCCACAGATACAAGCTTTAAAGGCTTTTTTTTTTAATAGTCAATTTTTCATTTATTTATTTAATGTGTGTGTGTGTGTGTGTGTGTGTGACACACAAGAGGTGAGAAGACAACTAGGAGGAGTTGGCTATCTCCTTCCACTGTGTAGGCTTCAGAGATCCAACTCAGGTAGCCATCCTTGGCAAGGGGCACCTTTATCTCACTAGTGGCCCTTCTGGATTTTAGGGCTCCGGTTTTTACCCTAATGTATTCTGTACTTCCTAGGTTTGTTGGGCTTGTTTTTGTTTTTTGACATCAGTTAACTTACCACCTTAAGGCTGAATGGACCACGCTCTGTTTAATACCATCCAAAGCTAACACTGTCAACAGAATAGAGTCCAGGCCACCAGCCATCAGTGTCCTGCCCAGTCTTTCTCCACGGCTGCCTGTCCACAACTGGAAACCTTTCTGTTCCTTGCTCTGCTTCTCTGCCCCCCCTATGCTAGTTCCCGTGTAACTGTGGGGAGCCAACAGAAAGCGGCTATCATCCTTGCAGCCATCTTGAGCCATATACCCTGACCAGAGACTTGATTACAATAGCCTACAACAACTGAGCACACTCTGATAACATCTTGCTTTAGATACTCAGGATCTTCCCTTGGGTATGTGAGACTTAAAGGTGTGATTTAGAGCTGAGACTTAAGGGCGTGACTTAGAGATCAGATTTAGAGATAGACCTAAGGGTGTGACGTAAGGGTGTGACTTAGAAGTGAGACATATAAAAGGCAAGAGGCAGACAGAAGAGTTCAGTACAACTTGGAGTAGGAATTAGACATTGAGGAAGAACTTGAAATTAGGTATTAGGCACTTAGCACTTGGAAGAAGTAACTTGGAACTTGGAGGCACTAGGGATTAGGAACTAGGGACTAGAAACTCAAGACTTGGGACTTAAGCTGGGCGGTGGTGGCACACGCCTTTAATCCCAGCACTTGGGAGGCAGAGACAGGCAAATTTCTGAGTTCGAGGCCAGCCTGGTCTACAAAGTGAATTCCAGGACAGCCAGGACTACACAGAGAAACCCTGTCTTGAAAAACAAAAAAAAAAAAAAAAAAAATAAAAAAAAAAAAAAAAAAAAAAAAAAGACACTTGGGACTTAGACTAGGAAGAGAGACTGAGGAATAAACGGGATTGAATCACACTCTGTCTGGTCTCCATTCTTCGTGTCTATCCTCACTCTCTCTCTTGCTGAACCCTGACCCACAGACCTGAGCAGCTTGGGGCAGTGCGGGCTCTAACAGTTTAGTCCCCAAGGCTTTTGGCAGTGCAGGTTCAAACACTGACAGAGCAGTCCTGACATTTTGGCCCCCAAACGTGGGTCAGTGCGAACCACAACATTTTGGCCCCCAAGTGTGGGCCAGAGCAGTTCTCAACATTTTTGACGCCCAACGTGGGGCAGCTCAGGAAGTAACATGTAACTATCATTCCCTGCCTTAGCAGATGTCGTCTACCCCTCACTTCTCAATGCCCAGTGTACCCATCACCTGTGCTGGGATGCATCCTCACTGTGCAGCCCCAGCCTTGGCTGAGGGAAGCATTCCCTGCTCAGTACCATATGCCACACACATGCAACAGAGTGCAGAGATGTGTGTGTGTGTGTGTGTGTGTGTGTGTGTTTGTGTGCATGATACAACTGACACTGTGACTATAAATCTGATGGTCCTCATAAGAACAGGATTTCGTTATAAACCCCAAGACATGGTTCTATACTTTTAGAACTGAATATGTCAAGGTTTAGGGTTGGTGAGTTTTGTCTGTTTTTGAGATCTGACTCAATGTTCCTCCCCCTGAGCTCCTGAAGAGATAGGACTCTACATGTGTGACATCATGCTTACACTAATATCTATATGAATTCAGTACATAAATTTAGCACACATTAAAAATCACGAATCAACACAACAAAATCTATGAAATTAATGCAATCACAGTATACATTTTTGAGGGATAATTCATGCCAACTGAGCGAAAAAAACATCAGATATGTTGAAAAGTAACAAGAGTAAAAAGTCTTACCTGATGCCACAGGGATGCTGCAGCCTGCAGCCTTCAGGGCCTTCACAGCATCACATACCCGCGCAGGATAAACACAGACTGCAGCTGTGGTGATGTCTGTGGAGGGGAAAGCACAGCAGCCTAGTTTACGGGGAGTTCGGTTCCCACACTGTGCCTTTAGTTATTATTTCTGGGACAACACTGGCAGAGAGCAAATGACAGGGACAAATGCTTGCCACACATGGTTGCAGCCAAGGGGAAAAGACAGGTGTTTGTGTTTTGTTTTATAGCCTAGGGATGGAAACCGGGGCCTTTAGCGGTCAACACCTCTCTAGCTCTAAGGTAATGTTCCAGAGACAACTGGAAAGAAAGAAAATGATCCTTTTCAAAAGCCATGGAGTTGCTTCAGTCTACTGAAAGCCCAAAGATTGTCTGTGAGCCCTGCGCCGGGCTACCTTTCCCTTCGTGCATATATAGCGCGGGCATGGCAGAACCAGGAAGCAAGTATCTATCCAGAGTATGTCTGCCTCCGAAAACTGGCTCAGCAAGTGACTATACCTGTGGCCCTGGCAATACCTCCTGGTGCCCCAGGTCTTGGTTCTCTCACTTAGAAAATAGACACAACCATCACCCCTGCCACTCCACCTGACATCCCACCACCACCCCAACTCCGCCATGTTTCACATTTGAAAACTCACACCTCAGGGCAGCTTCTCAACAGTTTCTCTCATGTACACTAAGAGAGTAATGGGAGTTTTGGGTTTGTTTGTTTGTTTTTGTTTTGACTTGTTTTAAATTCTAACCTAACACACAGTGCTTCCCATTTGCATTTCATTTGTAAATGCATTTCTTTGACTTCGTGTGTGATGTGCTCCTTAAGTTATAAAACTGGCCTTCTCCCTCATGGCTAGGGAATCGGAGCCTGTATTCCAGAGCCACTAGACAGAAAAGATCACAAACTGAAGAACTGAGGAAATTCTCCACCAGCAACTTCAACTCATAGATGCAAAACCTGATCTGAAAACAGGGCTTGGGGTCTCTTTAGCTTTTGAAAGAGGAATCTCAGCGGCCTGTCTGCACACACAGAAGCAGAGATGTACCAGGGATCACCACAGCACATCGGCAGTAACCATCAAGTCCCCGAGCTCCAGGAGCTCCTGCTGTGCCCAGGTAAGCCCAGGCAGCCTCACCTTTGTCGTCCATATTTAAAGCTTTTAAGAGGTCAGCCCGGATTGGATACTTGGCTTTATAACAGAGCCGTTGAACGTTGGAAAAAGTGTCATCGCCGGAAAGCGTGGTAAGGTCTATAAACGTGACAGCTTTCAGGAGCCACGCAGCCTAGAAGAGAAGGAGAAGCAAGGGAAATCAAAAAGAAAACTCACCTTGAACCCAGTTAGAGAGGAGAGAAACATGGACAAATGGGAGTGTTAACAGCCAGCGGCACTGCTACTGTAAGGCGTTTTCTGATAAAGGATATAAGCAGAGCTCACAAATGACCAACAAAGGCCAGCAAGATGGCTCAGCAGGGAAAGGAGCTTGCTGCCAAGCCTGAAGACCTGAGTTCTATCCCCAGAGCACACATGATAGAAGGCGAGAACCAACTCTTACAAGTTGTCATCTATTTCCATGTATGTTCCAGGGTGCACATGGCACACAGCACACACACACACACAGCACGCACACACACATGTGGACACACAGAAACAATTTCAATTTTAAATCATTTTTAAAAGAATGGCAAGCAAGATGAACATTAGCCAGAAGAGAACAAAAGAGGAGACTTGATCTCTTTTTTTCTCAGAAACTCCAACCAAAGCCTCCGCCAGCCCCCTGCTATTTCTCGCTTTTCCAGCTCATCTGTAAAGACCCAGCCGGAAACGTGAGGGCATGAGACACAGCCTGTTTACCTTCTTTCCCAGAATCCAAGATGATGCAGGATTTTCTGAAATCTCTAATCCAATTCCACTATTAAAACAACCCTCGTCAGGCAGCACTTGGAGGCAGAGGCAGGCAGATTTCTGAGTTTGAGGCCAGCCTGGTCTACAGAGTGAGTTCCAGGACAGCCAGGGCTACACAGAGAAACCCTGTCTCAAAAAACCAAAAAAAAAAAAAAAAAAAAAAACACCCTCATATTCTCTAACACGCTCTAAAAAATTTTCTTTTTCTCTTTTCAACCAGGATGGGCAAATGGGACATGTTGCTTTAAAGACCTCCATCACCACGTTCTGCCTCTCCTGTGGCACGAACCCCAAAGTCCTTTTAGGACTGCATTGCACATCTGTGACTGTGGTGCACTAAAGAATGTGCTGACTGGAAGAACACCATGAACATCATTTTTGGAATTTTGAAAAGTGATTTATGAAACGAAATAGTAAGGTAAATTCTCCTACCTCAGTCCTCAACAGTGGCCACACCAGGTGTAGAGGTTTACGGCTTTAAAATTAAAATAGAAGACAGCCTAAGAAGGCAGTCTAGGAAGCTGAATAAGTGTGCTGAGGAGACATGCCATCTAATTCACTCATGAATAAAGATGCCTCAAATTCATTTGCGGTTTGGCCACTCAAGAGCGATAAGATTCTTAGCTTGTTTGGATAAATGCGTTATCTTTCTCCAACCCATCATCATCATAAATGAATTATTAAAATAAGCTATGGACAGCTGCAATCCTTTAAGTCTAGACGCATCTTGAGCGAAATTCAATACTGTGGCCTTGAGGGAAGAGGCTCGAATTGTGAGGTGCAGGATGGAATGTTCATGAGGACCCACCCGTACCTGCCATTCCTTCTTCACGCTTCTGCGGGCCTGGATCTGCTCAGCCCGCCTCAGCACGGCCGCGTGATTCACTTGAACTTTGGAGATCCAGCTAAGATCTACAAAGGAAAGAGTGACACTTGTAAGTTTTAAGATTCTCGCTGTCATCTCTAGCGAAAGAACATAGCTTCATTCAATATTTTTTAAAATATATAGATGGGTCTTGGGAGCAGCAAAATGGCTCAGTCACTAAAGCACCTGCTGCATATGTCTAGTACCCTGAGTTCAATCCCGAGGACCAATATATTGGTGGAAAGACAGAAATAATTCCATAAAGTTGCCCTTTGACCTGCACATACACTGTGACATGCATGAGCCCGAACATCATACACATACATAAAATAATAATAAATACGTTCTTAAAGTCATGCTTCTTCTTCAGACAATAACAAATACACAACCTCGTAGAAAGCCCGGTCATCACAAGGTATACTTCGTGCAAAACCAAGTGCATCTGAAAACGAGGAGACGTTGTATTGATTAATTACACACATAGGCTCAGCAGTGGGTGTGCCCTCCTCCCTGAGCACGCACATCTCACCTCTGACAGAGAAGACTTATTTGTGAGTGTCTAGTCCAGGAAGAGCAAATGATTAATAAATACTTAAGTGAATTAGTGAATACTTAAAGGCATCTTTGATCACTACCCACTTACTGACAAGATTAATATCTGCTAGATGCTGATAGGATACAGCCCATCAAAAGAGAATTTTTCAAAATGTGCTACAAATAACAGTGTAGCAGGCATTCAAAACCAGGAAAGAAAAAATAAAATCCCACCCAAAGCTGCAAGAGATATAATCTCTAGCACTTCTGCTTCAGTGTGGCCCCTCCTGTGTTATCAATTTTGTTTGAGCCTGGCTATACATAGCAAGTGGACCTCCATGGAAAGTCAGCTTGCTCTCCGGAAGACATAGCATTTGGATGCATCTTTACCATACAACATGGATGGGATTTCAGAATAAAGGTGGAACTGCTTCTCGTACTTAGTTCAGTGTATGTCATGGTCTCCCATCGGGAGTCCAGGGTCTGGTGCCCGTGACTATCAGCATCACCCATGGGGCCTCCAGGTAAGCTAGATGTGCATCCAGTTACCTGCTGACCTCATCTCTACATCACAGACCCTCCCCAGGATCCTCATGGTTTTTAAAAAGAGTCTTAAAAGACAATAGTGGGCAGAGTGTAGCCATTAGGAAATCTGTGTCAGTCCCATATCTCTCTGAGATGCATGAGAACTGATGCATGCAGACTGGATGGCCACATCAACTGTTTCTGACTAACTACTGCTTATTGGAAAGGACCTAAGGGAAGAAGGATTTACTTTGGCACATGGTCACATGTCTCTGTGCATTTGTAATTAACAGTAATTCAGTAGGAACTTGTAACAAGAAAAAGTGTTCACCTTGTCATCAACCAGGAAACAGAGAAACTCAGTAAAGGACCAGAGATTGCTGCGATGGCTTGGAGGATAAGGATGTGCTTGCTGTGAAACCTGACAACCAGAGAGGTCCATCCCTGGTACACGCATATGTCCTCTGACTTCTATACAGAGCTATGTGGACACACACTCACACACACACCACAGTCAAAGAAAGGAAGAGAAAAAGTGGGAGACCAGAGAGGGATATTATGCTGCCAGTGACCGACTTCCTCCAGGGAGACCCACCTGCTACAGTTTACCACCCATCATTAATTCCATCATATGACTTACGAGTCTATCAAGGGGTTCATTCATTCATTCATTCATTCGGTCAGAGACTTCATGATCTACCTACCTCTGGAGATACCCGCACAGACTCGCACAGACCCGTACACAGCTGTTCTTTATCAATCTTATTGCACTAACACCCACAACTGAGCATCACAGTAATTACTAATACAATCCTTAACAATTTGCTCATCACAGAGATGAGATCTGGGACCACCAGGACGATTCGTAGGTCTTCATCTGCTTTTGTCCCCCCATTTCCAAATTGGTAGATTCCTACAAGAATCAGTATTAATGGTGTAGAAACTCAAAATCTGGTTAAGAATGAGTTATAGAAGTATTCAATATCACTAAAGTAGGAACCATGCTCGGATGGTGTTTTTTCATTTCTGATTAAATTATTTTGTTAGCTGAAATCATTTAATAAAACGGATTTTTAACATTCCCATCCACCTGTTCTGCCCCTTAGAATATATTCTTTGCGAAGCCAACTGGAGAGAAAAGAGATGCCTGAGTCAGGCAGTCTCTTGCCCCTTCTTCCTACCAAGGAGAAGGTGGATTCAAGGCAGAGTCCAGGACAGGAGGATTAAATAGAGACCGGGATGCACGTAACACTTTTAACACCTGGAAAACCTAGCTCCACCCAAATGTAGCGGAGGCTTAATAAAAATAATAATAAAAAATAAAACACCTGGTCAATTGACCACTACTGTAGGTGACTGCGTTCATGGTAAAGACTGTTGTAGGGACAGTAGGCTGATTGAAGCTACTGGAGCCGAGAGTTGTGTAGAATCATAAGGTTCATGGCTAAGCTGAAGCCAGCCCAGGGCTCTTCCCTCAAGGTTCCTCGCTCCTCTCCACTCCTCAGATGTGCTCAAGTTCTGCTGTTGGTGGGAGCCCTCAAACAACCCAAGGTCCACCAACCAATCCCTCAGCTTCCCCTAGGAAGCCTTTCCGCCCTTTCCCTCCCTCAAACACCGGGCTCCAGTGTCCCTCAACCACCAGCAGTTTCCTGAGTTGGTGTTTTATGTTGTCTCTGGATCTTGTGTCCTGTTTCTTCCTTCTACCTAGAAGGTCCTTCCTTACCTTGTATGAACAATGAACCCTCACCCACAGAGACTCGTTTCAGGAACAGAGGACATAGCTCAGGTGGCCTAAGTCCTTGACTAGCAAGCCAAAGCCCATATAAACTAGCCACAGTACATACACTTGGAATTCTAGAACTCGGAGAACAGAAGTGTACAAGATCATCCTCAGATAAAACAGCAGATTCAAGGCTAGCCTGGGCTACATGAGACCTGTCTCATAAAAGAAAAGAAAAGAGGAGGGAAGGGGAACAGAGGGGAGGAAAGGGGGGAGGAGGGGCAGCCTCTTTCTCTGGGAACCCTTCCTAAGGTTTACACGCTGCACATTCTCTGTGCTCTGTTCTTCAAGGTGACTTTGCCAGCTACTTTCAGTCCCACCCCTTCACTTGGGAAACATGTTGTACCTCCAACCAGTCTTTAGAATCTCATGCAAACAGAACACTGGGTGACATTCAAGTAAGAGGAGGGCTTCTCCAAGTCCAAAGCCTTCCCCTCTTCTCCTCCCCAGGACAAAAATGACTTTGAATCTGCAGAAGAGAAAAATGACGGGCACCCAGATAGATGCCTGGGCCCAGTCTCCTTAAAAAGTACCCTCCAAGTCACCGTGGCTAAAGTTGGGACCCACAAGGCTGGTGTTCACACGGCTGATGCCGCTTGCTACAGGTCCCTGTGAAACATCTACCGGAGAATGTAAGAGGAATTACCTCTCCCCGTATCAGCTTTGGCTGCTAAAAATACCATTAATGGTCATAAAATTACCCAGCCCCAGATTTAATCCAGCCACAGAATTTGCCTCTGTGACCTCCCATGGCAATGAATTATATAAGTGACTATCTCATTTTATTAGCACTTCATTTGGTACTCTTTAATTTCGTCAAATAACCCTTGTTCTCGTATTATAGGGTCTGGGGAAAAGAAAGGACTGATTGGCCTTTGTTATGTCCTTCATAACTTTTAATATTTCATTCAAGTACCCTTTAGCGTCTCCTTGCCAGGAGAAACGAGTCTAATACACACACGCTCATCAGGACCATAGAATCTTCAGAGGCCAAGAGGGGATTCAAGTTCACGCGTCTTTGGGGAGAATAGACATGAAACCATAATTGGAAGGCAGCCCTGCTCCTCAGCATACTCTCTGATGAAGAAAACGCCACTATCTTTTTCAGATTGTCACGCTGGTGACGTTCAGGCCCCTCAGTCAGTTATTAGTTTGTTCTCAAATGCGTGTCTCTTATTTTTATTTTTCTGGTTCGAGTCTCAGTGAACACAGGGATGCTCTAGCCTCAGCCTCAGCAGCACTTTGTTTCTGTTTGTCTGGGGTCCATCACATGATCCCTAACCCCCGTGGTGTGAAATAACAACCAGACAGGATGAGAAACATGTAGATTTGGCCTTTGCTCCTAAGAGTCAAAAATAAATCATGATACCTTATTTGCCACAGCACTCTCCAAAAGTGGAGTAAATAAGATACTAAATTTCCAATGTTCTTTTAATTCTAACTGTTCTGCCCAACCTGTTTCTGGTGCTGTCTCCAAGCCCGTTGCTTGCTGATGTGCACTTGCATATTTTAATACTTGCTCCTGCTTCCAAGTTCCCTTCCTAGTGGTACTCACCCAGCTGTCTGTTATTTTGCTATTGTTTGTTTTCAAGCCTAATTTGCATCCTCCCAGGAACCAGCCACGCCCTCCCAGCTGTGCAGGTGTTCAACTCAGAAACAGCTCACCAATAAACGCTTGGATCGTTTCTACTCCGGCAGACTAGTGTGGTTATCAGTCACTGAAACTGGTAAAGTATTTCATGATCACGTCTAATCATGATCACGACTTTCACCTTGGAAAAGGCTGGCTAGAAACAAAGACACCAGGAAGCTACCGCTAACGTCAAATTCAGCTTCCACAGTAAATGAGAAGATGTCACCTTGCCTAGTTTCTATCCCCAAAATACAGAGATGGGAACTGCCCTGTGAGGCCCATCCTTAGCTGAGGGCAGGTGAGATCCATCAGGAGCCTTCCTCCAAGAGCATCCCACCTCTCAGATTTGAGGGCGGGTGTTCGATGGCATCTGTGGACTTTCTGGCACTAGGCAGATCTGCCACTCCTCTGCCTGTCAATCTGGTCCTAAGGATCCAGATGTTATGAATACAAACCCCTACAACCAGGCAGCACATGAGGACATTTCTAAGAATACGGCCCCTGCTGCGATTTGCACCTAACCTCAAATTTCAATATTTCACCTTCAGACGTCAATCCAAACCTGGTGAGGAATAAATCTGTATATCCTTCAAACCATCACGACTTAGACGGTTAGTACCAAGATGAAGACTGACTTGATCTCCCAGCTCTGCCTCTTCAGCCATCTTGTCTGTCCTCTTCCATGAAGTTGGCGTTTCTGGTGTGTTTTATAACTGTACTTAGATGGGTTTTTAACACTTTCAGAGTATCATCCCAGCAGAAGTTAGCCTGGGGTCATATCACAAGGTATATCCAGTCTTGCCCCATGCTCTGCCTGGCAGCATCAGGTCTTGAACTTAATCCTCCACTCCCTGAGACCTCATCCTCCTGGCCACCCCCATCTGTTGCTGCTCTGCCCATTTAATCCATCAGCTGTTAAGAGGAGGGTGATCTGAGCACTGAAAAAGCCTGGTCTCCTATTCTGGCATTTTCTGTATAGTTCTTGGGTCGGCCATTTCAGGTCCAGTTGTTCACCGGATCCTCAGGATTGCTCATTCAGTGACCACCCCAGAGTCTGCAGCAGCAATGGTTATACAGATAGGACCACAGCTCCTTAGCAGGATGGGGATTACACATGAGTGCCAGTGAACAGATCCTACCATCTCTCCATTTAGTACAGCGGTTCTCAACCTGAGGGAGCCTAAGACCTTCGAAAAACACGGATATTTACAATATGAGTCATAACAGTTGAAAAATTACAGTTATAAAGTAGCAATGAAAATAATTTTATGGTTGGTGATCACCACAACATGAGGAACTGTATTAAAGTCCCTCACAACATTAGGAAGGTTAAGAACCACTGATTTAGCACATCCAGAGTGCAGGTACCGTGTAAATGACGTGAGAAACACATCCTAACAAGGTATAAAAAGGGTGCGCCATCCTAAAGAAACACAGGAAAACTGTAGACGTGAGAAGGCTGGAAAAGCACAATATCAGACAATTTACCCCGGGGAAAATCAATGCATTCAACCAGCATTTCCCCAATTGGTTCCATGGCTTTTATTAGAACTTTTTCACTTGAAAATATATAATGAAAACTTACTTAGGTGACTGGAACAGAAAGATTAGAGTGTTAATGGCTCACAGCTGAGCAGTGACTGGAAGATCAAGCAAAGAAAACAGACAGGGGCCAGTCAACACCAGTGCCCCAAACGAGGACATGACAGAGATACATCTCATGTTGTTCAACATGTGTGAAGGCCTAGGTTCCATCTGAGTAGCTCATAAAACCAGACATGGTGGCACAAGCCTGAGACATCCCAGCACTCGGAGTGTGGAGGCAGACTAGGAGGGTCAAGACTTTAAGGTCCTCCTCTGGTCTTGAGGTACGTGAGACCTTGTCTGTAAATAAATAACAAACTAGAACAATACCAGCCTGTACCAGCTGTCCAAACAAGATGTCACAGCAGCTGCCCTGGATGCCACCCCTGCCTCAACAGGAGAAGCATTGAATGCTTGTCCTGGCCGCAGTCCAATCATCCAAGAGACAAAGGGGTGTGACCCGCACCGAGCAGGGTCAAGCAGGACTGGCTGCAGGATGTGAAAGCATGAAGTCTGAAGGAGGACGACGGTGACTCCTTGCAGATTAAAGGCCACGCTGTTACCACTCATCCATCTGTAAATCTGTAATGAGTTACTTCAGGCCAGGCTTTCCAATGTCAAATACACACGCGCACCCCCACCAGCAGCCTCAAAAAGTGTATTTAATGTAATTGTAAATTTCCATTTCTCAGGAAGATTGATTATCTGTGATTTCCACATTTTACAAGCGTGTACCTCCGAAAGCAAAGGGCTAACGGTGACTACAGAAATGTGTTGAAAAGGAAGGGAGCTACTTCAAAACCTGCCTGTTCCAGCACGCTGGAGCCCAAAGAGCTTAACACATCTTTAGCAGATAATAACTCCTAAGTCCAACCTCCATCTGGATAAGTGACCAACTTAAACATTGCTCATCTTTATATGTAGCTATTCCAAGGAGCAGGGAAGGGGTTAGTAACAGAATTCCCACACCAGTTTGGGTTTCCACACATGTAGGATTTGCTGCTACTGTGGCCTTGCCTTGGTGCTACAGACCGGTAGGCTAGGCTAGTGCTCTACCACGAACCCAGAGCCCTAGCCTAAATATGTAACCTTCCAACAAATGTGCTCCACAAAACTACTGACAGGAACTTCCTGGAGATCCTAAATAGCTGAATGGCCAGGAAGGATCAGCCAACACCAGGGAAGCAGGGCCAGGCAGATCCCAGCTGACGCCAGCTGGACGGCCAGGGCTATACAGAGAGACTCGTAAATCAAAAAAGGAAAGAAAGGAAGGGAGGGAGGGAGGGAGAAAAAGAGGGAGGGAGGGAGGGAAGGAGGAAGGAAGGAAGGAAGGAAGGAAGGAAGGAAGGAATAGAGAGAGAGGCAGAGAGAGAGAGACAGAGACAGAGACAGAGAGACAGAGAGATAATGAATCTATCATTAGCCCACAGAGAAATTCAAGTGGCTGGGTAACTCTAGCACCGGGTTGGGTAAAGATTCAACACTCAGTCCTTTGAAAAGATTTGATGGATTATTCTAGAAGCCCTGAGCTTCAGAGAAAACCTCTTTAACACTTCCCTCCTGATAAAAGAATCTACAATGGAACTTGCTGAAGCTTCCTAAATTACAGTTGTGACACCTCCCCCAATGCGATCCGCCAAAGTGTACCATTCACGGAGCTGCCATAGCTGCGGCAAGCTCTGCGAGCTAATTTACATGCTGTAACAGACCTACATAAAATTAATTCTGTGAAAATATCATAACTCCTATTTAAATGCTCCAGAATAGGATTAGGAATAATAATAAACTCAATTTAGGTTGATTTTTTTAAGCCCCTAGAAACTATTCAGAAGCATGTTGGTGGAAATTAATGATGACATAATGTCTGCACCAATTCTTCACGAGATGTACGGCCACCACCTAGTACTGAATGGCCCGTTCTGACCACACACTACCCCATGAAAATCTCATTTCAGGAAAACCCCATTATTCTTTACCATGAATTCAGGGTAATTCATAACCTTTCTCAGGAACAACCACTTCAAAGTTTAACCTCCAAGAAAGTATCCTATATGAATAAGATCTTATGAGAATGTTATCTTGTAGTTCCTAAAATTGGTGACTTCCTATTATCTCTGATATTTCCAGCAAATAGGTTTTAAATGGTCTATTGAGAATCACTATTATTTTAAACTGAAATTCATATATTTGCATTTTGAAATCATATCTGTTAAGGTATTTACCCAAAATTGCTGTTTTGGATGATTTTCCTTCTGCAGCTCTAAATCTGATCTGTCTTTCTCAGAAACCTGGAGATTCTCCCTTCCTCTCTTGCAGTTCCTAGCTCGTGCAATCTGGAAGTTCTGCCCCTCTCTCTCAACCCACTCATTGGCCGTTGGCTCTTTATTGACTGATCAAAAACCAATTGGGGACAAGGACTTTTAGCATTTGGACGTGCAGATTCCCGATTAATTCAAGGCATTAGAGCCAATCCCCAACAATTTTACTCACAAAAAAGTTTAAGCAGAGTAGTCTACAAACACACAAACAAATTCTTAAACTGGGATATGAGACTGCCCTTCAAAACCAAACTGAAAGCCAAAGGACAGGCTGTACAGCCACTACACGTGGCATGTCTGTGTCATCCACGACACTGATTTACAAGAAGTAATCAGGAGATGTATAGTGGTGGCACACTCCTTTAATCCCAGCACTTGGGAGGCAGAGACAGGAGGATCTCTGTGAGTATGAAGCCTGCCTGGTTTACAGAGCAAGTTCCAGGACAGCCAAAGATATACAGATAAACCTTGTCTCCACAAAACAAACAAAAAGAACACAAGAAATAATCAAATGTTCTCTAGACACCAACTTACCAGTCTCGTGCTTTTCTTGCATACCTTGATCTAAGCTTAAATATACACATACACACAGAAAGAAAGAGAGAAAGAGAGAGAGAGAGAGAGAGAGAGAGAGAGACGCATGCATGCACACACAGACACACAGAAACACATTCACCACATGTATGCATGCACATACACATAGAAAAGGAAAGGGGCTTGAGAAGAAATGGGGGGGGGTGATATAGGAATATTACAGGAATAATGGGAAAAGGGATAGATTATTGAATTTACTCTTCAACTTAGAACTCTTGTTATTCTCAAATAAGGTTATCTTTGCTTACATTGATATGGATTATTGTATACTGATACATGTTTTAAGGTTTTATTGGTACAAATCTTTGTATATTGATAAAAATTTTAAGGTTATTTTTGTTACAACTTATTATGCATACCTATATTCAACTCTTGTATAAGGTATTGGACATTTGCAACTCATCTGAAAATGCAATTTTTAATTCCAGGCCTTTTAAGGCTGCTATTAAAATCTGTTTAGGATATTTAAGAAATACAAGTTAATAGACAGTCAAACTCATGGACATGTTAGATACTAGTCTATATTATCACAGAAATATGCATCCTAGGTTGAACAGATAATAAACAGCTTGAAATAAGCAACTCTTGCTTGCTCAGATATACTATAAATAGATAGATGATCTTCAAAAAGCCCAGCAACTCATAAAATATGGCATTTAAAGATATTTTTATTAATTTAAGGTTTTTTTTTTTTTTTTGACATTGAGACGTGTCAGCTCCAGGCAGCACCCCAAGCCACTTGGAGGAAGAGATGAGCATCAAAGGACCCCCCATTTGGAGATGGCTTAATTTGTGGCAAGTTAATGTCCTAACTTCACCATCTGCTGACAGAATGCTGTCCAAAATGGGCAAACCTTGAACATAGGCAAAATCAACTGCCAAGCTCTGCCAAGATCAGGTAAGCAAGCCCTTAGTAATTTCTGCTTCACTAATATGTCTGTCAGATATACTGGGGGAGAAGATAGATGCTCCAATATTATAGGGAAAATTATAATAGTATAGAGAATATCCTAGCTATCCAGGAAATCAGCTGTCTCTATCTTTTCTATAGTTTTTGGAAGTTGCTTGTATGCACTTCCTGCACACTCAGGAAATATTTATTCCTTCTCAGGTCTCTGATATAGTTAAAGACTAGATAGTTATAGTGTCACAATTAAGCTTAAGTTGTTTAGGATTTAAGAAAATGTTTTTAGGTTAACAATGCAAGTTATGACAGAAAATTATTTAAATACAAAATGCTAAATTCACCAAGATAAGATATATGATAAAATTCTTTATCCAAAGTTGCTAAATACAAACAGAATGGACTTTATGAATGTAACTCTTACCTAATAATTTTCTGGAATGTTTCATTATGTTCCTACTTTATGTTGCTTTTTATTGTAAGAGAAAGGGCCGTCTTATTAGACAAAATGGGGAGCCAGGCGGTGGTGGCTCACGCCTTTAATCCCAGCACTTGGGAGGCAGATACAGGCGGATTTCTGAGTTCGAGGCCAGCCTGGTCTACAGAGTGAGTTCCAGGACAGCCAGGGCTATACAGAGAAACCCTGTCTCGAAAAACCAAAAAAAAAAAAAAAAAAAAAAAAAACCAAAAAAAAAAAAAAGGAGGTGGGGAATGTTTGGGTTGTTTGGTGCTGCTATTTATTCAAATGCTAAATTCTGTACCCCTAGATCTGTCTGCCCCAAGAGTAAATTTTCACTTGCACCAGCTTCTGTTTTACAAACCTTGTTCCCTAAGTTAACTGGTCAATAAAAGACTAAAGCCTGTGATTCGACAGTAGAGAAAGAAGGACTTCTTGGGAGGGAGAAAGAAACTCTGGGAAGAAAGACAAAGGCCTTTTTGCCAGTAGACATCAAAGAAGACAAACATGACTATGGGCTTAGAAGGTATAGCTGGCCATGTGGCTGAATGGGGCTAGGAGGTTGGGTTAACTTAGATGAGCTATTTGAGGGTCTGCCCAGCTAAAGCCTAAGCTTTGAAATATTAAAAGGTCTCTGTATGGTAATTGGGTGAGCTAGCTGGCCAAGGAATAACTGCTGACATATTAATTTCCAGCTTTAATCAATACATATAGAATATTAATAATCACTTTACACACATATATATATGCACACACAGACATACATATATACATTCACACTCATTGACAGACACATATACATACATGCACACATACACATATGCACACACATACATATATGCATACACATGCAGACACACATATATGTACACACAGAGACATATGTACACACATATATACACACACACATATATGCATGCACATATACATATACACACATAGAGACACACATACATGTGCACATACACACACATACAGCACACTCATAGATAGAAGCAGCTAGGACTGTAGACATACCCCTCCAACAGCGGGCAGCCAACAAATGCTAACATCCGGACTATAAGCATACAGGGCTTGAATGGATATTATTTCCCCCAACAAGCAAACCAGCCCCTGTTGCCTTACTGAGCAGGGACAGTCCAGGCTGGGAGTGTATGCTCCTGCACTGAATTACAGTGGAAATCACCACCTGCTGGGCTCTGATTCAAACCACTGTTTCCCAAAGTACCTGATCTCCCACCACCTCTCTTTAGGAGGAAGTTCTTTGTGACAAGGCAGGCTGGTTTCCCCAGCACTTTCAGATGCTCGGTGACAATCATCAAAAAACCTTAAAGCCCCTCCAAAAGAAAGCCACGCCCACTAAAAAGTTTCCTGCCTTACTGTGACAGTAACTGAAAGAATGCTGGCTCCGTGCTGCCAGCCCCACTGACCTAGTGACCCCCAAGGTGGGTGGAAGCCACATGACAAGCTGAGTTTTGTTCCATACTCAGAGAGACCTGCTTCATTGCAGGGCAGGGTTTCGCAGCCAGAAAAACAGAAAGATAAGCAGTCGGTGGGGGCCGGGGGTGGGTGAGGAGCCCTTAAGATTGGGGTTGCAGAGAAGAGTGGCAGTAAGAACAAGAATGGCATGTTCCACAGACAGCAGGCAGGGTCCCCTCCTCCACATATTCCCCTAAGTTGAATATGTTAACCTGTACCACTAAAGTGTCATTTTTGCGGCCTTTTAAGGCTTTCTTTAGGCTGTCACTCTTTCGAACTTTAGAGAGAACTGAACATTCTACTGCCTTCCCACATCGTTACTGACGGAAGAATCCATGATAACAAGAGGCTGGCACATCCACAAGCAAAACTCGACAATCCTCCTGAGGGCCATTCTTGACATCAGCTGACATCAAAGCTCTTATCTGTTAGAGACATTATACAGAATAGGGTACAATATTGGAAGGATATTATACAGGAATCAAATTTTAAAAACAAACCTGAAAAGATAGATGCAAACAGGGCGGCCCATTTGTGTGGCCATAGAATGCCCCACACACACACACACATTATCAAAGAGCTACGTACAAAAATGGCTGAATTTTACAGCAATTTTCTGTTTCCTGGCTTTGAGTCTCTGCACAAGGGCTAAGGACATAGGTTAGATAGGGTGTTCGTCTCGCACACAGGAGGTCCCGGGTTCCTCCTCGGCCTAAGAGAAAGGCAGGAGAAAAGTTCATCAAAGTGACGATTTTAAGTTTGACCTCTAAGGCCAGTGACGGTTCTACTAGGAGAGCTGATGAGGTCCCTGGACATTCTGAACTGTGGCAGCAAGTCCCAAAGTCAAGCCAGAGACCATGACAGCCTGAGTAGTAGAATCCCTGTGAGGGAGGAAGGAGGAGAAAGGAGAGAGGATCGAGGAGCCAGGAGGAGCCAAGTGGGTCCCAATGACCCATAGAAGAAGAGGAATGTAGCTACTGAGCCTTCCCGGTTATTTAGAATTACTATAGCTTACAATATTAACATTCCAGTTGTTGTGCCCAGAGATTGAGTTATAATTGTTTCTAAACTAAGTTTGTTTGGTGTTTTTCTTCTCGCAGCGACTCGACTGAGTTCAAGAGAGAAAGGTACGACGGCAAAGCGTGGGTTTGCCTGATGTGCCCCACAAAGGACATAGGGGTTTTGAAGCACGGGGATGGCGTGATAGTGACCCGCCAGTGGGAACTTAGTGAGCTGGGTGGAGACATTTTGGAACTCTGGTGTCATGTGGCCTGCCAGTGCTGGCAGTAGCGTGGGAACTACCAATCAGTATTACTATTCCCACTACAGAGGGAAATCTAGGTATACGGACCAGCCAGAGGACCGTGGAGGGAGATGAGGGCTGTCAACGTGGCTGTTAACGTGCTTTGCTACCATGCAGGAATCACAGGTTTGACATCAGCATCATATAAACCACATACGTGGTGCCGCACATATACATCCTAGCACTCGGGAGGCAAGGGGGATGATCTGAACTGCAAGGCCATTCGCAGCTACATACAGGGCTTGAGGTCCATCTGGGATACGTGGGAGCCTGGGCACACGCAGAAAGTTGTGTCATGAATGGTATTATTGTAAGCACTATTAGAGATAGAAACCTGGCAAAGAGAGCCCATCTCCAGGATGGTAAACTTCACTACCACACACACACACACAACCTCAGCACCAGAGAGATAGAGCACTTCAGGGGACTGGAAGAGACTAAGGGTGCTTACAGGGAGGAGTAGAGGTCATGAGAGTTGATATTTCAGAGGAAAATAGAAAAGCAGCCAGAATTTTTGACTGGCAGTGATCACTCATCAAGTTGACAGTGATCCAAGTCAGTCTTCCAGGGTGGAATTACAGATTGAGGACACTGAAGCCCAGACACTCAATTAGATGTTCAAGATCGCACAGTATCTGCCGAGTTTCAAAGGATACTCGGGCCACTAGATGCTGAAGCTAAGTTATATCAAAACAACGGTCATATACATAATCACTAGAGTGGGCTGGAGAGAGTTAAGCATATGTTCTAGAGAACCAGAGCCTGATTCCCTGAACCCACGTCAGAAGACTCAGAACTGTCTCTAACTCAAGTTCCGCTGGGAACCAATGCCTCTGGTCTCATTGGGCACCAGGACTTGTGTTCACAAACAAACACACTGAAAAAAAGTTCCACATAGATTATATGTGTTACATGAAACGGAAGGATATTGTACAGGAACCAAATTTAAAAAAAAAAAATCTGAAACAATAAATGCAATCTATTCTATTTGAACAAGGAGCTCAGTGGAATGAAGCTTTTCCTGGAGTGGATCAGAAGTCTTGGAGCCCTCACAGCGATGCCATGTATCACATGCCTGGGAAGAGCAGGAAGGGCAGAGTGAGTCCTCACATCTCTAATGGAAGCAAACACTAAGACTATAACCAGGGCCTGTCGGCAGAGGGATGAATACAAAATACAGGCTCTGTGCTGGGACGGCTCCTTTGATCAGTGAAGCACTGGCGTTGCAAGTTAGAGGACCTGATTCCAGACTCTCAGCTTCCACCTAAAAGACAAGAGTGTTGTGGTGCACACATCATCCTAGCGCTGAGGGACCCCAGTCAAGGCGAAGGCAGGAGGCCCCCAGGATCTCGCCGGCCGCTAGTCTAGCCGAAATGGTGAGGCGGAGAGGAACTAAGGAAGACGCCCCACTTTGAGATCTGAGGCATCTAGAGGAAAGGACAACGTAGTCAGTATCTAGTCACATCCAGTCCATGAGAGGGACAAGACCTACAGACTAACCAGTCTGCAAAGCCAGAGAGACACACCACCAGCAAGAGGGAAGTCTAAAGGGTAAACCCAAGAACGCTAGCCTGCATAGCCGCGTGAATGATGAATGGCCACTGAATGATCACGTGGCTCAAACTAAAGAACCGGAAGAACCCTCAGGGTCTCGGGGATTGTACACCGGCTTCTTTTGTTCCGAACATAATCTTTAGAGTAGCTTTAGATTTCCAAGAACAGCAAGAGGCACGAAGATGCCCCACACGTCCACACAAGCATATCTTCCGGAGTTATCAATATCCGCCTCACCAGCAGCACATGGGAAGTCCACCTTACAGATCAGGAAAGGACAAGCCAGGGCACAGAAGTCCCTGTTCAAGGTCAAAGCCACCTTTATCCTTCAGAAACTTCAGTGCTTCTGGGAAAACACACAGAGCCCAGCAGAGAGTCTCTAATGACCATTCGCAGACGGCGGGTTTCAGTGCGGCTAGTGAAAGTTAAACAAAACATAGGGACTCTGCTAAGGCATAGACACTTTTTATGTTTTAAATGACTTGCGTGTATATCATTCTATGTACACCAGTAGGTATGGATGTGGCTTATATGTGGAGGGCAGTGAGTTTTCCCTTGAGACAGGTACTTATTTCTCCCTGATGAATTTTTAAGGACAGATGGCACTAGAGTTTCTGGGTAACTTCCCTGTCTCCATCTCCTACTGTAGGAGTATGGGATTACAAATACATGCATGCCTGTGAGATTTTAATAGAGGATCCCAGGACTGAAGTCAAGCTTTGAGGTGTGTGGCCAGTACTGTCAGTCACTGAGCCACTTCCCGACCCGGCTGTAGACACTTAAACGAACTGCACACTCACACACACAAACACATCCCGACGCTGAACTATACGAACAAAACTATGTCCCTGAGGTGTTCAACAGAGACACTCGTTGGAATCAGGATTCTGATGAGATAATTTCAGTAGTCTTCCTTTCTTTAAAGAGTGCAACTTGGCATCATTAACTAGAGTGTAAGACAACCCTGGCACCAGCCACGTGGAGTCCTCTTAGAGAGCGATCACCAGCACTGGTTCTCCGCCTGGCATCTCTTTGAAGGGGAAAGCCTAAGTATACAAAGACAGTGAGGAGTCGGGATGCGAGAGGCTCGGCATTTTAAAAAACTATGTACAGTTGTGGCGCAGAGATTAAACATTTATCCTCCTCTTGCGACCACTTTGGTTTCCAGGGAGCCGACTGTTTCAGTGAGACGGCAGAGGAGAGGTACACCCACAGACGCTCGCAACACACACCAAAGTCGACTGAAATTTTTCAAAGTGCCTTTTCATGCCTTTAATTCAAAGACGAACACATTTCAAGGTGACCCAATCCTCAAGCGACAGGCAGTGTTTTGAAAGGGCCAGAACTCTCCACTTAAACCATTTCTAGTGACACGTTTCAATCGCGTCCTCAAGGGCTCCGTCTGCTGTCTCATTTAGTAGTCTTTCTTTCCAGGCAGAGGCGTCCCATTTTCAATGGAGGCTTGACGCTTGTCTTTCCTCCTAATAATTAAAATCCACAGGGCTTGGATACTTTTATAAAAAAAAAAAAAAAAAAAAAAAAAAAAAAAGTGTTTCCTCGTAGCAGAGACCACAGAGGATTTAATTATACAACAAACTCTGATTATTATTTTATAGTTTTCTATTTATCAAAACAGTATCAGAATACTAAAAGATCGCCTTATGTGTATGCTTATAAACAAAAGATAGCAGACATCAAAAGCAGAATAAAAGTGTTCATAAAAGGGCACCCAACTTCAAATACAGAAATGTACAGTCACCATACTGACTGTGTGATCCATACACAGAGTGAGATAATTCTATCTTCTTCAATATATTAGTCATATCCACTACGGCAGAATAAGATTACACTAGAGTCTGAACACTGTGTTTAAAGGAACCTTCTAGGCTGCTTCTGCTCAATCCCTGTGCACAAACTATCCGGTGAGAAACAGCATTAGGAAAGAAAGCCTCCCCTGGACTGGTTTGACGCCATCTCTTCCTGTCCTTCTGTGTTTCTGAGGTCATTTTTGTTAGGTCTCAGGCAGTTCACATATCCAAAAATGGTCTCAGGCTGGACAATAGAAGGATTTTCGACAGATAAAAGCCATCGTTCCTCGGGAACTTGTGAAACAGATTTTCTGTCCCCCAAAGGAGTCATTTCCCTGACCTCTGGTGAAGGGACATATGGCTCTCAGCATATCAAAGCCCATGCTGGCCTCCAGCCTCCCTTAGTATCACAAGGACCTGTTATACATTTCAAATTCCACACTACCATCCTAGCCACACACACCCGCCACTCCCTCGCCACAGCCACACATCTTCCTTAGAATCCAGCTGCGCTCACTGGTCCCTCCCTTGCTGTTGGCTCTCCCAATGCTGTCTCTTGCTCTCTCCTGTGCTCCAGCTCCAGCCCTTGCCACCTCCCTCGATTCTCTCCTGCTTCCCCAGCCAGGGCCATGTTCAGTCTGCTTTCTTCTCTCTCTGCTCTAGACTCTTCAGAATAAGAACCTTCCCCTTAATAATGGAGCAGTCAAGTTGGGGGTTTCCTTACTCTGCCCCCTCAAATAAAATTCCATTTCTTCCTTCCTGGTGGTTTTGCTTATCCCAGGCTGGCCTGAAAATTGTTAAGCCACTTGTCCCCAAGCCCTAGTACTGATATCAAATCACAGCACCTGAACAGCAACGGCGCTCAGCCGACACCTGAGGGATTTACTGTCCTAGACATACAGACTGGCTGGGAAGTCTGTGCCCTTAGAGATCAGAACAGGTCGGCTACCTCCGGGATCACTACCGTGGGCCACAAAACAAGAGGCATTCCACACTGGACTCCCCAAATTTCTGTGCATATAAACACATTTTTGTAAACTGCACTTTGGTTCCTTTCCCCTCTTCCTTAGACAACCGTCCTAAACCACCAGGATAAAGACAGGGAAGGAGGTGAACAGGACAGGCCTCTGAGCCACTCCATTTGGACAGGGTACCCTCAAGTCCAGAGTAGGGCAATCAAGACCAGCCAAGTAAGGAGGGCAGCCAAGAATACAGCAGCCCAGAGTCCAGACACAGGAAGGAAGGAAGAAAGGCGCTTCCCATGCTCCCAGTCTTACACGAGCTCCTATAAACACACAAATAAAAGACGATGACAAAGGGGACCCAGAACACCTGTTATCACAGCTCACTTACCCAACAGGCTAACGAAGTAAGAAAGTCAGCCAGCCTCCTTAGAGTCCTAGCCCTTGAGAGGTGGAGGCAGGAGGATCAGGACTCAAGGCCACACTCAACTAAAAGAGTTCTAAGCCAGACTGGAATATATGAGACCATTTCAGGGACTACTGCAGGGAGCAATAGCTCAGTGGTTAGAGCTGGTTGCTCTTCCGAACCTGAGTTCAAGTCTTAGTACCCAGATGCCAGTTCACAACTATGTGTAACACCAGTCCCAGGGGAGCCAAGGGCACCAGGCACCCACATGGTACATAAATGTACATGCAGACAAAGCACCCATACCCATAAAATAAATAAAATTAAGTAAAATAAATATTAAAAGAATTTTAAACTACTATCCCAGAAACACCAAAAAAAAAAAAATCTAGATATATCTAACTTCACAAATGTACAAAGGTAAAAGATGAATGGATACCACATTTATAATCTTTTTCAAAAGGATTTTGAACTGGGCTGGTTGAGATGGCTCAGTGCTTACGAGCACTGCCTGCTCTTACAGAAGACTCAAATTCTATTCCCAGCACCCAGAGCTCACAACTGTCTGAAGCTCCAGCTCCAGGGGATGTGATGACATCTTTCAGCTTCCAAGGATACCAAGAATGTACATGGTATACAGACATATATGCAGATAAGCCACTCATATGCATAAAAACAAAAACAGCCAACCTCAGAAGACTATGAAGTTGGACCACAGCATATGGGGAAAAGACACAACACCATCTGAACTTCCTGCCCAGGGTGCCTGCTAGCAAGGTTTGGCTTCAAGAACAGCCTTCTTACAGAAACAGTAAACTTTGAGCTGCTCTGGCTTTGTCCTTGTGTTCCTTGGTGCTACACCAAGGCTACTCTTTGTTTTGAACACCCTCAACCATAGCTATATCCGCCTCTTGTTAATAACAGTGTCCACTGAACCGTCCCAGTTTCCTCACAATTAAGATTTGCTTGAAACTTTTCCCTTAACAGAAACAGACTGACATAGAGTAAAACATTGCTACAATGTTCCCTAGTCCAAACTCCCCACTTTCCAGATACCTCTAATGATACACAAATTTGAAGTGAAGTTGTGCTTGCTAGCTTCATGCCAACTTGACAGTAGCTAGAGCCATCTGAGAAGAGGGAACCACAACTCAGAGGGAAAAAAAAAAAAAAAAAAAAAAAAAAGCCTATACAAGATCAGGCTATAGACAGGCCCTTCGGGGCGTTCTCTTAATCAGTGATTGATGAGGGAGGTCCCAGCCCATTGTGGGTGGTGTCCTGGGCTGGTGGTCCTGGGTTCTAAAGAAAAACAACAACAACAAAAAATTAGTATGTTGGAAGAAAAGTAACCAAGGTAGCTAAATAAATCTCAAATGTTAGAAGTTGTGACACCATAAGGAAAAAAAAAAAAAGAAGCTGAGCAAGCCATGAGAAACAGCCAGTAAGCAGCACTGCACCCCTCTGTGACTCCTGCCCCCTGCCCTAGTTGAGTTCCTGCCCTGACTTCCTTCAAAGACGAACAGAAAGGGAAGTATGCCTCTGCCTCCTCAACTTGTTTTTGTTCATAGTGTTTCATCAGTTATAGAAATCCCAAGACAAAACCACTGTCCACCACCCTCATAAGTGTGAGATACCTTTAAAAACAGATGTCATCAAGTGGCCTTTGACTGAGATTCAAAACTAGAAAGGCATGGCCCTCATAGCTCCTGTCCACACACGGGACCCAGCTGCATGGACAGGTTCCCCCAAACAGTCAGTAGTTCAAGAATGTATTCCATAGTTCCACATGTGACAGTCTTCTGTCTGCCTAGGTTACTTGGGGAACTAAAGAAAAAAACATGTTTATGGGTACCTACATTTTATGGAAAAGTCAGAAAAGTCTAGAACATATTGACAGAGCCTGGGGAGATTAACAAATGACCATCGACCAGCATGGCGGTTCCCTGAGGGTGCTTCAGAACCACCTGGCCCCAGACGGTCGGATCTCCATTTTCTAGTCAGTCAGAGCATCCCTATCTGGAAAGCCCTGCTGGGAAGAAACGTTCCTTGCAGAGTTCTCATCCTAAAAATCAAGTTCAGGGCCAGCCAGTGGCTCAGTGGGCAAGATGCTTACTGCTACATAGGACATCCTGAATTTGAATCCTGGATGGCAAAAGGGGAAGGGTGAGCCAACTGTGAAAGCTACCCTCTGATCTCCAGAGGTGTGCATGCGCATACCCCAACACACGCACACCAACACACACACACCCTGACACACCAACACACTCTCACATGCACGCACGCACCCACACACACACACACACAGAGTAGACAAATAAATTTGCTTTTTTTTAAATCTGGATTAAAGGCTGATGAGATGTCTCAGCAGTTAAGAGCTCTTTGAGAGGACCTGAGTTCAATTCCCACGCGGCAGCCACAGACCATCTGAAACTCCAATCCCAGGGGATTGGATGCCCTCTTCTGGCCTCAACAGGCATTGCATGTGCGCAATAAACACGTACAGGCAAAACTCACACAAAATAAAAATAAAACGGAAAAAAAAATGTAAATAACAATGACTAGTGAATTCTACAGTCTCTCTGGTGATAACCGCGTTTTCCTAAAATTTCCATAATACAAATGTGTTTAGATAAAGCTAATTTCTTTTTAAAAAAGTAGTGTCCCCCCTCCCCAAAAAAGTAGTGTCCATTAAAAACATTAAGATGTCTTTAATCAGCGAAAAACACAAAAAAATCACCAATTAAAGCAATGTTGAAATTAATACAGAGCAATTTTTTCATAGTACATATATAATTCATGGGATTTACTTTAGCAATTTAGATTGCAGCTGTCATTCCTAAGGGTTAATACCACAGCAGATAAGGACTCTTAAAATCTCCCTGATTTTGACAAGAATTGTAAGGAAAATATAACCTTTAGATGCAGGTGTGAGCGCACACTTACTATTATTCTAAATAGCAGTTAGTTTCTACACTGTTACTTTGCAACACTCCAGGTAGTGTTTTGACGGCTTTTTGAGAAAAGCTCTTCTAGTCCAGGCTGACCTGACACACACCTGATGCTGGGGTTACAGGTGTGTGCAACGGCACCCAGCCTGGGACTTACACGTTAGAAAGTAAAAATGGCTTAGTTGCATCTCATGAAAGGAAACTGTGAAACTTTTAAAAGAGGTGTTCAGGGGAAGTTATGTTACATCCTCAACCTCGTACAAAGATGCAGACACCTCTCACCTCCAACCCTTAGACCCCATCTTCAAGGATATTCCAATCCAGGGTACGCTTGATCACTCCTAAAGTTTACATTACAGGGATAAGTTGTAAGCCACCGTCTGTTGGAAGGAGTCGCTAAACTGATGTGAAACTTGGTACAGAAACTACCTGAAGCATGCAATTCTAAACACTTCTTAAAGTCTAGACTGTTTATTCATAGAGCAAGTCCCTTTTGAAGAGAAAAGAGTAACTATGTGTATCACTTATAGCTACTCAAAACTAGTCCCTAGGAAGAGAACTTTATCGGCTTATTATCATTCGTTATCAAAACTAAGTGCAGAGAACTCTACCCAAGGCTCCAGGTAGCCACTCCTCACACTACCCAAACCACCTCGGACAGAAGCAGCTTCCTAGTAACTACTTTACAGATGTAAGCACAAAGTGAGTTAATTTACCCAAAATCACACTACTAAGAGGGTCTAGGATATAAAGCAAACTATTATACAAAGTTAAATCACTGACATTTGGCTTCAGTCACGTTTTTGCTACGTTTGAATTACATACAGACTTCTAAATTTTTTTCCCCAGTAACACCTGAACTAGTATCAAGAAGATGAAAAATAGTTTTAAAAATAACATTTTGTGTAAGCATCTAAAATCATTTTTAGCAGAAGGCCAAGACCACTCTTCCACCAACGCAGCCAACTTTGGGAATGGCTACGTGAATCCGGCAGTAAATGGTACAAGCACTCCGTCAGGCTTTTGGCCGGGGTTTGTTTTCTGCGACCACAGAGCTACAAAGTGGAAAGATCTAATTAACCCTTCCTTGCTTCCACTCAAAGAGTAAGACTGCAATGAGCATGGCGGCAGGGCAGTCCCGAGGTTCTGTCTCAGTTTGGGTCTCCGCCCTCCGTGGACCGCCCTTAGTAACCCCTCCTCCCCCACTCCCAACCCACCAAGCACGCGACCGGGCGAAGGGGAGCGCAACCCGCCGGCTCTTACCGAGCTCGGTGCCCCGGCAGTGCGCTCCCATCGTGGCCACCACAGAAAGCCAACTCTTGTTCCAGGGCCCCACACAGGCCAGGCCTTCCTTCTTCCTGCCAAGAGCCCGCCCCGAGCCACGCCCCTTCTGCACCTCCTAAGCCGCACCCTTCCAAAGCCACGCCCCTTCAGTCCTGTACTCCACCTTTTTTCCCTACTACTTTCCGGGCGCCCAGTCAGGACATTACACTACCTGCTCCTTGTCCTTCCGGATCAGGCACTCAACGTGAGCATGTCCCAGCTCCAGAAGTCTCCCGACCATTTTAAAATGCTTACATTGCTAGACAGAATGAGCTAGACAGAATGAGCCTTGGGGAGTTTAGCTGTAGGATCATGTGAGTGGCAGAATTGGATTCCTTGCATGGGCAGAGCAATGTAGCCTTGGACCCGAATTGTGGGCGGTGTTCCAGAGCCCTCAGGTAACAGCCAAGGCAGTCTAGGACCTAGAACACGCTGGGATTTCTAGTCTGGATTCAATGAAAAAGAAGCCAGGACATAAGCTTGGGGAGATCTGGTTTCTCTTTTTTGTTTTTGTGCTTTAATGATTTATTTAATATATATGAGTATACTAGCACACTGTAGCTGTCTTCAGACACACCAAAAGAGGGTATCAGATCCCATTACAGATAGTTGTGAGCCATCAAGTGGTTGCTGGGAATCGAACTCAGGACCTCTGGAAGAGCAGTCAGTGCTCTTAACGGCTGAGCCATCTCTCAAGCCCTTTTGCCTTGTTTTTTTTAGACAGAAATTTCACTGTGATCATGGCTGGCCCAGAGATTGCTTTGTTGAATCCTCTGCCCAGACTCTCCACTGCTGGGATTATGGCGGATGCCACATTCAATAAAAGGCTTGGTTTCTTTCATTTAAAAAATATGGTTATTTTCATTTTTGTGTATACACACACATATGTATGCATAGCCCATGTGTACAGGTACCTGCAAAGGCCAGACCAGGACCCTCTGGACCAAGAGTTAGTCATAAGCTGCGAACCATGCTTAAGTCTTAAGGAGCATAAGCACTAACAACTGCTGAGTTCTCTCTTTAGCCCTGAAAAGATTTCTTTGAACTTAGTTCTGTGACTATGTAACCTAGGACACATTACTGGCCTTTATGAACTTCATTTTCCTTATCTTATGAACCATTTCCTTATGGATCCCGACAATTTCTTGGCTCTCTAAGGTTGAGACTTGGTGATGCTGATTTTTTTTCAGCCTGGTTTGTCTGAATTACTCCAGGTTCACAGCACAGGGGGCTAGCCATTGTTATCTGTACTCACATAGAACCACCTCTGCTGAGCTAAAAGTCTGAAGTACAAGTGTGTCTAGTGAATCAATTGCTCTAGTATTTTCAGAAGTATGAAAGCATTTTCATCTCAGGAAAGTCCTGCCAGAGATGTACATATACCCAGAGACCCAAAATTTGAGAATTGCGCAGCAATCTGGTAGAGGGCTATAATGAACTAAAACCATTCATATTTCAGTTCTACTTAGTGACTATAAGGCTCTAGGATGTAACAGTCTACTTGCAAAACTGGGTAATCAAAATGTGTTTGCATACAAAGTTGTATGGTTTATAAATACCTAAGGACATGATAAATGGAAGTTATTAATGGTAGCATCAGATACACAATTACTCAGCTAGACAGAAGCCTGTTTATTCCCCTATAGAGCTGCCATCTAGTCTGGTCCACACGTAGCTACTTGTAAATATTTTGGATGTGTCTAGATAGTATTCATAATACCACTGTTATTTTCACTTAACCTTGCAAACCTTAGAGCAGGCACTACAAACCTGGAGTTTATCTGAAACCCACTAGATCACCAAGAATGCCAACATCATGCATGGCCAAAATACTCATGTCTCAACACAAAAACCTAGAGAATTACCCTAGCCACAATGACCAAGCAATCCTGTACCCTAACTAATACGTAGCTCCCATGTGTGTTCTGGGCATGTTCAGAAGTGCACACCATATCCAAGTTTGTATGTGCTATTGGGGAGGCAAACCCAGATGTTCATACCAGCAGAGCTCACCCTTTACTCACTCGGCCGACTCTCAAGTCCACACTTTTTTACTTGGAAGTTTCAGCCCCACTGAAAAGTTTCAGCAGGCTATGAAAAAATTGGCACATGGTCAAGGAATCTACCAGCAACCAAACCAAGTGCCCCAACCTCCTGGTTCAAATTCTAAAGCCTTTCCTGCAGTGTAGATTGCTGAAGGCTGAGAACCAGGCAAAGGCAGGAGATGGTAGACTGCAACATCCAAGAACCATGGGCAGCTTGAGGAGGGAGTAACAGAAGGGAGGCCAGGAGCAGATCTAGGAGAGCTCCCAAGACAAGCACACGGCCACACGTAGGAATCAAACATACACGCAGGGTCATCCAAGCCTTTTCACTTGAACACCTGAATTTAAGGTAGCATCAGTCACTAAAGAAGCTGAGAAACCAGTTTAGCTGAAGGCAGCCGAGTGCTGCAGTGACTCCTAGCAGCTGAGGACAGAGGAAGCTTCTCTTGGCGCCTGCAGACAGAATGCAGCTTTGCAGCACCTGGACTTTATTCAAGTGAGACTCAGGATACTGTGATCTGTTAATAAGCATCTGATTCAGGCTACAAACTTGCTGCAGCAAAAGGAAACCAATGGCACAAAAGAAGAAATGCCCTTAATTTATCAATTTCATGAATCCAAGCGACTTCTGTTACAAAAGATGCATTCAATTTTATTTAGGGTCAGACTCTCAGTCTAATCTTGATACATTAACAATACTGCTACAGAGCAGAAAACCAAGCATGTTAAACATGGACACAGGAACGACATTGCCCGAGGCTCATCAAAGTCTGTGACAGGCTTCCCCTGGCTCTCCCAAGCACTGCCTGTAGTGTCACATTCTGGTTGTGACAACCAGTTAAAACTTTTTTCTTCTAATCAAAGTACTAAAGGTTACTCAAAAGATAAATTACAAGAAAGCAAATTAATACAAGCTGTTCATCTGTATTTCCAAATTACTAATTTAATCTCTTCATATTATAAAATAGTAAACTATAAATTTATTCAACTGATCCAATTTATTAAAGGTTGGCTTTTTCAACTGACCCAAATTTAAATGTGATAGTCTGATACATCATAAATACTGCAAATTAATTATTAACCCAGTTTTATAAAATCATGTGGCTATTTGTACAACCAAGCAGATGTTTGACTACATACAGTAGTTTTTCAGAACTTGGATTTCAACGTATTTACCTGCTCTTCCTAATTGCTTTTCTTTGTAGTAACTAACATGCATGTTTAAAGAGACAAGAAAAGCAACTCTATCCATCTGGAAGCATATAAATGAACACCCAGCAAGATATGAAAATTTCAAGTTTAAATAATTAAATTTCAAAATTAGGAAATGTTTAGTTCAGACTCTGTAACCAAACTGTCTTTTGCTATTGCTGGCTGTGTATGATATAGAAATCTTTGAATATTTAGTTTTAATATTCAAATGTATCAGAATTTCCCAAAGAAACAGAAAATTATTGTTTTAGAGGCATTTTATTTAGATAACTAAAAAATATTAGATGTTCAGAAGCAGTCAGTGTACAACGAAAGAGATCAAACCAGCTACGTTATCATGTATTTCCTCTTCTTCACAACTAAGCAAAGAAACAAAAAAGGCATTCTTCTTTAAGGGAAAACTCAGAAAAGTAGGCCAATATATTTTTCTTCTCCATAACATAAACAGCTACAAGAAATTTAGGTGTAAAATGGAAACTGTAAAGTTGGCTTTTCACTCCAGACAGCAGGCTGTGCACTATGTGAACAGAATCCTCCTGCCGGCACCTCAGACACTCACTCACAGGCAACACTGAGTAGTTGTTCGTGCACTGGAGCTAATTCATATGCCCCAATATTTTCTGCTCTTTGCCACAGGCAGAGAGTAACTCTGAAGGCTGACGCTTGTCTCTGCTTGTTTACTCCAGGAACTATACAGTATCTGCAGCACATGTTTGATGCTCAGGCCTTAACTTCAGGAGTTGACGAATAGATGGAATCTGAATTCTCTGAAGCAATTTCTTCTGCATTTAAAAGACAAAACCATAGTCAGTTTAATAAAGGAAAGAAGGAAATCTACATTTCTGCACAGGGAGGAAATGACATATGGTCTTTTCAAACCTGCTGGGTGAGGAGAAGAAAACAGACAGCTACTGAACATGGTATTATCCCAGGACTCAGACCACCAAACACTCGAGCAGAGATCAGACATTCACTCGTTGTCTTCACACCTGTTTAACCCCCATCCCTCTCCCTTCAGGATAAGCTTTGAATGATTCCAACTACCCAATCAGCATTTAATTAAATCATGCTTTTGCGGGTCCTATCCTTTCCTTTAGTAATCAAATACTAGTATTTAAGGCCATGCAGTTCAAAACCATAACCATTAAACACTGCTGCTGAGAGGCAGTCTCTAATAGTATCAAAAGCAGGGGGCTAAGCTTACAGTCTGTGATCAACTCTTCCTTTCTTACCTCCCAAGTTACAAGATGAGCAATGGCCCATCTTCCAATCTAACCATTATGCATCTAAGACAACCTACCTTCCTTCTGTCTTGGTATCTCCTAACCTAGATCTATTGTCCCTAGTCTAATCCTTTCTTCACACTATACACCAAGGCAGTTTCCTAAATTTACACCTAGTCCTCCACATAGATCAAAGGTTTTTCATTCTCCTAGTTTACAGACTCTTAAGGCTGTAACAGAGCACACTAGGTGCTGGCTGGCCTAGCTTCTCTTGTCTCATTTTGCCCTTACTTTTCAGGGTGGACAGTGACATTCTTCATGCTGGTTCCCTTGATTCTCTTGTCTGCTGAGCCCTCGTGTCCATCATCAACAGCGCATCCTCAGAACCTCACCAGCCACCCTGCCCATCCTGAGGTCTCTTCCCACGTTAAATGTCACTTGTACAGGAAGCGATCTACCTCACTTCATGGCTATAAAGCATCTAGGGAGCTTTGAAACCCCTGTCTCTGAGTGTATGCGAGGAGCCCACCAGCCATGTCCACACGCACATGAGGCCTGGACTCTGGAGCTAATGCTTACACACTCACACTTAGCTTCCTATAATGTATTTCAGATGTGTTCACATTCACTAAATTTCTTTTGCCATAGACCAAAATGCTCATACACTGAATTTTTACATACCCAGGGCTCTTAGAAAAGTTAATTAATTTGTATTTACCCAGCTCTTCTTCTGTTGTTTCTGGAAATCCGATCTTTGGCTTTGCCAGCTCCCCACTGTCTTCCTCTATGAAGAGAAAAGCAGAGGTGACTGACTATGAAGTGGAACAGGCTCCCACAACTCACACAGCATAGTTAACAGTCACTGGGATTCTCAAGAGACATCTCAAAGTCACTTTTAGTATAAAGGCCATTCTGGGATTATTAGTAAGTATTTGGGTTTGTTTTTTTTTTTTTAAACCAAAAACATGTATTCAATGGTAAGGATCAAGGAATACTATAAACAATTGGATAGACACTTATAAATTCTTCATACTGCCTTTTCTAACATGCTTCATTTTTATTTTTGTATGTATGCTCTTGAAACCACTGCGCCATCTCCCTAGTTCCTTTGTAATAAATTTTGAATTCAGGTCATTCAATCCATCACATAAAGGACATTGCTCAGTTAGAATCATGACTTCAATTTGCTTATACCATATTATACAATTCAAAATCTAAAGGAAACAGACACAGTCAAACAGAATAAATGATACAAAACCTATGCATTATAATTTGACAACTTTCGAGGGGTGTCCTTACCAGGAAGTACACATTTCCACAGCCCATAGGTCTTTCCTACCACAGTTTGCCACAATCTCAATGTTCCATCTTCAGAACCACTGGCATAGAGTTCACCATCAGGACTGAATCTCACACAGTGAATGGGACCAAAGTGACCTTTGTAGGATTCTGAAAATAGTGAAGAGCAGATATCAGATTTAGATAAATGTAAAGCTAATTATTAGGGTAAATACTGATGTACTAAAAACATACTATCTACACTGCTGGGGAGTTCACCTCCACCATTTCCCTAGAATTAGCCCTTCCAATCCAGTCTGTCAGAGACAGACTTGTCAACTCTCAGTGATCCATACAGATCTTATCAGAGAGACCTGAGGTGGACTACACTGATGCTGTGGACAGCATTACTGCAGTTTCTGTGTAGGACTTTTATACATGAATGTAACAAAGAAAGCAATGACCCAAGAAAGGTTGTTTGAGTGCAAAAAAAACATGATCAGAAAACATGTAAATAAAGACCAATAAGCCCAGCATATACTAAGCATTAACAGAGCAGCCCTTTCCCAGAGTTTGCTCAGGACCAATTGCCTGGTACATACTATAGGTTATATCTGGGCAAGCACAAACTATATCCAGATTCAGGGCATACTGAGGTCAGCACTCAGCATCTTCTCTATGCTCTGACATCCAACAAGAATAAACACGTCTTATAAATTGAATGTAAGCATTTAATACCAGAGGAACAAAATCACATCTAAGAACAATCCAGGTAACAAAATGCAACTGAGGGAAAACATCCTCTGCCTTGTGTCCTGCAGCCTTTCTCATGGTTCCCTAAGGTATTAGTCACTATACATCACTCTTGACCATGTTCCAACACAGACTGTCTTTCAAAAACAGAAAATGAGGTTTTATATCCCACTGCAAATTGAGAAGCTGTTAAGACAAACAAACTAAATTCTACAGACTAGAGGAACCAGTTCCATCCATATCTACAGAGGGCCACCAGATGGAGCTCTTTTCCAGACTCTATCCCTGATTCCCTAATCAGGCTATCCAGGCTTCCTAATTCCACCACAATGCTGAGACACAGGCTCAATGCTGGCCTTACATTTTAATGAGGAATGCATAGATCAGGAAAGTTTTTCTACTGCAGGAAAACTCTTACTTACAAATCTCCCATATACAATCTTATGCCTCATAAGCTTATTCTGGAGTTTCCTCCCTCTCTGACTAGCCAGAGAATGAAAGTGTCTGAGTAGAGGGACTAGGATGGAATATTTGTCTACCATACACAAACCTCCTGGACTCAGCCCTCACCCACAACCAAGTTCCATGAACAGAGAGAGACTGAGACGACAACGGCTGCATCCAAAATCCAACATCTACCCATCCCTCGCCTCTGGACACACAGCCTGGGTCAGCGGGTACTAAAAGTCTTGCACTTTGACCTATCTAGCATACTACTATACACAATGTAAACTCAGGACATGTTTGCTTCAAATTAATCATAAGTCACCATTCTACTTCTTAACAACTATGAAACTTATGGAAATAGCAAAATTCCAAAAAATTAAACTAATAATATATTATATATGTCAATATAACTAACATATTTCAATATTTTACATATTACTAAGTTATATTTTTTAGTATTACAAATTAATTTTAAGTATGAAATAGATTAAAATAAAAATTATATATAGTAAATGATATATATAATACTTTTTCTAAACCCTCAATAAACCAGTGATCCCACCATTCTCTAGACTCTTGGGAATTCCCTGAAGAAAGAAGGCCAGGTGAACAGGATTTTGTACCTGTTCTCTCCTTAGAACAAAATATCCTTACATATGTTTCATATTTGACTTGAAATACAAATATTCCATCTCAATAAAGCATCAAAAATCAGTAAACTACAGAATATCAGTATAAAAATAAAACTCAAGAGGAAATGAATTCAGTATATTTTGTCTGAGAGTCTATATTTCTATCCAAAATGGATAAAACACCTTTGGTTTTGAATGTGAGTTTTGAGTTTTAGTTAGCTAGAAACCTTACGTTCAACACACCACAGGTTAATACCCAAGACACTCATAACATTTTGAGAGTAAATTATTTAAGACAGTGGTTCTCAACCTTCCCAATGCTGCAACCCATTGACACAGTTGTGGTGGTGTGGTGACCTCCACCAACCATAAAATTATTTTTGTTACTACTTAACTGTAATTTTGCTACTGCTATGAATCATAGTATAAATATCTGTGCTTTCCAACCGTCTTAAGCAACCCCTGAAAGGGGTCCCGACCCACAGGGGGAGGAGACTGCTGATTAAAGGGAAGAGCAGGGACTCACCTAATTCCTCTCCACTATTATAGTCGTACTTATACAGTTTAAAGTCTTCTCCACCCGCAACAAGAAACTCCTTCTCAGGATGAAGAGATGCAGAATTGATGGTTGCAGGAGCTTCAAAAGATTTAATTGGCTCCAGACTATGAAGGAAAAAAACACAAAAACATAAATGTCTATAAAATTGTTAATACTGTATAAAAATCTATCTAGCCACATTAAAATTATTCCTAAATTCCGAAACCCAATGCACAGTAAATGTAGATTAAGTTAAATGTAAATGGCTTTAAAAAAAAAAAAAAACTAATGAGCAATAAAGTTCCAAAGATTGTTATATCCAAGTGGACTTCATCTCAGGAAGCCATTTAGTAGTGGGAACTCTGTATTCTGAGCAGGAGACACTTTCTGGACATGAGTGTCTTGGCTGACATACCAAATTTGGGACCTTTTATTGTTTTTGAGACAGAATCGTATGGAGTCCAGAAGGCCTTCAACTCAAGATCTTCCTTGCCCGAGCTGCTCACTGGGGTCAGGTTTACAGATATGCTGGAACATGGTCCAGGAATGAGTTTTGTGAGAACTCTCCAAGAAAACTAGAGTCTCATGACTTCAGTTTCTTTAAAACATGGAATTGTTCTTGGGATGTGTTTGTGCTCCTCCCGGGTGCAGTGGATAGAGTGTCTTACTTCAGATTACTCATCATTGCTTGCTGTCATTCAATCCCATGTTTACACTACCCTTATGACTGTACAGTTTGAACTCAAAGACAACTTTACCCATACGACCTTTCTTTATCCTAGGACTACATATATTGTCTGGTGCTCGGAATAAAGTTGGCTACTGCATAAGACTTTAGTCAGCCTCCTTAATCAGTTCCATTCTCCCAAGTCCCACGCACTTAGCAGTGACAATGCCAGATTAGTTTATTTTTCTTTTGAAAAAATTCACTCTATTTTTCTACAAATATGGATTATTTTAGTAAATACAAAAGGGCCATACAGGCCAAGGGTCATACACATCAGCATACCAGCACTCAAGAGGCTAAGGAAAGAGAACCCAGCCAGAGATACATGATGAAGGGCACCCTTGAAACCCTGCTAAAAAAAAAAAAAAAAAGCAAAAGTTGGGGACATAAGCATTTGCCTAGCATATAAAAGCCCAGGTTGAAGGCTCAACACTGAAAAAGGCAAATAAAAACATAAAGCTAAAGTGACATTTTACAGTAGGAATTACTACAATACAAAAAGATGTTAAATGCTTTCTCAATTGTTCAGAGTTCAGGCTTCCATTATCACCAGCTGTTTGTAACTAGGGAGTGAAAGTTTGAATGAGAATGAAGCCGGTAGTCTTTTGCTTGGATCCCAGTTAATAGACTATTTTGAGAAGGTTTAGGATATTTGAAGGATTAGGATGTGTCACTGGGGGAGAGAGGGGTGGACTGAGGTTTCAAGAGCCCATGGCAGATCCAGTCTAGTTAGCACTGCCCATCTCCTGCCTATGGATCAGATAGAAGCTCTCAGCTACTGTTTTGATGCCACATCTGCCTGCCTCTGAAAATGTAAGCTAGCTCCCAATTAAATGTAAGCTAGCTCCCAATTAAATGCTTCCTTTTATTAGTTGCCTTGGCCATGGTGTATCTTCACAGCAATAACTGAGATTAAGTAATTGCATTATAATAAAGCTGTATTTATCAATATACAACTAACCCCCCCAAAAAGAAAAAAAAAATCACCTAGTTTCCCTACCAGCCCTTTTTCAGTTCAATCCTGAAAACTACTTCAACACAGACCATCAACCAAAACACACCACATATAAATAGCCAGGCATGATGATAGCTTTAATCTCACCTAGCACTCAGGAGGCAGAGACTGGTAAATCTGAATTCAAGGCCAGCCTGGTCTACACAGTTTCAGGACAGCCAAGGATACACAAAAAAACCCTGTCTTGAAAAAAAACCAAACACACAAAAACTCTAAAGTTAGCTGTGCTGTATCTATCATTACAGACTAGGTCCCAGTTTTTCAAATATTCAACAGGCTGGTTACTACCAAATGAGATCTGAGGCAACAGTCTATAGCAGGAATACATGGTCCAGAAATGAGCAGTTATGGTTGTACAATCTCAGTCTGGGTAAAAGTATTCCACTATAACTTTCCCTGTGTTTATAGGAGCTCCCTTACACGTTTTAGAACTCCCATGGCATTGTTTTTGTCTCCTATGTTCAATGAAGCTGAACACAAGTATTCTTCAAGACAATATCATAAGACTGCTGTCAGAGGGGAATGTGGTCTAATCTTGACAGAAACCCTCTAAGCACCAAGGCTAAAGAACTGTACAGTCATTTCTACAGCTGAACTTAACATTGTACTTACAGGGTTCCAGTACTGAGAACAAAGATGTACCACAATATCAGCTACAGTGCTCAGGACACTGGAACATAAGCTCTTACAATTTAATGCACTACAACCAATAAAAACGTTTTAAAGGTATCTTAATGGATAAAAACATCTTTAATTAAAAAACCAAGATTATCTGCATTCATAGTCCTAATAATGAAAAGGGAAAACCAAAGTGTGCACACGCATGTACACACACACAGTGAATGGGCTTGCATTACTTCCCTCATTGCCTTTACCTCCCAGGGATGCAAACCCAGGTTCTCAATCGATAGGAGACAAGCACTCTCACTGAGCTGTAGCCCCAGGCCTTGCCTCTCTAAAATTTTAATTAGAAAACAGAAAACAATTATCACAGTGATTTCTACATAGTAAGAAGTATACAACATTATGCCAATGGTTCCTTTGAAATGTGCTAACAAAATCCTAGGTGGTTGAAATTTGGCTAATCCCTGATTAATGTACTCAACCTAAGAGAGAGTTGTAAAGGTATGGGAACACTTCCTTCTGTCTAGTTACACAGCAGAGGGAAGGATCTGCCTTAAAAGAATCATGCAACATTTTGGTACAAGCCTTCCAAGCTTTTTCAAGATTATTCTATGTGTATGTGTCTGAGCATGTACATGTGTGTATGTGTATGTGTATGTGTATGTGTCTGAGCATGTACATGTGGAGCCTGGGAGACCACTGGATACCAAGGCTGGAGTTACAGGTGACTGTGAGCTAGCTACCTGATGATGCTGAGAACGAACCCTCTCCACAAGAGGCACACCAGCTGAGCCAGCTCTCCAGCCCCTTCATTTAAAGTAAACTAATTCCCCCTCTTTACCACCAAAATAAATGAAGAAATATCTTGGATGGACATACCTTACTGCACTATGAAAAGCAATAGATCGTCCATAAGTAATAACCAAGATCTCTCCCTCAGGAATATATTCCATGCTGCTAACAGACATATTAAAATTTAGAGATTTCACTTCTGTCATTGTGGCATGATCCCAGAGCCTGCAAATAAATGAATGAAGAATGAATGCATAAGTAAATTATTTATTCAGTAGCCAGAAAAAAAGCTTCTTTTATTTACACAGAAATCCATCAGAAAATGATTACAATTTTAACAAAGTAATTTTCATTACAAATTAAATTGTGAGTTTCAATGAAATACAAAAACCTGTTAGGCTGTAGGTGAAATGAACTTTCTATTTTCCTAATGCCTTAACAACACTATGTTATAAAACACCTAGTTCTGCCTTATCCAATCTGAACTGTTGTTCTGGTCTATCTCATAGCTATGCATCTTTTCACAAAATATCCCCGTTCTTAACAAGGGTAAAAGGCACCATGAATCCCCGTAGCCTCTGTCTGTCCATGACTACACTGGGCACAGCCACACAGCAGCAGTTTTAATGACTTTCTGAATGCCACTCCATGTGATGATAAGAACAGTAACTCCACATCATTGTGACTTATAGTGACTTAAACGTTGTTACACATTTTCCTACATGATTATTAAAAGTATTTATAAACCACAAGGTAAGATACTTTTCAAACTTTCAGTTAATGAAGAAAAATAGACGTACCGAACAGTTTTATCATCAGCTGAAAGGATCTGTTTATCTTCACTGCACCACAGAGCCTTTTTAATACCGGAAGTGTGACCACTAATTTCCTTAGGTTCTTTAGAAGAAACAATTTAAAATGAATAATAAATATTTGGCTTTCTAAACTGAGCAATACAAAAACAATTGAAAGTTACAACACTGTGATTGTATATGCTAAACGCAGGGAGTGACACTATTAGAAGGTGTGGCCCTCTTGGAGTAGATGTGTCACTGTGGGTGTGGGCTTTAAGACCCTCATCCTAGCTGCCTGGAAGTCAGTATTCTCTGAGAGGCCTTCAGATGAAGATGTAGACCTCTCAGTTCCTCCTGCACCATGCCTGCCTGGATGTTGTCATGTTCCAGCCTTGATAATGATGGACTGAACCTCTGAACCTGTAAGCCAGCCCCAATTAAATGTTGTCCTTAGAAAGGCTGCCTTGGTTATGGTGTCTGTTCACAGCAGTAAAGCCCTAACTAAGACAAACATACTACTAAAGGATAAAAACATGAGCCCAGGAACAAGGATGTACTGATCTAATCCTCATTAAATTTAACCCTAGGACCTTTGTCAAAGTCACTGTTGGTAATAACTACTGGTAAGAAACAAACAAACCCACACTCACATGCATGTATACAACAGGAAAGTAGAGGAAAGAAAGGGAAATTTTAAAGTAGCATAAGCAATTCTCATGAAAGAAATTTCATTTATCTTTAAAATGGGGCAATAGAAGTTGTTACATATAGTCTGAGGATCAAGTAGAAACACACACCTGAGTGACTAATACTGTCTTACAGTCAAGCTCCATGGATCGCTATCCCTTCTACTGCTGAGCCACTGGAAAAACCACCTTCAAAGCACAGCTGTGAGAGGTAGATGAAAACACCCACCCAAACCCTAACTTTCAAATTTTTAGAGTTCTTTAGTCCTTTAAAGAACTAAAAGGAAAAGGAAAACCACAAAGTGATACATAAGCTGCACTGACCTGCTTCAGGTTTGTTCAAGTCATATATGCGGAGCAGTTTATCCTGTCCCCCAGTTAACAGGTAATTGCTATCCTGAAAACAAAAAAGAAAAATGTTAGAGTAACCACTTTAACAGTAATATAATTACCAATACAGACACAACTCTAGTCAACTACCTCTAGGATCTATGAGATTGTGAACTTCCTAGAGAATCACCAAGCTCACGTTTCCCTCACCTCTACTGCACCACAGGAACTGCCTGCTATTCTGCTGATGCCCCGCCTTCCCTCCCTGTAGCACAAGAATTGCCCAGTAAGACTTCTTTGATCTCAAATGATATTCAGGGCCTTTGTTTGTGCAATGCAAGCAGTATACCACACTGAACTACATCCCTACCCAAAATTCCATTTTCTCACACCTGTGTGAAATCCACAGTCTTGACAATGTGCTTATGAGCCAGGGTCATCAATTCATCTCCTGAGACAGCATCCCACACTTTGCTAAATGTAAACATAGATAAATATTATGTAACATTAATACAAAATTAAATATAATGGTAACTTTGATCAATATAAAATAATTATATGCATAATATTTATAAGCCTATTATGCCTGTCCTATAGTGCTAATTATTAGGATACTTAATTTATCAAAAGCCTAAAAGACAATTTTGCCATAGGCCTTTTTAACTCTTAATTTTCTTTGGCATTGAAAAAGAATAATTCATGCAAGATTCACGAGTTAACCTAGCCTAGTTTTAAACTTAGAGCTGTAATTTTTTTTTAACCAAATCTGCAAAATATTTTAACCAATTCAATTCACCAAGTCATCCTTTTATCTAGCCACAGGCCAGAGCAAAAATATAAAGAACTTCTCCAAATTTAACAACTTTAAATTTTTACAACGTTAGACCTTGATACAGATCACATAAAGCTTAAATCAAGATGTAGAAGGTTAGGTGCCAATGGGCATATCCCTACACACTTTACAGTGCTGAGGCAGGATTCTGAGTTTAGGTTGGCCTTAATTACACAGTAAAACTTTGCTCAAAATACAGACATAAGTAGAAATAAAGTGAAAGCAAACCAGCCATCTCCCCACTCCAAGTGCATAAGGCTCTGAGTGTGCACACAACCTATCAGACAAAAAGTCTGAGATTCCAAACAGAAGCCAGGTTGAAAGGAGCAAGCAGAAGTACACCAAGGGCCAGGAACGCAAAGCATTCTGCATGAACAGTGTAAGTAACATTTACAAATCTAAGAAACAGAACTAGTGATACAATTCCTAATTGCATACTTGAGAGGAATTATGTCACCATATTTCTCTTATAACCACTCCAGTCTCTTCTAATCTAGTTTAACCCTCTGCCCCAACCTCCTCTTATTTCTGATTCCAGCCACCCAAGATTCTAACTATGACCCATCCCTCACAGACAGGCCGTGCATTTTCTTCAGCTCCCACACGTCTGTGTCCTCAAAGTTCTTTGCCTACTCACTTCAAATGCTAATCTCTACTCAATTTTCTTTTTTCAATAATTATTTTCTTTATATCTGTTTTAGTTCTGTTTCATTTCTCCTTTGGCAGGAACTCTCTATGTAGTCCTGGCTTGGAGCTGATATGTTCCCAGACTAGTCTCTACCTTGAGATCCTCCTGCCTCCACCTCCTAAGTGCTTAAAGGGATTAAAGAGGCAGGTGCCACTATATCCAACAACCATTTATTTTTAATTTGCTTAAATCAAACATGGCGACACATTTACAACTGCTCCAAAGTGTGGAATTCTTTTAAACAAGCAAGCACTAAGGCCATCTCCCTCTCCAAGCTCTGCTCTACCATCTCATACAGCAGCTCTCACACTGCCTGTGGGGCAGCAAGATGCTCTTCTGGGCACACAAGCCTGACAACTAGAAACAGATCCCTCAACCCATACCCCCAAAATTGTCTTCTGACCCCACCCAACCATGGTGTGCACACGCTCACAAGAGTAAATAAAAAAGTTACCTTCATCGATTTAAAAACAAGGGTGACTACAAGCACAGGTTAATAACTATACATCAAAAATTATATAAAATATGACACATGCCTCAAAAGAGCAAAGAGAATCATTATAAGTCAGTTTGATAATATATACAAAATCCAAAGTAAAAACAGGTAAAGTGTATTATGTCAACAGTTTAGTCCACCTCAGACTGTATCAAAAGAAAAAAAAAAGTGAACTAATATGAGGTGACTTATTACTACAGTAGTTGGAAGACTGTCTCTGTGTGTGTGTGTGTGTGTGTGTGTGTGTGTGTGTGTGCGCGTGTGCGTGTGCATGTGCGTATTCAAAGACTCGAGTCTGGCCAATGTGATCCAGGCCCTCCTCCTGGCTGCCTGCCAAAGACGGTCTCCTGCTGCCTTCTGATCAATATATATAGAACTCTTGGCTCCTCCAGCACCATGTCTGCCTGTAAGCTGCCATGCTTCCCACCATGATGATAATGAACTGAACCTCTGAAACTGTAAGCCAGCCCCAATTAAATCTGTAAGAGTTACCTTTACCTAGGTCATTTTGTCCCTTCGAAATAATGAAAACTAACTAAGACAATGAAGATCTAAGGAAAACCAAGAATCTTTCAGACAATGATCTTTAAAACCATAGGAAATAAAAAGTAAGTTTGAGGCCCGGTTTTAAATGTATCTAGAGCCAGTTAATAAAACTGAGTGAAGAAGTATCTGAAGACATCAGTATATAGCACTAAATATACAAAAATATCTGTAAAGGACATCAGCAATATCCATTATCCAAGCTATATATCACCAAGACTCCTGGTCTCCGTGAGAGGGTCAGTCATTGAAACATCTCAAGCCCGAGAACTTAGTGAAGACAGGATGCTCAGAGAACCAGGACAGAATCTTGGTGAGATCAAACACCATGTATTCTCTATAACACCAGATGAGTCAGAACTTTATGCCTAACTGTGAAGTTGGAGAATCTGAGATGTCATCACATAATTCACACAGAAAAAAGTTAGCCATTTTTGTCACACTTACGCTGTGAAGTCTGCAGCTGCAGTAGCAGCTTTGGTGGCATCCTTATTCAATGTTGCACCCCAAACAGCACCTTTATGACCCAAAAATGTTCCAATCCAGTCTCCAGTATCTCCCTGGCGGAGCATAGGTTTACCATCTAGAAAATATTTTAAGACATATGTGATTCAGAAGCATGCAACATAGTATCAAATCCTGAGCAGAAAACTGGAAAACTGTTGTTCTTTCTGGTCCTACCTACTCCCATTAAGCATTGTGTGTCTGGTCCCAGTGACTGGACAAAAGAATTGTGGTCACTCTTCCTGGGAAGCATAAACAATCCTGAGACAGAATAAGAGGCCTCCCTTACCTTTGCTAACTCGGATTACAAAACAACTGTAAAAAACTGGCAAATGCTCTTCCACTGGACCTGATTCCGATTCCCAGCACCCACACCGAGGCTGACAACCGCCTGTAACTCCAGCTCTAGACAATCTGACGCCGCCTTCTAACCTCTTCGGGCACCCCCTTCACACATGTTCAAGCATGAAAACAGACACTACACGGGCACACATGGATAAAAACTTTTTAAGAGCCGTAAAGCTGGATGCCACTGACGTGTGTCAAAACGATCTAGACGGACGCTTTTACTTTGCATCATATAAACCTAACGTACATTTTCATCTGAAAAAAAAAAAAATGAGTCTCACACCACAAAGGCTGACACAATAAGACAAATGAGAAGACCTAAAAGGCACTCCTCTCGGCCTGGCCTAATTTCTCCTTCCCGCAAATCCTGTAGTTGTGTGTGTGTAGAAAGGCGCAGTGCTGGGGAGCACTAAGAACGGTGGTGAGGAGGAACACATACAGCCTGGCCAGGGGCGAGCAGAAGCCGCTGTTGCAGCAGCGCAGTCGTTTTAACCCGCAGCTACGACCCACCCCACCCCTCGGCACCCGGGAGCCGCGGCCGTCGCGGGCTCAGCTCACCTTTGCAAGCGCTGATCAGGAAGTAGCCGTAAGGCGTGATGCCGCTGAAGGCCAAATCCACCACGGGCCGCGTGTGGCCCGAGCAAGTGAGCGGCGTCTGCCTCATGGCCATGGCGGCGGCGAGCGCGGTGACGCGGAGCGGGGACCGAGGGTCGCGGTCGTCCTCCTTCTCTGCCGCGGAGCCTCAGGCAGCTTAAGGGCCCCCCCCGCACGCAAGCCGAGGCCGGGTCGGGAGTCCCTGCGACCCGCGGCCGCCAAGGGAGGGACAGGGAGGGAGGGAGAAGGGAAGGGGAACGCCGGAGAGCCGGCCCACCGCCACTCACGGTCCACACCGGTAGCGGCAGGAAGTGACGGCGCACGACGCGTCGCGTCAGCCGGAAGTGACGGACGGCAGAAAGGCGGGAGCGCCCAGAAGCGCGACGAGAAGTTGAGTGCGCAGGCGCGAGTCCAGAGCCCCGTGCTGCTGACGTCACGCGGGCTGCGTCTTGTTTTGAGCCGCCGAGTCCGGCCGTTGTAGGGTCCTGTTGTAGAGTCGGAATCCTCTAATTGCTGTTCTCTCTGGATGCTCAGAGTCCAAAAGCTCTTCCCACTCGCGTCCACGAGCACCCACAAGGCCCGGAGCAACCATACACCTTCCATGTGTGGTGGTGGAGTCAGGACAGCGTGAGGAACCCGGAATCGAACTGTGTTGTCAGGCTTGGCTGCGCCCTCTTGCCTGCCCACCCGTCACTCTTTGCTTTATTCATGTATAACTCAGGTGTTACTATGTTTTTTCTTATTTTTTTTTTCACTAATTTGAATAAACTGCACTGGAGGGGGTTGCGTCTTGGCTCTTACCGTTTCGAAATAGAGAATTGAATCAGGAGATAACAAGAGTTGAAGCAGACGTTTAATTGGCAAAGAGAAGCGTGCACACGAAAGAGATTGGAGTGGGATGCCCTGAAGGAAGGTTTGCGAGCAGCCCGTGGGGTGTTGAGTGTTGCGGATTTTAAAGACATTTTTCTAAATACTTGGTGGATAACATTCTCGTGTGTAAGGTGACCCATTTCTCCTTGCAAATCATACAGGATCAGCTCTCTTTCTGGTTATTTTATCCCTTCCATTGATCTCAATACAAGTCTTTAAACAGGTGGGTGGAAGAACAAAACCACCGTGTAAGCATCATTTTAATGAAGTAAGGGTCTTTTGAGCATACAGGCCTTCTCTGTGTGTGTGTGTGTGTGTGTGTGTGTGTGTGTGTGTGTGTGTGTTAAGTGGGGAAGTACCCTGTGGTCTTAGGAACAATCCAACTGCACAAAGGGACATCTGACCCTGGGGAGGCAGTGATACAAAGATACAGCCACACTTCCATAATTACCTAACATCTGACTGCCTACACAGTAGCAACTATTCTCTCTACACACCACCACAGTTCACAAACAGTAACGAGTTCCTTAATAGAACGGTTATGCCAACAACATTTATACCGTGGTGACAGGTAAGTGACTGGTGTTTAGTGGATGGCCAGCAAATGTTTATTTGCTCCTGGGGAAATGTTCCTTTAGTGCTCAGCAGGGATCAATGAGACTGTAACTGATAATGGGCTCTTTGGATGGCTCTAACAACTGTTACTGCAGCTGGGGAGAGACCCCAGTCTACTGAGCTAAAGTTCTTGCCATGTAAGCATGAGGACCTGCGTTTGATACCCAGTACCTGTAGCTGCCTGTGGCCATCACCTGAAAGGGGGGCTGGGAATGAAAGGGGACAGAGGGCCAGAAGAGATGAAGCCAAGACAAAATTCTCTGATCAAGGCTCAAAGCTTTAATGTTCAGCTCTCAATTTAAAGGGGAAGACCCAACCTACAACCCCTCCTGGTTTCAGATGGGTGGGATAATCCATAGTCCGTTCCAGGTCACGGCCAGAGATGTCTCAAGGCAAGCCCAGGGGCAGTTCTGCTTCTGTGTTCTGGGCAGCCAAGGTGGGTAACTCCACCTAGATCCTATCACTTGGTTTTGTTGTGGTAAACAAGGTCTCTCAGGCCTGCCCATGGTGGGGGGAAGGGCACAAGTACCCACATTGAAGAAGAAGAAGGTTGCATGCTTGGAATCCAGCACTGAAAGATCCCAATCTGCAGAGCTTGCAGGTCAGCCAGCAAACCAATGAGTTCCAAGTAAGAGTGAGAGACTGTCTCCAAAACAAAACAAGGTAGATGGCATCTGTTGTTTTGTTTTTTTGTTTTTTGAGACAGGGTTTCTCTGTATAGCCCTGGCTGTCCTGGAACTCACTCTGTAGACCAGGCTGGCCTCGAACTCAGAAATTCGCCTGTCTCTGCCTCCCAAGTGCTGGGATCAAAGGCGTGCGCCACCACCGCCCGGCCAGGTAGATGGCATCTGGACCAGCAAACCATTCTTTAGTGACAGGCTCCTGAGAGGAGGGACCAGGGGACCAGAAACAAAGACGACAGGAAAGTTGAGGTCAGGAGGTTTTGTATAAAGCTATGTCTTATGCCCAGCTAGTTTATTAAGAAGTACAACATCTTATACACTGTTTGCAGGAAGTGAAACAGAGAAAGCTATCATACAGTGGGACAAAATCAAGAGGCTAATCAAGCAGTGTTGTGCAAGGGGAACCCAGAACACTTCATGTGTGCCACAGACCAAGCACACACTAGCCTGGGACTGACACTCCAGTCTCTTCAGAAGGAAAAGTCCAGTTCTCACAAACTGAAATCTTAACAATTTGGAGGCCCTGGTCCCAGACTGGACTTTGCTAAGTCTGCCTCTGGGCAAAGACACTGAATTAGTACTCCCTTTCTCCTTTCATGGGGCCTCTGAGAAAGCCTTGTATCAGCCTGGGTCCCAACAGTGAACTGCTCTTGAGGAGCAGCACCTAAGGCTGACTTCTGTATACTGCGCATGCACACACTACGAACTGCGAGTGCACACACTGCTTTCAAAGTGCATATCAGGCATAGGTTAGCATTCCAATAGACACTGTAGAAGTGACACAGAATAAATCATCTCTGCACGAAGAGATCTATTGATGACACAGATGTTCCGTGGATCAATGTGGAAAGAAATTCCACAAATAGGCTATCTGAAACTAAATGAAGGTGGATGCCTACTTTATTACTAGATGATAGATGAAGTAGTCACACAGCGTGGTTATTAATTTGGGACTTTATTATGATCATTGTTAATCATACCTTTGGGATGTGGGAGTCATCTGTTGGGGCTTCTTAAAAGGCCCTGTTTTGTTGGTACTTTTTACATTTTTTTTTCTTGATATACAGTCATTGTACACAGTTACAGAATAGGGTGGTATTTTGATTGCAGATCATATCAAGGTAATAAACATAGCCATTACCTCTAAGGCTGTGCCTCTAGTGTCTCCTGGGGGTTTCTTGTGACCGAAGGCTCTGTCTGCAGGTGATAGTGTGGGGAAATAGAAATGAAGAGGCAGGCCTAGTAAGTCTTTGAAATAGAACAGGGGAGTGTAAGATATTTCTCCCTCTCTTTCTCATACCTTTGATACCTTATATGGCAGTATAAGCTCCTCCACACATTTGTACTATGATGGCTAAATTAAAAAAAAAAAAAGATGAAGCCTGTTTGTGCATGCTCACAGCATGGCAAGGTGCTTCCTACTCATGTGTGGCCTATGACATGGAACTTAGGTCAAACCACAGGAATATCTTCTCCAGAACCTGGTCATGTGATGCTGTTTCACCCAATTAGTGATTATGCCACCATGGGCATTCAGGCTACCCACACTCAACGGTACAGGCAGATTGTGCAGAGCATCTGTGCTTGGGGCAGGACTCTTAAGGGCTACCTTAGCGTTCTGCCTATAGCAACGACTGAGTATTAGGGATAGTTGAGGATACACTTGGAGAGGACTGGAATTCAGTTCCCAGCACTCACACCAAGCTGCTCACAACTATCTATAACTCCAGATCCAGGGGTTCGGCTACCCTCTCCTGGACTCTGGGCAGCTGCACTTATGTGCACATACTCACACACAGACACGAGCACGTGATTAAAAATAAACCATGGTGAATGGTAGCTCATACTGCCATCCCAGCACTCGGGAGGCAGAGGCAGGTGGATTTCTATGGTTGAGGCCAGCCTGCTCTACCTAATGAATTCCAGACCAGCCAGGGACACAGAGTAAGACCCTATCAAAAAGAAAACCTTTTTTAAAAAAGTTAAAAGTCATAAATTATTATGATATAGATTTTACATATATGTGATATAATTAAAATCACTGCAGTAAATACATGGACCAGGTACATTGAGGAGGGAATGGGGGAGTCAGCAATGAATCACGCAGCAGACTTTTCTCTGGGGTTGGCAACAAGTCTCTGGAGCTGGTGAAAGGGACACATACACAACACACACACACATACACACTTTGGAGATGAAATAAGGTTCCAAGTTCCAATAACTTATTTTTTTTTGTCCCACAGCTTATATATACCAGCAAAATCTTTCAAGCAATATAAAAATTACAATGTGATTACATCCTATTTTTCTTCAAGTGGATGATTACAATAAGTATACATTAAAAAAACATCATGTTCCCAATACAAATGTTTTATGTATTATAGGTAAAAAGGAAATTACTCCCAAGAACCCACATACATTTGTGTCTAAGCAACTTCTTATGGATTAGCAAAGTGTAAGCAAGCAAGGTATTTTTCTCAGTCAGTTCTCTTATAGCAGGCTGCAATTTGAAGTTACAAAGAAAGAATCAATTATGAATTATCATTAAAAAGTAATCTTATAAAAAACTTAAAAGAATCACAAATGTAAAGTTATATATATGTGTGTATATATATATACATATATACATATATAAAAACAGTATGTATATATATGTGTCATTTGTACTTTATTTTTTTTATTGCCACACTTTTCTTTTTTTATTGGATATTTTATTTACATTTCAGATGCCATCCCCTTTCCCAATTTCCCCTCCCTAGAAAACCCCTATCTCATACCCTCTTCTCCTTTTTGCTTTTATACAATTTTTTAAATGTCAACCAAAGGCTTTATAAGTTTGGTAATGCTCAATATCAATCAGAAGTGTAACCTAATACCCAATCTAGATGTATCAACTATCTTTGACTGGCGGAGACATGTGAATATCTGTCTCTATGTCTCTCTTTCTCTCTCATCACCTAGCTCCTCCTCTCCTTCTCCTCCTCCTCTCCTTACTCCTCCTCTCTGTACTCCTCCCACCTTAGCTCCTCCTATATATCACCCTTCCTGTTTAAATAAAACTTTTCTATTAAAATACAGTTAGAGCATAACTATACTAATTTATGTCAGTAAGGTGCAAGATAGACCTAATACCCAGTCCATCATTTTGTTGAATAAGCAGAACCTCTGTCATCTCTTCTAAATAAAAGACTTAGTTCTGAACCTGGCTTTCTTTTTTTCTTGGCTTTAGAATGAATGTCAGCTGAAAACCATCCTCTCAAATGTTTTCTCTCAAAGTAAATAGCAAGGATTGGCTATGAGACTATAAGTTTTCAACCCCATCAGAAATCCAGAATGACTGAGTTAACTGAGATTATGGGAAGCACAAAGCATAGCTTCTAAAACATAGCCAATTTGTAGAGACCGCTGGACACCTGGACAGTCTCTATACTACAGAATGTTGGAACGTCTGATCTTCAGCCTTCTTGTCCAGGATCATCTGACAGACCTAGTGATGCAGAATTATTAAGGGCTGATTACTCTGTCTTGGCAGATATAATCAGTCAACTATTCTGCAAGTGTGTCCTTTTCTGAACAGTATTTTGTCTGTAGATGGAAAGAGGCAATTCTTGCCTAGTGGCTGTCTCACCACAATTGGAATAACTCCAAAGATGCTCAGTTTCTTCTTAGAATCCAAGACAGGAAGCTGTCAGGAGCAGACAGGTCTCTAATCAAAATGAACATTAATACAGAAATGTTTATAACATCAATTCTGTGGATTTCTGATATTTTGAAAACCAACTATCCATGCAAGGCTATCTGGGCTGTTGTCTGTTAACTCCTCTCAGCTATTTCTAAAGAAAATATAGAAAACTCCCTAACAATAAGCTCAAAGCCATGAATTTGCTATAGGCCCTAACTCACAGTCTAACCATCTCAAATAAGTTAAAAAAGTTAAAGAAGGACTGGGTCTAGGCCTTGTATTCCTAAATGTGTTATACAGGCACAATGCCTATGAGAGTAACAATATTCATCTCACTTTTATATTTATAAGAAGCTCGTACCAATAAAAAGCTTAAATTTGAAATCAAAGTAAATTTTGTACCATTTAAGAAATTATAACTTTATCTTAATAACACTTATACATATTTCTACCAGTAAGTTATGGCTATGCAACAAATCCTAGCTAATCCCCCCTGTTCCACCAAAACCACTACTTTTCCCTAGAAAGACAGCCCAATATTAACCACCTCAGTCCCCAAGCCCAGGGAATAGGGGCGCCGACTCTTCATTAACTTCTTCAAGCTGATTATGGGTGTTGAGATATTAGAAGAGGGGTTGGGGGAAGAATAAATTGATAAGCCTCTGACACTGTGTCTTTACTGCATCCGGCTGGAATTCCAGGACATCAGGGGTTCGAGCAGGTGTGCTCAGCTTGCCTGATGAGTAGATACACCAAGGCTATGTATTTTGCAATATACAATTCTCAAAACAAATTTTAGTATCAAGACAATTGTTTGTTTGAATTCTGGAATCTAGTCTTCTGGCTGCCTGCCTCTATCATGTCTGATCCATATAATTCTGGGCATTTCTATGAGGGTGTGCTCCTACCATCCTCTCATTCCTGCCTCCCTGCTCTTGAAATTCCCAACACTTGGGGATCCACACTTTCAGGCACCAAGGCCTTCTACTTCCACTGATGCCTAACCCCTTACCCCCCTCCAATTACTATGAGGGTGTGCTCCCACCATCCTCTCATTCCCACCTCCCTGCTCTTGAAATTCCCCAACACTAGGGAATCCAAACTTTAAGGTACCAAGGCTGTCCACTCTCACTGATGCCTGGCAAGGCCACCCTCAACTATCTATACAGGTGGAGCCATGAGTCCCTCCTTTTGTGTTCTCGGGCTGGAGATTTTAGAATGGCTACTGCAGCTTGTTTCTTAGAACTATTTGCTTGAAAAATTGTTTTCCAGCCTTTTACTCTAAGGTAGAGTCTGTCTTTGTACTGAGGTAGGTTTCCTGTATGCAGCAAAATGCTGGGTCCCGTTTATGTAGCCAGTCCATTAGCCTATGTCTTTTAATTGGGGAATTGAGTCCATTGATGTTAAGAGATATCAAGGAACAGTGATTGTTGTCTCCTGTTATTTTTGTTATTAGAGGTGAAGTTATCTTTGTTTGGCTATCTTCTTTTGGATTTGTTGGAAGAGGGTTACTTTCTTGCTCTTTCTAGGGTATAATTTCCCTCCTTGTATTGGAGCTTTTATCCTTTATCCTTTGTAATGTTGGGTTTGTTGAAAGATATTGTGTAAATTTGGTTTTGTGATGGAATATCTTGGTTTCTACATCTATGGTAATTGAGAGTTTTGCTGGGTATAGTAGTCTGGGCTGGCATTTGTGTTCTCTTAGGGTCTGTAGGACATCTGTCCAGCATCTTCTAGCTTTTATAGTATCTGGTGAGAAGTCTGGTGTAATTCTGGTAGGTCTGCCTTTATATGTTACTTGGCCTTTTTTCCTTACTGCATTTAATATTCTTTCTTTGTTTTGTGCACTTGATGTTTTGATTATTATGTGACAGGAGGTATTTCTTTTCTGGTCTAGTCTATTTGGCATTCTATAGGATTCTTGTATGTTTATGGACATCTTGTTCTTTAGATTAGGGAAGTTTTCTTCTATAATTTTGTTGAAGATATTTATTGGCCCTTTAAGTTGGGAATCTTCACTCTCATCTATACCTATTATCCTTAGGTTTGTTCTTCTCATTGTGTCCTGAATTTCCTGGATGTTTTGTGTTAAGAACTTTTTGCATTTTGCATTTTCTTTGACAGTTGTGTCAATATTTTCTATGATATCTTCTGCACCTGAGATTCTCTCTTCTATCTCTCGTATTCTGTTGGTGATGCTTGTGTCTATGACTCCTGATTTCTTTCCTAGGTTTTCTATCTCCAGGGTAGTCTTCCTTTGTGATTTCTTCATTGTTTCTACTTCCATTTTTATGTCCTGGATGGTTTTGTTCAATTCCTTCACCTGTTTGGTTGTGTTCTCTTGTAAGTCTTTAAGGGATTTTTGAGTTTCCACTTTAAGGGTTTCTACCTGTTTACCTGTGTTCTCCTCAAATTCTTTGAGAGTGTTATTTATGTCCTTCTTGAAGTCCTCTATCATCATCATTAGAAGTGATTTTAAATCTGAATCTTGCTTTCCTAGTGATATGGGAACTTCAGGACTTCCTTGTTTGGGAGAACTAGGTTCTAATGATGCCAAGTACCCTGGGTTACTGATGCTTATGTTCTTGCACTTACCTTTTGCCATCTGTATCTCCTTAGTGCTACCTGCCCTGTCCCTGACTGGAGCCTGTCTTTCCTATTTTCTTGGTTGTAACAGAATTTGTGGGGTGGGTGTAACTACTGGGGTAAGCGCTGGGGCCCTAAATCTGCTCAGTGCTCAAGCTCAGACAGGATACTGCCCGAGTTAGAGCACCTGGGATCCCTGCTTCCTCTGGGTTCTTAGAGATTGGGGTCAGAGCTGCCACTCAAGATCTGCTCAGTGCTCTGGCCCAGACTGGAAGGAACCAGTGTTCCAGGCCAGGAGTGACTTCCTGGGTCCTTGTAGGTCCCAGTTACTCCCTGTTTGGGGCGGGCCTTGCTGTCTGCTTACCTAAGATACTGCCCAAGTTAGAGTGCCTGGGATCCTTCTTCCTCTGGGTTCTTGGAGATTTGGGGCAGAGCTGCCACCCAAGATCTGCTCAGTGCTCTGGCCCAGACCGGAAGGAGTCATTTGTACTTTAAATCCTCAGGATGTGCATCTACATCTTAACATTAACAATTTTTATTAAATCATATCAGGAAGCAGAGGGCAAAAATGGGTACAAGAAATTAATCATCACCTTGATCACCAGGCCAGCTTCAGCAAGAAAAGCTCGTACTATTCCCGCTGCCAGTGTTCTTGTTCCTGACCCCCAAAATCCATCACCCAATTATCAAGAATGTGCCTTTCTGAACCTTGAACTGTCCCCCTAGATTTTCTAAGTCAAGGCCACTAGCAAAAGCATCTTAGCAAAACTCTACTACCAATCTATATCTCTAAATTCTAAGGATGGTGGTTGGACCATTCATCTGCTCCAGCAGCAATGCTTGAAAAAGGATCAATCACTATTGCTGTAGGTGCCAATGACACTGCCCGGTGAGGGGCTGGAAACCACTCGTAGAGTTTTCATTCAATTCATAGATTATGAGGGATGTGATGACCGTGAAGGCAACAGGCAGAGCCAAGCTCCACAGCACCACAAAGGCCTCAGGAATTCTACAGCTGTTCTGCTCTTCCTCTTGCACAAGCCCCCAACACACATCCCTGACACTGCTGTGTCTTCTTGATGATGTCTTTTATTTGCCTCAGCAGGCAATGTCGTGATCCCTGTCATCAGTAATCAACTATTCACTAGACATCGGTGACTCTTCTGACTCCAGATCACCAATGTAGAAATGCCATGGAGGAACTCACTGTCTCTAGTGACATGTGGCTCACTCTGTAGCCTGGGCTGGCAACTGGTTTGGAACAACATATCTATCGGGTGTTTTCTTTTCTCCCTTGTCTCATTAAACTTGTTTTACATATATTTTTATAGCTTTACCTGGAAAATGAATATACTTTTTATTTATGGTGGCAGTGGGAAACAAGCTGTGGGAAATCCCAAGTTACGTGCTGTCAAGCAGAGTGAGAGGCCTGATATAGACACTCTCTAAACTCCGGTGGTTTATCATCTGATTTTAAAATATTTTGCATTTATTTAACATGCATTTGTGTGAATGTACACAAATGTGGAGGTCAGAAGACAACTTGAGGGAGTCAGTTTTCTTCTTCAACCATGCAGAAAAAGCAAACTCAGCTCAGAGACTCAGCTCAGGTGCCCTTACCCACTGAGCCATATTGCCAACCCTTTCTAGATTTTAAAAATTTTGGGACATGGTCTCATGTATACGAGGACGAACTCAAACGTGCTGTGATGAGAATAATCTTGAACTTCACATCCTCTGCCTCCCCCTGTCAGGTGCAGAAACCACAGGTGCCTGGAGACCAAGCCCCGAGCTTCATCCATGCCAGGAAAACTCTGAACACGTGGTACATCCCAGCCCCCTTTGCTTTGTGTTTGTTTGGTTTTACTTTAGATTTCGAGTCATGTTTGAGCAACTTACCCCCTCTTGGTCCTCCAGCTTCCATCTCCAAAGTCAGTGGACTGGTTTTGAGGAAAAGATCCGCTCTCATTTTTTGTTTTGATTTTTAATGGACATAATGGAGGTAGATTTTTAATGGACATAATGGAGGAGAGACTGGGGTAAAACGAGATCCTCATTCCACCAGCACTCCTCACATAATCCTGAGAGGTAAGAATACATCTATGTGATATATCACTTTTCCTGGATAATTCAAAGGCGTGATTTCTAATCTTAGTGGTAGTTTATGTAATATAGGTCTGCTCAGGAAAAAAGGGGGACCTTGGTCATGCCTTCCGTGGAGAGCTTTTGAGAAGTAAAGTCTTTAATATGAGCATTTTGGTCCTCGGGCAAATCAGGTGGGAAACAGAAGCAGCTCTCACTTAAAGAACAGACTAGCATCCAGGCAAGTCCTCAGCAAGTGTCAAGCAGGAAATGAATCAGCAGGGATCTCTGGGCAAACACAAGTGCTTGCTTCTCTGACTACCCTGTATAAAGGAAAAAGCAGTCCCAGGAAGGGTTTGAGAAGAGAAGTTTAAGAAGGATAAACAACGGGTCACCCTCAGAAGGAACAGGAAACAAAGGCCCGTGAGCCAGCGTTCCCTGTTTCTGCTTTTCCTCCGGTGCTAAAGGGGTGAGGAGAGAGGGCTGCAGCTCCATCTCCGAGGTAGAACATTTGTGTAGCATCCAGCCCCAAGTTCTAACCCCAGCACAGCAAGAAGCAGAGGAAGAACCAGCCAGATGAAGTCACAACTCTAGATCTGCCCTAGGTAGTTTTTGTTAACGTGAGGAAAACCGAGATACACCTGAGAAGAGAGAATCTCAACCAGGGGATTGTCTCCAGTAGATTGACCTATTGGCATGTCCGTGGGATATTTTTCTTTATTGTTGGTTGAGGTGGGAGGGCCCAGCCCATTGTGAGCGGTGCCACATCCAGGCCTTGCTACACAAGAAAGTAATGCAGGATAGCAAGCAATAAGCACTGTTCTTCCGTGGTTCCCGCCTTGGCTTCCCTGGAGGGTTGGTTGTAACCGTTTCCTCCCTAAATTGATATTGGCCAGTGTTTTATCAAAGCAACAAAAAAGCAAGCTGGGACACAGGCTCCTTACTCTAATTGGCAATTATTAACTAGCTGTGGGGCAAAGGCAGCCCCTTAACTTGCCCTCGCGGCTGCTTGTCTATTTCTAGAGATGGAACAGGACTCCTTAGATAATTGCTCAGCCAAAACAGGACTGAACAAGCCCTTGTCATCACCTGTGGACTTCTAGGTCCAATCAAGAGACACTTGAAAAAAGACAATCCCATACAGACCAAACTAACCTTAGTACTAAACACCGCAAGTTGAGTGGAGAAAATGGCAACTTTAGGTAGCAGGTCTGTGCCTGCCCCCAACAAAGAGAAGAGCATTAAAAATTGGGAGCAATGCTGTAGCCCAGCGTTCCCTGGGAGCACTTACTGTGGAGTTTGTGAAGGATGTTGTCAGGGCTGTTTCTGCAGGTGTTGGGCAGGACAGGGGTTGTGTGGGGTGGGGAGGGAACGGAATGGAAACTGGATTTGACTGCTACACAAAGATAGGACCGGCTGCTGACAGGTGGGGACACTTTGGCCTGAGGGATTTGGAGTAGAACACAAGTAAATGAGAAGCCAGTCAGAAGCAAAGCCGAAAGGCCAACCCACTGGTCTGTGCACTACCTCATGAGGACTAACAGAACAACCAGAGGAGGCAAAAATGAGACTTGCAGGGCTGTGGAGATGGCTCAGAGAGTAAACAAGTAAACGTGCTTGCCTACAAGGGAGAGGACCTGAGTCTGATTGCCGGAAGCCACCTTAAATATCTGGGTGCCCTGAGGTAGGATAAGAATCCCAATGCCTGAAATGGAAGACAGTCAGAGCCCCCAGGATTTGTCAGCCTAGACTAATGGATGAATTCCATAAAAACAAGGTGGTTGGCTCCTGAAGATCAACAGTCAAGATTGATGCCTAGCATGCGCGCACGCACAGTTTGCAGTCCTACCTACTCCTTCACAGAGTGGAAAGGTAAAGTCTGGTGGTTTATGTACAATTACACCCATTGCAGATATTCACGAAGGGGCAAAGAAAAATTATACCCAGCCTGTTTGCACCACTGCCATGGATCTAAAGGAAAAGTGATTAATACACACTGCCACCTCCCACCCATCTAGCTCTCCAGGGTATCTGGCTTGCCCAGCTGCCTCTCTGAGCTGCCTCTGTGATTCCTTATCAAGGCACCACTAGAGAGTAATCCTTGCTTCTTTTTTTCATACCTTTTGTTCAGTTAATTGCCAACCTGTGTCAGTCAAAGTCATTAAGTAGCTACAACACACACACACACCTCACTAGCTCGTATCACTTCCTAAGTGATTAATGCTGCATCCTTCTCGATGGTATTTCTACCTCTAGTTTCCTCTCTGTAGTCTGGAGATGTTTACATCAAGAGATAACAATGGTAGCATGTGAGAAATTCGTAAAAACAACCTATTCTCTAGATCTTGATTTAATTGGTTAGTACTAGTAACTGGTGAATAGCCTTAGGAGAGAACCCTCCCTGAGTAGCTCTGTCTGGTGTATAGCTCACTGTCAAGAGCAGGCTGCCCACAGGGGTAGAACACTCCTACATGTGCCTTCCCAAGTGTTAGAATGAAGAGCACATACCAACACACCCAGAAAGAGCAATTTTAAAACCAGCTCGAAGCTGTTCAAATGTGCCAAGATATTCAACAGCTATTGTTCCAACCTGTACACTAATATGGAATTATAACATTATAATTCCATGGCTTGTGACTCTACTATTGGGGTCAGTCTAGTACCCCAGTTCCCAGTGGTTATGTGAGAATGTAACTGACTGGCATTTCTGTACTCCTGTTTTCCTGGTTTGCTTTTGAGTGAGATGGGGCTTCACTCTGTAGCCCTGGCTTGACAGAACATCACTGTGTAGTCTAGATTGGCATTGGAACCCATGGCAATCCTCCTGCCTTGGCCTCCCAGGTGAGGATTGTTTTCCCAGGCACTCTCCTGGACCTTTAAAGTCCGAAACCCATTTCCCAACAGCATTTGGTTACTTTTAATTTCCTGAATAAATGATAAAGCCACGGACTCCCACATAAGTACATTTTATGACCCAGGTTAAATAAACTCATTCAAACTTTAGTGTACTTTAATTATATTTTTAAAACATAAAATGCAGCATTAAAACTTTTAAGTACTACTTCAAGTCAAATATTTTATGATGTCAATTACATGAAAATGTCAATTCATATGAAAGAGGCCTAGTGAGTTCATTACAGTGCTAAACGAGAGTCGTTAAGTGAGTTATAAATTTTGTTTGTATTTTTCTGTTTTAGACATGTTCTACAATGACATACATTACACCTTCAAACAGGAAAAAATAAAAAACTGTTTAAATATTTTTAAACCACCATGCATTACTACATCTGAGTGTTCTTGTCTCCTGGAGTGTTCGAATAGTTAATGGCACGGTGAGAAATGAATGCTACCTAGGAATCAACTTACATGAACAGAAGTGAATTTTACCCTTAGCCACTAGATGGCGATCATTCAACATCTATTACACAATAAATGGCTAAGGCCAACCTTAATTGTGTGTGCATCATTTACACAAATATTTTCATCTTTCAACTAACAAATTATAACATCGTGTTTACATTTAGAAAATTTTAAATGCACAATAAAATGTTGTTGGAACTATTAGAATTCAAATGGACCTTTCACAAACACCTCTTGTTTATTGATACCAACTACTTTTATCCAATTTGGCCCAGATACCACTTAGAAATTCCCTTCACCCTGGAATTCTTGTTTGTTTTTACTGTTGACTTAGGTTCTCAGGTGATAACCACAACATGAATACTTAGTCTAAGTGGAGAAATTCAAGGTTTAGGTCCCTGCTACCCTCTTTCTACAGACACAGTTCCATATTGGCAGAAACCTAAAGGACAAAGAGCCAGCAGTCAAGTTGAGTCAAATGTCCAAATGTAGGGAGAAAGGTTTGCATTTGAGAAATGTCGTCACGACACATAGCTGTGTCATAGTGATTCTGCGCTGTCTCTGAAATAGTATATTCATGGATATTACCAATGAATATTACTAAGATTTCACTGGATAATCAATTGAATAGAAATATGCCTAATTTTTAATTTTTTAGTCATGCGTATGTGTGTCTGTGTTAATGTATGCACGAGTATGGGTGGCCAGAAGAGGGTACCGTATCCCCCCCAGCTGGAGTTCCAGGCTGCTGGGAGACAGCTTGCATGGGTTCTGGGTACGAGACTCTGGCTCTCTAGAAGACCGAAGTGCACTTCGTGCTGAGCCTATTAGAAGGGTGTTTAGAAATCGGCGTTGCCAGCTGGGCATAGTGGCCCACGTCTTTAATCCCAGCAAGTGGGATGCAGAAGGATATGTGAGTTTGAGGTCAGCCTGGTCTACATAGTAAGTTCCAGGACAGCCAGGGCTACACAGAGAAAAGCTGTCTGGAAAAAATACATTAAAATCGGTAGTCTCGTTTTCCCACAGTTTTTGGATCTAGCATAGGACAAGCATCAACAGAGTCTCCAATGGTCTCTAGAGCTGTTTTTCTCCTTCCCTTAGTCTGATCGCTTGTCAACAGAACTCCTTCTCCTTGTTAGGTTCACTTTGGTTGAACGATTTCCCTAGCATGGCTTCCACTTGCTGGTAAATAAGACTCAGGGATGAATCAGAGCCAGGAGACACAGAGCTGGTTTTCTGCCATGTTAACTGGTCTTTTGCTTTTATAATGTGAGAGGCATTTCTAATGTCTAGATTCTAGAACTGGGTATACATTTTAAGGGTTGTCACTGCTAATCAAAGAATAATACATGAACACATAGTAATTTTTTTTTAAAAAAAGATTTATTTGTTTGTATTTTATGTGTACGAGTGTTTTGCCTGCATGTGTCTGGGAGCCACGTTATAGGTGCTGTGCCAATGGAAGTCAGAAGAGGGCATCAGATCCCCTGGAACTTGAATTACAGACAATTGTGAACCCTTATGTGGGTGCTGGGAACCAAACCCAGGTCCTCTTCAAAAGCTGGTTCTCAAGAACTGAACCAGCTCTCCAGCCCCTAGTAATTTTTGAATAATTTTTCTGGCTACAAAATATGTATTATTTATAATTTTCTGATTATCCCTAAAAGCCCAAAGAAAAGCTGAAATTGATCATAATTTCCCAAATCTGATAAAGTTTCCTAGAAATGACTATAAAACCAGTTTTATGTGATTTTGTTTCTCCTTGTTTGTTTGTTTGTTTTGCTCTGGGGGTCTATCCCAGAGTCTCACACCAAAGTGCAGGCTCTACTGCTGGTTTAACCCCCCCCCACTCCAATTGTAAGAGCTTGCATTAAATGAGTATAGTCTCTCTCCAATCTCATACTTCTCCTGAAGGAAATTGTATTGTTTAGAATTTATATTGTCATTGTGAATGGTTTTTTTCTTTTTTGATTTTTTGAGACAGGATTTCTCTGTCCTGGCTGTTATGGACTTGCTTTGTAGAGAAGACTGGACTTGAACTCACAGAGATCTGCCTGCCTCTGCCTCCAAGTGCTGGGACTAAAGCTGTGAGCCACCATGTCCAACATATTATGAATGATTTTAAAAACAAGGGAAAAAGGAGGGGTTATCTTAAATTAAATGTCAACATGTATTTAAGAACAAATTGCTCTTGTCTAAATAAAATTTTATTTTCTAAGCCTGGCTGTGGTGGTGCCTGCCATAAATCACAGCACTGGAGAGGCAGAGATAGGAGGATCTCTGTGAGTTTGAGGCCAGCCTGGTCTAAAGAGCAAGTTCCCAGGACAGCCACACGGAGAAACCCTGTCTCCAAAACCAAAAAACAAACAAAAAAGTTTATTTTCTTTTGTTGTGTTCAGAGTTCATGCTTAAGTGTTTTATTAGCATCTATTAATTATATGCATAATAGCGGGTTCCCTTATGACAATTTCATACATGAGCATACAGTGTTTCATACATGTGCATACAGTGTTTCATACATGATCATACAGTGTTTCATACATGAGCATACAGTGTTTCATACATGAGCATACAGTGTTTCATACATGAGCATACAGTGTTTCATACATGAGCATACAGTGTTTCATGTGCATACAGTGTTTCATACGTGAGCATACAGTGTTTCATACGTGAACATACAGTGTTTCATACGTGAGCATACAGTGTTTCATACGTGAGCATACAGTGTTTCATACATGTGCATACAGTGTTTCATACATGTGCATACAGTGTTTCATACGTGAGCATACAGTGTTTCATACATGAGCATACAGTGTTTCATACATGAGCATACAGTGTTTCATACATGAGCATACAGTGTTTCATACATGTGCATACAGTGTTTCATACATGAGCATACAGTGGTTCATACATGAGCATACAGTGGTTCATACATGAGCATCAGTGTTTCATACATGAGCATACAGTGTTTCATACATGTGCATCAGTGTTTCATACATGAGCATACAGTGTTTCATACATGTGCATCAGTGTTTCATACATGAGCATACAGTGTTTCATACATGAGCATACAGTGTTTCATACATGAGCATACAGTGTTTCATACATGTGCCTACAGTGTTTCATACATGAGCATAGAGTGTTTCATACACGAGAATACAGTGTTTCATACATGAGAATACAGTGTTTCTTTCATACATGAGCTACAGTGGTTCACACATGAGCATACAGTGTTTCTATCATATTCCCTCTCCCTGCATCATCTCTTGTTTGCTTCCCACTCCAGCTAATCCTTCCAAACTAGTCTCACTTGCACTTTTAAAATATATTAAAATTTATTTATGTCTGTGTGTGAGTGTGTATGCATGCATGTGGAGGTCAGAAGGACTTGAGCATCCTCCTCCATCACTCTCCGCCTACCCCTTTGAAGCCATCTCTTGCTTAAACCTGGGATGAACTAGGTTGGAAGCCATCAACCTCCAAAGACCCCGCTGTCTTCTACCTCTATAGCCTCAATGCTGTTGTGACAGGTGTTTGTGGGGACAACCTGCTTTTTGTGGGGGTTCAGGGATCCCAATTTAGGTCCTCATGATTCTAGAGCAAGCACTCTTGACCATTTAGCAGTCTTTTCCTGCCTGCCCCTTCTACACGCATCACATTCTTGCTCACCCACAATACTCTGCCCCAGACCGTTAGTCACCTCTGTTCATCCAGTCCTCCTACTGGCAGCCTTCACTGCTTCCACACGCAGAACCACTCTATGAGGAGGATGCCTGCATTCATCCTCTGTATGTAGACATGGAAAGAATACAGTAAGAGAGCCAGAAGGGAGAAATGTACAAGGTAAGACATGTGGCATCCATGCTTCCAGAATTGAGTGTCACTTCAACTTTTAGAGCATAACTAACTCAACATACGACCACACGTCAAGATTCAACACGCATGCTGTTTGCACTCCAGTGATAATGATTTCCTAATCTATTCGAACAAATGAACTTGAAAAGGATACCATCTGTGCCATTAATTGAGACATGGTATTAAAATGGCATGGGTTTTAAAATAACAGAAGAAACTATAGATTTCCTTTTAAACCACACCAGTTCGTTTATCAGCAAGACATTCATGAAGAGCTGAGATGGACGAGAAGATCAAGCCTGTCCTGAACCTGGCTGAGGGATTCAGAGAAATGTACAATTATACTGTGTTGATAAATCTATTTACCAAGTGCTGCTGCCTACAGGGCGGTGTTTTAGAGACCAGGGAGAGCACAACATAGAAAATCCTCTGCTTGCATGGCACTTACATTTCATGATGGTAGACAGTGGGGAAATGTGTAACTAAAGAGTGTGTATGGTCTAACATATAGTGTAGGCGCTATGGAGAAGACAACGGCTCCAGGGCCTCTTACTGATGTACTCACATTTCAGTGACGTCTTGAAAAAAATAAAGGAACAAGCTGCAGAGTTACGTATATGGAGAACACTACAGTGGTGATGATGGCATGACCCCCACCGAGGTTACATGGAGTGATCACAGCGGACATGGTTAGGAGAGCTGGGCAGATGCAGGTCTTTATGACAGTCAGAAGACCATGTGCCATGACTGAGAGGAAGAGGCCCAATTGCAGGGTTGGGAACTGAGGATGAGACAGTCTGACTAGATGGACATGGGAGGATGTTCATGATCTACAGGAGAGGGAGAGGATGGGAAACTGGGTCCCTGAGATGGCAAGAGGAGGTTGGCTTCTACCCGCTGTCAAGGAGAGCTGGTGGAGTGGATGTCGCTCTGAGAGTCAAGAGTTTCATTTTGTATTTAGGTGTATGTGTGTGTATGTGTGTGCGTGTGTGTGTGTGTGTGTGTGTATGTGTCTGTCGGTCTGTCTGTGTGTCTCTGTGTGTGTGTATGTGTGTCTGTGTGTGTGTCTCTGTGTGTCTGTGTGTGTCTCTCTGTGTGTGTTTCTCTCATATGTCTGTGTGTGTCTCTGTGTCTCTCTGTGTGTCTTTCTCTGTGTGTAACTCTGTGTGAGTGTGTACACTGTTTGCTCTCTTAGTTTGATTTTTATTGCTGTAGACCATGACCAAATGTAACTTAGGGAAGGAAAGGATCTATTTCACCTTCCACATGAAAGGGAAGTCAGGGAAGGAACTCAGTGTAGAACCTGAGGCAGAAACTGAAGGAGAGGCCATGGAGGAGTTCTGCTTACTCGCTTGGTACCCCTGGTTTGATCAATTTGCTTTCTATATGTCTCAGGATCACCTGCCCAGGGATGGGTACCACTATGGTGGACTGGATATGGCCACATTAGTCTCAATTAAGAAAAGGCCCCACAGGCTTGCCTCCCGGCAATCTGATGGCGGCCTCTTTTTCAGTTGAGGTTCCCTCTTCTCTGATGACTCAAGCTTGTGTCAAGATGACAAGAACTAGCCAGTGCATATGTGTACATGTTTGTATGTGTCTTATCCACACCGACATATGTTCATGTGTGCATGTGAAAACCAGAAGTCAGTGTTAGGCGTTATCCTCAGTTACTTTCCAATACACACATACACACACACACACACACACACATATATATATATATATATATATATATATATATATATGTATATGATGTGACATATACATATATGTGTGTGTATATATGACATATATGTTTGACATATATATATGTTTGACATATATATATATATACATGTATGTCAAGTAACAAACTTAATATATATACATGTATTTACTTACTAAGTTTATTTGACAATTTCAAACAAGTGTATATATAATGCCTTCTCATTGCTTTCCCTGTCCCTCCATTTTTATCTTCCTCCATCCCTATCCCCCACTTTCCTCCTTACCAGCCCCTTGCTCAGATCGATCACTTTTCGATGCCTTGTTTATTTGCTGAGTTTTACCACAGCCCTCTTTGAACACTGGTAGATACACAGCTGAGGATAATGACTCTCTCCCCTGATCTTCTTCCTCCCCGGTCTGTACTGGTTGTTGAAGAACCCATTCTTGTGCGGACCAAGGGCAGGCAACCACAACTGCTCTGAGACGTGTTGTAATGCGCATGTCTCATTCAGAAGCTGGCGTTTTACAGCCCCGCTCCCTATCTCTGGCTCTTACATTCTTTCCAGTCCGTCTTGTACAATGCGACCTGAGCCTTCGGATGGACGGAAGTGTATTCATTAGGGCTGAGCTCGTCATCGTCACTTACCCTCAGCTCCTTGGGCGGCCTTGAGTCTCTGCCGTCACCAGTTTTCGTTGGAAGGGAAAGCATTTTGGTCGAAGGCTGAGAATAGCATTTGTCTGTAGGTAGAAACATAATTATTTAGATGGCAGTTTGTTGCTATGTCAACTTGGCTTAATAACAGGAATAAGTTTCCTTTAGAGCCTGTGACCTCCCCAGCCATTGGGTTTTTGACTAGGAAGGGATTCCCTTGTGCAGAGTGTTCCTCAAATTCTGTCAGAGAGTGATTGGTTACCCACATAGCAGTTAATCCACACGGGCACCGGTGTGAACGTCTTTCCTGTCAGATAGGTATTACAGTTTGAGGGGTTTACAGCTAGGTAAGACCATTGATGCCATTTCTCCCTGACAGCCAGAACAGCGCCTTGTGGTATAAGGGAAGCTAGCCAGTAGGAGCTTCCTGCTGAGACCCAGCCTGACTACTGTTTATCTTCCAATCAGTTATTGTGTCTCCAGCAGTCTGGCCTTATTATCTAGTACTGCTGAGCAACCAGGTGGAGCGGCAAGAGGCTGGATGATTTGAGATGGAGGCCGGGACTATGAGGGCTCACTGACCAACAACTCAGAAGGAGGTAGCCCGCACCTGGCACTGGGCTTGTTTTGTTTTTAATAATCACTGCTTTTAAGGAACAGCACTGTCTAGCCTTGCCAGGCATCTCTAGTTAAACTCTTTAATTATTTGAAATTTATTTTGTGTTCCTGAATGTGTGTGTGTGTATATGTGTGTATGTGTGTGTATGTGTGTGTGCATGCATGCGTGCATGTATGTGTGTGTGTGCATGTGTGTGTGTCTGTGTGTGTCTGTGTATGCAAGTGTGCTATGATTCATGTGTTAAAGTCACAGGACAACCTGTGCAAACTCTTCATTTTAATTATATTTTTAACTGAGTGGCAAGACAATAGGTTTGCATATACCTTTTTCATGCGTTCATAAGGAACCTGTCCTCTGAGCTCAGAATCCTCAGGCCTCTCTACCTTATATTTTGAGGCAGGGCCCCTCACTGAGCCTAGAGCTCACCAATTTGACTAGCCAGACTGACCAGCAAAGCCCAGGATCTGCCTGTGTGTGCCACCCCAGCACTGAGATCATAGACACAGGCCATGCCCAGGGTTCAACACAGCTGCTGGCATTTGAACTAAGACCCTCAGGCTTAAGGCATGTAGTAGGCACTTTACCAGCTGAACTGCCTTCCCAGTCCTCAAGATGTTTTTAAAATAAGAAACCATGACCAGTTCCATGTAATTTCTTTAACATCAAGGTTACAGGCTTATGGAAAAAAAAAAAAAAAAACAGATTTACTTCCTGTTCCTGTCTTGATATATCATGCCATTCATTAGTGGAAACTTCTGTAATTTTAAAACCTAGAAGACATCAGGATACACTTGAGTAGTGATAGTCAAGTTGTCTTTACCAAAGGCCAAACATTTGGGAATCAAATTGAGGGACCAGGTCATTCACCAGACATTGATATGTATTTGGCAATAAGGCAAATGAAAGATCATCTCTGTAATTTAAATGCTTGTGGCGCAGTGTCTTGGCTGTTCCCTAGTGAGCCACAAAGAACCAGTATGCCCGGAGTATTTGATATTCTTTTCTAGGTAGAGCCTGCACTAGATCTGTTTCAGTTAGAATTCCAGCAGCTACTCAAGGCTAGAAGTCTGTAGCCAGACTGCTCAGTGGGCATGCTCAGTTAGGATAATGATGGCCAAGGAAGTTATGTAGGAGACACTCATATACAGTGGTCCTTGTATATCACAGATCTAAATTCTCAAAAGCCATCAGTTGGCCAGTTCAACAAGGGACCTCAGGAGATGACATCTTTATTGCCATTATCATAACTGGGTCCTGGGAGCTATCATGATCCATTTAAGAAACACTGCAGAGGTTAGGAGTGGGAGAGTGCATTCTATAAAAGACGTGTACAGATGCTGAACCTGAATCAAATGAGACTGATGCTTTTGACTGGGGTACTTGGAAAGTTTAGGGAAATAGCCTTCCCTGGGGAGGTGACAGTTGAGAGTGGCACACCCAGGACCATACTCCACAAGCCAGCTTGGCGCCAGCCACTCCATATATAGGATATAAAGAACTTTATTCTCTTCCTTGTGCCAATTCAGAATAAGCAGGTGGGCTAGTATCTGAAGAAATCCATCTAAGTGTGAAACCGATTCTCATGGAGACATTTCACTCTAGAAAACAACAACAAACAAACAAACATTGGTTTATTGGTCCACTGTTTCTCTGATTTATTTTGTGTTGTGTGTCAAACAAACAACTCTCGATATAAAATTGTAGCTCATCTTATCATCCCTGAAATGTATGAATATAATAAAAGCATAAAAACCCAGGAGGGGAATCAGAGCCACACAGGCTGCTGGGCAACCTGCATTGCAAATATGTTGGTGCGACACGCTACCTCGCCGATAAGGAGCACGTCACACTCAAGATTCTTCTGACAGAGTCTTTTATTGTTACAGCTCTTTTAGTTAGAAGGATGCAAGATGGAGAACAAAGGAAGGACCCCAAGCCCCAGAATGTACTGACTTATATACTATCAAAGAGACATGATCTGTCCTCATTGGCTTACAGACTGGGGTCTCATTTACATATCCACTGATAGTACTATCAGCGGGAGAATTCGCGCCTACTCGTGCGCACAGCTGCAGACACCAAGGCCAAGAAGAACCAGGAACAGGAAGCCAGCGCCATCTTATAATGGCGAGCGTATAGCTACTTCAGCAAACGCAGCATGGCTCCTAACATGTTGGCTTGCTCCTCAAAGGAGTTTATTTATTTATTTTATTTGAAATTGATATCATGAAGTAACTATGTATGGGTAGGGAGCCCAGACTCCAGCCTATCAAGCTAAGAACAGAAAATCTGTCCACAGAGTCCACAAAAGATCTACAACCACTGGAAAAAGAATGTGGGAGTTGTAGACCAATGGATGTCTCTTTAGAAAACAAGACAGATGACTTTCTAAACTATGACTTGTAGTTGGAATAAAATGCCAACTTAACTCTGTTTGCTTTAGTATTTTATGAAATAATACATTTTGCAACCCTGAAATGCGAGTCCCATGTGTTGATTGGGTGGTTTCTGCCTGTGAGCACTGGCTCTTAAGGCAGCGGTGTGTTGCATTTTCTGCAGCTATGCTGGGTTCTGAGTGAGGCTGCATCTGCCCTCCCCTGAATAGAGCACTTTTCAGAGCCACAGGTTTGGTTTCTCTGGAGGCCAAGGGTCATTCTTCCCATTAAAAAAAAAAAAAAACTAAAATGTTCAATGATATAAGTGGAAATGTATAGTTTGTACTCTAGGAAATTGGTGTCAACTACAAACAGGCCACCTTAGCAGAAAGAGGATAAACTGATTTTGATTATCTGTGTGAGCCATCCCCCTGTTTGAACTATTTATTCTTAAAAGACATGCTGGGATCTTGTTATGTGCACACTCTATTTTCTTCTTCAAAAGCCAGAGGGAAAATGACACACTGATCAACATGGGCAGAGATTTGACCACCAGTGAAGATGCAGCTATAGGAGTGTACAAACACACACACACACACACACACACATTCACACACATACATTCACACACGCACACATTCACACATACACACAAACACACTAGCATATTCACACACTAATACACACAGTCACATTAACACACAGACACACACACACACATTCACACATACACCCACACTAACACATACATACACACACACACAGAGAACACATTCACTCTTATAATATAGAAAATGAGATCATTTTTGTCTACTATTGTTACACACCCAGGGAGGGAGTACTGTTACATACCCAGGGAGAGACAGGAGGCCGACAGTTGCTGTTTCAGCTGAAGAGCCAGATGGGCTTCTTTGGATTATGCAGATGATCCAGAATTAACCCACAGATAGTGACTTGGTGCTTTAGGACGCCTAGCAGATTGTGAATTTGAAAAGGCATTCCAAAAGGAAGCGCTTATCCATAAGGTCTTCCCCAACCTCACTGCTATCCAAATGCTAAAGTCTTTGTCCCAGTCCCCTGCAAGCCAGGCCAGGCAAGGCCTTGTCAGTGCTTTAAGTAAGATAAGGTCACTGAAGCAATATGCTTATGTGTTTGGTGTTTGGGATGAACGTTCCTCATTAGAACAGAGGCTGTGGAGTGGCCATGGCCAAGACCACAGAGGGACCTCTTAAAGGTCACAGCTGAGCTCATAGTTGACATTGGGAAGCAATCTGCCAGGCTCTGAAAGAGGACCCACCCCTACCCCAACCTCAGCCTCCAGAGGAACTACCCAGTTGAGCTGGGAGGAAGCACAGTGAAGCCACTCAGCTAAGCCTGCCTGGGTTGCAGATTTCTGGGCAAAATCAGATGTTTGTCCCCGATTTAAAGGATGGGTTCTATGAGGCTATAGATAACTGGCACATACAATGGCCTGAGAACTGCTACAGAGTGCTGCTTTGGAAAATGGTCCTTTAATCCCAGAAAGCCGCAGCTGGTGAAAACAAAGAGATGAAGCACTTTCCATGAAGACTGCATCTTAATTTCAGTCTTTTGACAGTGTTAAAGTAATGTTAAAGAATTTTTTTTTTTGGCTTGGTTCTAAAACGTGTACATTGATACAGATGATAATGAAAGCTCCCAGAAAAATCTGCCACAGTGAGATGATTATATAAGGAAAAAAAAACTTGGAGGAATCTTTGCATTTGAGGACCGCAAAGACGAGAAACCAGGAAAAGCTGGCAGAAAAGAAACGGCCTGAAAAGTAGCAGAATGGGCAGGGATTGAGGCCCCTACCAGTGCAAGGGGAAAGGTGATTCGAGTAGGCCCTTGTTTGAGTCGAAAGACTATTTTTGTTATAAATTGAGAATTAAAAACAGAGACAAACTGAGTGCAGTGGTACAAACTTGTAACCCTCACTGCTCAGAACTCTGAGGCAGGACGCCCATAACACACACACACACACACACACACACACAGAGAGAGAGAGAGAGACAGAGAAAGAGAGAGAGACAGAGAGAGAGAGAGAGAGAGAGTCTTGCACACACATTTACACATGCATGTGCACACACAGAGAGACAGATGTCTAAATAATATGTTAGTAGAATAAAGGTAGAGACAAACTGATTTTAGACATGTGTAATACAAAAGTAGCCCACATACAGCCTTTTTTATATATATATAAGTAGTTTCTAAGTGTACTTGAGTGACAAGCGTTACACTAGACAGACAGGTGTGCTGGCACAGTCCTTTCATTCACTCAGGAAGTAGAGGCAAACCAGCTAGCTCTAAGTTTGAATCCAGCCTGGTCTACACAGCAAGTTACAGGTCAGCCAGGGCTACACAGTGAGACAGTACATAAAATTTTTAAAGCACAGAACAGCATGGCATCAATATAGAAGAGATATTGATAATTAGATTTGGGTATTTATGGTAGTCCAAAGACAATGAAGACCTGTCAAAGGGATTAGAGGTATGAGTTAGAATGCAGAGGGGATGGATACTACATTGGTAAATATTGATTGTTAACTTGACAGGGTCTAGAATTATTCAGGGGACAAATCTTTGAGCTTTTTGCTTAGGGAATTTCTGCACTGCATTCCTTTAACTGGGAAGACACACTCTTCACTAGTGTGTTCCACAAGGTGGGCTCCAAGATTCAATACAAAGGAGAAAGGAGATGCCTCAATGTTTAAGGGCACTTTAAGAGGACTTGGGTGGGTTGTCAGCACCTACTTCAGGCATCTCATAGTTGCCTATAGCTCTAGTTACAGAGGACCCTAACCCTTCGGAAGTGTGTATGCACACACATACACACTTACATGCACATACATTCACACACTCATGTACACACACAGTCGTGCACATACACACACACTTGCACACACACTCATGCTCACATACTCATGTAACACACACCCATGCACATACACAATCACACATGTACACATTCACACAAACACATGTGCACACACACATGCACATACACTCACACACTCATGTACATACACACCCACACACTCATGCATACATACTCATGCAGTGCACATTCATGCACATAACACTCTACACCCACACACTCACACACACACACATAGCCACACACTCACACACATGAACACAGTCACACACTTATGCACACACACTCATGTGCACACACACACACTCATGCACACATATTGATGCAACACACTTATGCACATACACACTCACACACTCACGCACACACACATGCACACACTCACACACTCACACACACACAGGAATGAGGGAATCTTTAAAGAGAAGAAAGCCAATTGAGCAGCAGTATTATTCTCTCTCTACTACTTGACCGCTGGTACCACGTGACCAGATCCCTCATGTCCTTGCCGTCGTGCTTTTCCCTATCATGGTCGACTGTACTCTTACATGATGAGCCAGAAATAAGCTCTTTCTTTCTTAACTCTCTTTTGTCCGGCATTTTGTCAACACAATGAGAAAAGTAACTACCACAGATGTGTACATGAACTACATCCAGGTAGCAACTGAAGCAGAGGGTCTTTAGATCTTCAACATTCAGGATTAACGAGCCAGAGGAAGGGGGCCTAATGAAAGGTCATTGGAGGTTTGGTAGAGTTCTGGTTGGGTAGTTAAAGGAATTCTACTACTAACACTACCACTACTAATAGTAATCATAATAATATATATTTTTTAAAAGCCTGGGAGACTGAAAATAGAAATGTCACATGAGGAAACTCATCATGCCCTAAAGTGATTTGAGCTGGCGAGAGATGTGTTATGTTAAGGAGTCTTTAGTCAGTTAACTCCAATGTGCTTACTAATAATTTTGTAGCTATGAAACTGTGATTTAATCAATGACAGCAAAAATACTTGGTCTTTTTTTTTTGTTTTTACATAACAACATTTTATAATGACCCAAACTTTCCATAGAATAACTCACCCCTCCATTTTAATTATGCCCATAAGCATTTCTCAACCTGTCTGCCCCTCTCCTATCTTCCCATGTGTTCCGACTGCAGGAAAATAATCGGGAAACATTACCTTTTCCAAGTCTTATTGTCCCCCTGAGTGATCAGGTCTTCTCTAGATGTCAGAATTGACCTCATTGTCCCTCGTACAGACAGCCCTGGACTGGGCTCCTAGCCCAGGATTTCTTTTTTTTTTTTTTCTGCCAAAGGAAACTCCACGTTATTGGCTGCCTCTTAGAAGATCTGCAGATGTTTCTGCTAAAGTGTTAGTCTCTTGAGTCAAAAGGCATTCAGTGGAGGCAGAGTTAGTAATACATTAGATTTCTAAAGCATAGCCTAACACGAGAGAGAGAAAGTGATTCCTAAGGGTGTGGGGGAACAAGTCCTTCAGTAATGACTTTTCCATACAGTGTTTCCTTAAATTCATACCTCTACAGAGATAACCTGCCATAGCTTCAACAAATGAAACAGCAATCTCATGTTGCATTGTTTTTTTTTTTTTTTTTTTTTTTTTTTTAGAAAACTAATGTCAATAATCTTGAAACCATAACTGTATAAACAATTCAGGTGGCATCCTAATTATGTTGACTAAGCTATTTTGTTCTAATGATTTTAAGTTCTCTCTCTCTCTCTCTCTCTCTCTGTGTGTGTGTGTGTGTGTGTGTGTGTGTGTGTGTGTGTGTGTGCATGTGTGTAATGGAAATCAGGAATCAATGCTGGTGTCTCTTCTATTGCTTGTCACCTTAGTTTTTGAGACAGTGTCTCTTGAGGAACCTGGAGCTTGGTGAGTAATTAGACTAGCTGAGCAGCAAGCCTCTGGGATCCACCTGTCTCTGCTGTGGGGTTCCAGATGTGTGCAGCTGCCACATCTACAGGTGCCAGGGATCTATACTTAGGTCCTCATGCATATGGAGCAAACACTTTACCCACTGAGTTATGGTCATTTTAGAGTACATGAATTTTACTTTAAACAGAGTAACAGAAGCCTGAGATTATCTGGTGCCAACTATCAAAAGGGACTTTCGGTGTTTGCTAAATTTGTTGGCACTTACATGGCCAGTGGTCAGCCCAATAGTGGTTTTTGTTGATACTATTGGATTTGTCTATTTGCTCATTTACTAAATAAACACATTATCAGTGTAGATCTTTGAACACTAGACTCTGCAATGTTGCTCAGAAGTTGCTCGCCGAGTGGTTGGTGAGAGCTGAAGAGCAATATGAATGGGCTCACGTCATTCAGCATATGAAAGAAAGAAAGAAAGAAAGAAAGAAAGAAAGAAAGAGAGAGAGAGAGAGAGAGAGAGAGAGAGAGAGAGAGAAAGGAAGGGAGAGAGAAGAGAAGAGAAGAGAAGAGAAGAGAAGAGAAGAGAAGAGAAGAGAAGAGAAGAGAATCGTGGCCTTTATAACCTGAGATTTTGCATTGCACCCCAGGTCACTACCTCAGTGTCATATGTTTATTGGAGATTAAACATAACCACCCACTAGAATTTCTTATAACTGGTACAACTTTTCAGTCTTAAATTATTAACGTGGAATGTGCTCGCTTTAATATATACTGCAGGCTATAACCTACTGGAATTATTTTCTAATTTATGATCAAGTTCTATTATTTGTCAGGGCTTGAAAACTGTATGGTTTACATTGAACGTTGACTCTGACTGTACAGAACGGCACAGGCAGCACTGATCCTGTTCAGACTGCTCCTGTGTTAATCTGGGTACCGTGAGAAGTGGACACTGAGACAGCAGCAAGCAATTGTGTGGGTGGTGAGGAGTCATTGTGTTCTAAAAGATGGGGACGGTCCAGAGAAGGCGGGGAGGCAGGGCAGACTGTGACACAAGTCTGAGCGCTGGTAGAGGATGTAAAGAAGGAAGGGTGTCTGGAAGCTTCCAGACTGTAGAACCCTTCACAGGAGGTTCTACAAAGGGACAGGGGTGTATCCAGGAGCCTAAGTTGAGCAAGAAAGCACTTTGCAGAAGCAGCCAGCCACAGAGACTAGTTGTTGGCAAGAAGAAGCTGTAGGGTGCATTGCCTGTATGTGCACTGCCTGTATGTGCACTGCCTGTAGTGTGCATAGCCTGTAGTGTGCATAGCCTGTAGTGTGCATAGCCTGTATGTGCACTGCCTGTAGTGTGCACTGCCTGTAGTGTGCATTGCCTGTAGTGTGCATAGCCTGTAGTGCGCATAGCCTGTATGTGCACTGCCTGTAGTGTGCATTGCCTGTAGTGCGCATGATGTGAGTGTGCACCTCATGTCACTGCTCCAGACTTCCCATTCATAACTTGCCATAGACTATGAAGTGTGCTGGGCACATTCCAATGGCTGCTACAGCCACCAAATCAGCATCAGCATCTCCCAGCCTGCCGCTTCCTGATCTCTGCTCCTAAGCTTAGAGTCCAGTGACCACCTGCTCACCCTTCGTCTTCTGGGAGTCCTTCCAAAGAGGATATTCTCCTCCTGGCCATTCTCTCAAATACAAGCAAGCGGTTTACTTCTTCCCCCTTTGACTTCCAGAGCCAATAACTAACGAGTTCTATGGCTCAGCCTCTACCTTGCCCCTCCGCATCTTCTGTGGGCTTTCAGTGTTCTGCTCTGGTTTCCACTGCCCCATTCCCTTACAGCGCATTATCTGCACTGCTGGCCTCTCCACAGACGTGCTCCTCCATCCCTCCCTCTAATCCACTTAAAATGTTGCTGCCAAGTTAATCTGTCTTGAAGGGTCGTTCTGGTTATATTATTTCTGTTCTTTAAAAAAATCCTTCAGTAATTCCATTTTTTTTTTCACAAAATAACTTTCATACCCTTCTATATTCAAGGGCCTTCATGGCCTGACTGTAAGAAAGCTTTTCAATTTTACCTCTCAAAATTCTCTTTAGACACTCCGTAGTCTCCCTGAGTTAAAGCGACTACACAATTATGCTCTTGAACTTTCCTACCTTTATGAAATTGCCCCGGGAGCCTATTTTTAATGCTTTCAGGCTATGCTGTTTAAATCACCCACCCCAGCCTCAAATGTTACTTGGAAACTTTGCCCCAAATCTATTAGCTGGAAATTTTCTATTAGACGATATTTGCTATTCTAGAAGATACAGTTTTTAATGACATTTTTGTTATAGAAGCGGGGAGTACACATTTTCAAACATAGTGAAATTGGCTTTGTGTGGAGAGGAACTGTTGAGTCCTGTGAAAATCGACCACTGTAACCGGCAGGAAGGCATAAACTTTGCATATGCAAAGCTTTGAAACCTTAGGCACGAAAAAACGGAAAAATTCTAAGCACCAGGGAAATGTTCTGTTGTCACCTGTTGTGACTTTTCCTGGGGAGACATGATTGAATGTCTATTCACCTGGGATAGGCATGGATAACAGATCAAAGTGGCAATTCCACTTAAGTCCAGCTTGACAAGCCAATGAGTTTCTCAAACTTGCTTACAAGGGTATAGGGGAGGAGTTACGGGAGTACAGTGACCCCCGAGCGAGCGGCTGCATCAGCAGGTTGCATCTCAGCATTAGGATAACCATCTCCTTATCCCCTAGGTCATATGCAGCATCACTGTGTGGGTGGGTACGGAGTGAGCTCCTGAGATTGAGATCTGATCGCTCTCCTCTACTCAGTCTACAGGGGAAGGTTGAATCAGCTGGTCTTAGGAGAGTCTTCCGACAATAAGCTGGTCTGCTGTTCTGATTGGAAGATAGTAAAGGCCATGTCATACCCTGTGAGCAGCATCCCACAACTCTGATCTATAGCAGATAGTGGCCCTGCGTATTCACTCGGGACCGGAGATTGGGTAACACAGTGAGGCAAGTGCTACTCTAGTGTCCCACAAAGGACTTTAGATGCTAAAGCCATGATATAAAATAGACTTGGCTGAGTTTTTTACAGAGAGCCAACGTACACAGAGGAGTCATATTTCCTTAAGAACAAGAAGCTGGATGTGGTGAGGCATACATGTTATCTCAGAACTTGGGGGACTGAGGCAGGAAGAGCAAAAGTTCAAAGCCAGCTTGAGTTCGTGGTGACTCTGAGTCCAGCTTGGGTTCCATAGGACGACTGCCTCAAACAAACAAACAAACAAGTGCACACACAAAGGACAAATTATAAATCACAATGAAAGAGAGGATACATTTAACTGTTACATGAAGCTAGTGGCTGCTGAAGAGTATGTCCAGCAAAAAAAAAAATTTAAGTAAATACATATATTACAAAGCTTATATATGATATATGGTCTGTCATATATAACTGTTCATATACAGTTAAGAATAAGTGTTCAAAGCCGGGCAGTGGTGGCTCACGCCTTTAATCCCAGCACTTGGGAGGCAGACTTGGGAGGCAGAGGCAGGTGGATTTTCTGAGTTCGAGGCCAGCCTGGTCTACAGAGTGAATTCCAGGACAGCCAGGGCTACACAGAGAAACCCTGTCTCAAAAAACAAAACAAAACAAGAATAAGTGTTCAAAAAATAAACTAAGCAACTTTGTAATAGACATATATATATATTAAAATATTTTTATTTTTTATTTTTTGTATTTGCTAACACGTACAGAGACTAGAGATGTAGCTCATTACGTAGAGTCCTAGTTTAGCATCCGTGGAATCCCGGATTCAATCCCCAGCGTTGCATAAACTTGGTGTGATAGCACCAGCTGTAGTCTCAGTTCACAGAGAGGAACAGGAAGGTCAGAGTTCAAGGGCATCCTCGGCTACATGGTATCCCGTTTCAAAAGAAAAAAGAAAAGAGGGCGGCAAAGAGCTGGCGCAGCCAGCAAAGTGCCCACTGCAAAAAACACGACTGAATTCCTCAGCCCAAGCACTGGTGGAGTTGGCAGGCAGACCTGAGTCTGACGGCCAGCCAGTGGCTCCGAATGGTATGCGCTGGGGTCAATGAAAGACCCTGAATCCAAAGGTAAGGTGGAAGATCAGGTAGATGACGCAGTGCAAATGAAGGTGCTTGCTGCCAAGCCGGATGACCTAAGTTGGATCCCCAAGAGCCACATGGTAGAAAGAGAAAACGAATTCTCACAAGTTGTCATTTGATGTGTACACACACACACACACACACACACACACACACACACACACACACACACAATTAGAGCACAGTTAGGATGCACAGGTTCTAGCTGCAATTTTCTTTGCCTTCTCGTAAACCTCGTCAGTACACACATGGCTTGCTTGCAGCATGTGCAGATGCAACCTGCTCTAGCCCCTCCCCCTCTGTTGGCCTCACTGGGCTGCATTCTCCAGGGCAAGCTTGTCAGCTTCTGTGGGTGGCTTCCTGTCTCCCTAGTGATCTGCAGATGTGTGCATGAGAGAAATAGGGTAGATAGGACAGGCGATTGAGGTAGGGTGGACGGAGGGAGAAACGGCAGTGTGGGCTGAGGGAAGAGCGTATGGGAAAGCCCTCACAGGGGGAGAAGTGCCTCCTGTAGACAGAACAACAGCGGGACGAGAGCCGAGCAGGCTCTGCATGTATTAGAACACTTCGCATGTCATGCTGAAGAGCTTGGGCTTTATTTTTAAGCCGTGGGAAATCGCTCGAGGGAATGGAAAGATAAGGCTTGCATTTTAGATCATCTTGCTGCGAGGAGATTGGCTGGAGTGTGGGAGAAGACGTTTTTGCTGTGGGGACGGGAAGAGGAACGAGGAAGCTGTTCCGTTCAGGGTAACGGACAAGACCCCATTAGCGTTTGTCCGAAAGCCAAAGCAACAGGAATGAAGGAGAGCGGGAGGATGGTGAGGATCTGGTAAATATCAGGAAACCCAAAGCCAGGGGAGACAGTGACTGCCTGACCCAATTGCAGGAAGGGAAGGCAGCCTAGGCACGCTCTCACATGCTCAAGGGCTGTTCCACACCTAAAACCCCAGTAGCTCCATGATCAGGAGTTCATAGCCTCTTACATAGAAAGTCAGAGCCCAGCAGCCTCTCTCTAAACAAGCAAACAAAGCCAAGTATGAGTTACGATAAGCTAATAACCGACACTAATCACTCGCTGCCTCCATAATCTATTGCATAAAGGACATTTACCTCCAAGAGGATAATAAGTAATTTTCATATGACTCGAAATTCTAGAACACACTGCCTTATTCTACCTCTCATCAGTACACACTTATATAGAGCAAGTCTCTTTGCTCTCTGTTAAAACTTATTTCTAATGGGAGGTGGGTGAGGGAAGAACCCTCTTTCCTATACAAGACATCCTCTGAGCTCCCCAGATCTCCTCATCAGGGTTTAAATCAGGGAACCCTGGGTCTTTTATTACTTTCGAAGTTACTTTTTAGAAGATTTAAAAATTTTTTATGTACATATATGAGTGTGTGTGTGTGTCTGTGTGTGTGCCTCGTGTGTACAGATTGCATTGGGTCCCCAGGAGCTGAATTAACCAGCAGTTGTGTCTTATGACTTGGAGGCTGGGGTCTGAAGCTGGGTCATCTGGAAGAGTAACTGGCATGCTTAACCTCCGAGCCATCTCTTTCTGTCATTAACTGCAGTGTACTCATCTCAGTCCTGATACCTGGGATCGAGGACAGGGATACCGACATAGAGAACAGGCATGCATGTGAGACGGTTGGGGTGTCTGGTCATTACCTCCACCCCTCGAAAGCATAAAGACCCAAGTCTCATCTTTAGATTCCATGTAAAAAAGCTCAGATCTATAATCCCGCTTGGGGAGGTAGAGACAGCTGATTCCCGGGCTCACTGAGCAGCTAGCCTCATCTAATAGCTGATTCCCCAGGGATTCTGGCTCAGGAAAGCAAGGTGGACAGAACTAAGAGAAATACCTGAGTATGACCTCAGGCCTCCACACCCATTACTGCTCCTCTATTGTCCTCCTCCCAAAAAACATGCTGGTGGTGGCTTTGCTTTTTCTGAAATAATGGCGCCCCACCTCTGAGGTCAAACATCTCAAATAAAGACCTCAGGATCTTTAAAGAAGGAAGTCAGACACCCTAGAGAACCAGAGAAGTCACAAGAACATCTAAGTCACAAGCAACACGCACGTACAATGTAGTCACCTCAAACCCTGGAGCTGATGCTGGAATTATCTGTGGAAAAGGCCAAGATTTAAGTGGTGGGCCTCTCCATGCAGAGATCCTCTTAACACATCTAACGACAAACAGTCCAAGGCTGCCAAGAGTTCTGAGTCAGTCATGAGGCAATTGTTGAAACCTTTCCCAGGATCTCAGTATCCTTGAGTGTCAGTATGTGAAAGGACAGGAAGTTGGAAGACTGGCAAGACTGCAGAATAGTTTCAAGAAATACTTATTCTTTTTTTTTTTTTTTTTTGTCACCTAAAACCCAAGATAGTAACTTCGATTTTTTCACTCCTAAGACATGCCTAGTGCTTTTGATTTAAAAAAAAATACTATAAATTATTATAAATAACCAAAGAGATAGCTTGCGATGTATGTTAACGATTATTGCTAAGTATTGAGTGTTTCCCTCTTCTTCTGGATGGTGAGCACTTTTAATTGACCAAAAAGTTTGACAATAAGGTAGGAAATCTTGTATTTCACCAACCAGTAGGAAGCAGAGCCCAGAAGGGTTTAACTATATCCCACTGGGCACTTTGACGTTTGTTTATTTGATTGACTCAACTTATATCTATTATCATTATGAGATGCAGCTTCATGTTTTGTTGCTGTGCTATAAGAAACTTTTTAAAAAATTTTTATTCATTTTTTTAAAAATTTAATTTTTGCATACCACTCATTGTTCCTTCCCCTGGTCACCCCCTCCCACAATCCTCCCATACTCCCCTCACAATTCTCCTCTGAGAGAGTGGAGGTCCCCCACTTCACACCTGTCCCCCCACCCCCAGCACATCAAGTCCTGTAGGGGTTGAGTACATCCTCTCCCACTGATGCCAGACAAGGTAGCCCAGCTAGAAGAACATACCTCACATACAGGCAACAGCTTTTGAGATAGCTCCAACTCCAGTTGTTCAGGACCCACATGAAGACCAAGCTGCACATCTGCCCCATGTGAGTGGGGTTAGGTCAGCCCGTGTATGCTCTTTGGTGAGTGGTTCTGTCCCAGAGAGGAACAAGAAACCACAAACTTTGCAAGCTAAAAAACATCATGTATTAGTTCATTACTCTGTAGTGTAAACCCCTGAGCCCAGTGGTGATGCTTTCTCTGTTCAGGGGCTCACATAGCTAAAATCAAGGACTTTGCCACAGGCTTTTTCCTCAGCAGAATCTGGTAACTGTGGTCGGAGAGATGAGGCCTGTCAGCTAACCACGTAAAGGTACGTGTCACCATAGCTTACAACCTGAGCCTGATACCCATGATCCACATGGCAGAGGACTGAAAGACCGATTCTTGAATGTTGTCCTCTGACCTCCATGTGTGGGCTGTGCCATACCCAAAGGTCTACGGGAACACACATGCACACAACTAAAAATGTCATCTTAAGTGTCTCTAAAAGAAATGAGGCCTGGGCTAGGCATGGTAGTACGCGCTCGTTATCCTAATAACTGAGAGGCTGAGGCAGGAGGATCAGGATCTGAAAGCCATCCCAGGGAACGGAGGGAGGGAGTTCAAAACTAACCTAGAATGTGTATCAGAAAACTAGGCTAGGGATGCAATTCAACCGTCACTGTGTTTATTTAACATGCACAAAAGCCTCGGTTCTGTCCCCAGCATTCTGTGGTATTGCCTACCTGTAATCCCAGCTCTAAAGAGGGAAAGGAGACAGGAGGAGCAGATGTTCAAAGTCATTCTAGGCTCCATAGTGAATCTGAGGTTCGAAAAGCCTGAGATAGCTGAGGGATGGGCATGGTGTGATGTGGCGTGGTGTGGCGTGGTATGGTGTGATGTGATGTGTTGTGAGGTGATTAGGTCTGCATTTCCTTGCTGTCATTCAGTGGAGCATAGACATCCATCCTGGACTCAGAGAACTTCCTACATTTTTGTTTCTGTTGTTGTTAGTCACACAGCCTCCTCTCTCCCAACCAGCAATGGTGACTCTCACTTGTGCCCAATGTCTCTCAGGGGAGGTCAGCCTCTTTTTATAGTTCATCTAATTGGACAGACTAACTAGAGTGCTCTCAGCATCTCGGTGCCGACTTCTTTGAGATGATATTTTCATCTACAAAACAACTTTGAAATGGTGCCTGATGAAATGACCTAGAGAAGATGGGTGGAAGCAGAGGGAGGGGCTATTGGAGAGAATCCTACACTATCTCTGCCAGAGGTCCTCCACAGTACCTGGATACAGACTGAGGAAGAATTGCTTCCAGGCTCACACAGTATATTAGCAGAATCTATGTCTTTCTAGCCATTTAATTGAAGGTGTTTTGTTATTGTTGCTGCTGCTGTTGGCTAATGGAAGGAAAACTCTCACCTGTCCCTGTCCTCTCAAGAGGCTGCTCACAATGGAGTCATAATGCTTGACCCTGAAGGCCAGCGAGTGAGAGAATCCCCCAAATTCAGTGTTCACTAAGACTGGATCTTATCTGATGACTGATCCCAAGAATAGCATCCACTCAGGGTCCATGTTTACTGGGATCAGTGAAAGTCCCATTTTCATCTCACACACAAGGAGTAGAGTTTCTAAATATAGTCACTGAAGGTCATGTTACGATGCGTCCATCACCAAAAGTCTGTGCTAAGTATGGTGAAGGAATTTAAGAATTAAGTGGATCTTTGAGAGTTCAGAGAACAGAACATTTGCCTGGAGGGTACCCTTTGGGCAGCAAAGTCCACTAAAATGTTACCCAGTGGTTAAGACCTTCGAACCCCAGATCTGATATATCACTGGAGGCTGAATCCTAGCTGTGTCCTGGATCTACTGCAACTTAACTTTTCCTTGCCTCAGTTTCCCCCTTCTTGAAGTAAAGATGATTATATCCATCCCTGGGGTGGACGTGAGGAGTATGGAGGCACTGTAGGAGCCAGAGCCAAGCATAGTGTGATAACATTCGGCACTATCTCTACCACTGTTCATTTATTCTTGATGAATCTAGTATCTACTATTCACCGACTTATTTAAATCTAGTGTCGAGCTTCGGTGTCTTTACGTCATTTTCTTTTCATGATATGCTTTTCCTGACAACTCTACTGAGATGGAATTGATGTCACCCACACAGGAAGTTGGATGTGTGCATGCACGAGGGCTATCGCCATCAGGATGGAGATAGATGTCAGAACCAGTCAACTCAACAGATTTTAATGTATTTGTGTGTGTGTGTGTGTGTGTGTGTGTGTGTGTGTGTGTGTGTGTGTGTGTGATGTGTTTATGCTAAGCAATGTGTACTAACACATAAGCTCATCTAACAGTGTTAAGTGAAAAGTGCCATTTCGTTCATTTGTGAAGCAGATCTGTAAAACATACATGTCTCAAAACTGGAATTTCATATCACTAAGCAACAGCCCTGCATTTCCCACTGCCTCTGGCTCTCAGAACTGAAGACCAGCATTTGCTACACTTAGTTTACTTGGAAACCCTTCATGAACAAAGTCACGTGTTGTCTGTCCTTCTGTGACTGACTTATGAATTTTCTCTCACGTGAAGATTTGATATGACCCATCCATGTGAAGATTTGGTAATGCCTGTCTGTGTGGAGTCTGCTATGGCGCATCCATGGGAGGATTTGGCACAGCCTATTCATGTGGGGTTCTGCCACATTCTCTCCATTTTAACAGCTCTCGGTCTATGTATTCGATGGGGTAGTGCTGTTATTCTGTGTTCTCTCATCATTATGCCAATTATACTTTTCAAACACTTTTAATTTGCAGTCTGCTAATAGGACTCTTGAGGAAAGTGAAGGCTAATTAAGCCTCCAGTGACACATTTTAATTATACGTCTCATTCCGTAGCTGAGGTTCAGTGGTAGACTGTGGTAGGAGGGAATCAACCATGGTGAACAACCCGCATGGTCTGTAGTTATGTCTGTGGTGACAGAAGACCTTGGGAATTTTCCTAGTTTGTATACTGGAAGGAAGGTGACTCGAATTTACTGAATTAAATTGAGTTCTGTTTGGTTCTACCCCAATTATCTGGAAGTAAAATGAGAAAAACTTCATTCCCTATTCTGAGGCTTCAGAGTTGCTAGGGAAACAAGGCTCATTCATACATGTCAGAAAGACAACATGGGAAAAGGCAGCATCAAAATTAGTTATCTAAGAGACATGAGAACCCACAACACACATGTCTTTTTATGACATTTATTTAGCCCATGTGTGTACCTGTGGGGATTTGTTGCTGTGGGAGTCAATTCTGTTTTTCCAGCATGGGGCTCCAGGAATCAAACTCATGTGCCCTTACCCAATGGACTATTGTGCTAGATTGAGATTTCAAAGAAGAGAGGACAGGCTGGGAAAGAGCATGCTAGAGCAACCCCAGATAGTGTTGGGTTGGTGGTGCGACCTGGAGAAGCTGAGCACCGTAGAAGCATTCAAGCTTAGAGAATAGTTTGAACATGGGTTTGCTTTAGCTTTGATCCCACTGTGTTTCCAAGACAACAGGGGCACTAAATGAATGCTGTTTACTGGAGAGGATGAGCACATCGGATCCTCTAACCATTGTGAGTTACTCTGATCATCACTGCTCCGAAAGCACCTGGAGTCATGGAGATTGCACTGTCCACTTGAAATATATGGAAAATAATGGCACATGAGGCGTGGTCAATACCACAGACAAGCTGTTCATACGGGTTCTAGTTTTCTAGTTTGATGTTTGTCTAAGAAAAACCTTAATAATGATTTTCCCAGTTTTTACAACACTAAAAAAGTGTAGCTATCCTAACATGTAGTTGCAAATAAGCACAAAGGCAAGGATATAGAATATTAATTTCCCATTATCTCAAGAATGCCACACAGTAAATAAAGTGCTTCATCTTGCCTTTGATGTATATCTGTTCTGAGGCACTCTGGGATTAACAGTGTCTTTTAATTTCCACAATAGAGCTGTGAGGGAAAACTGTGGTTTACACACAACTCCATTCTATTGAGTGACCCATGTGCAAAGTTACATTTCACTATGTGTGACAAGAGAAAGCATCTTAAATGGCTATTTATAGCTGGCGTTATATCATATGGGGCAATATTATTGGTTGAAAAAGTGAGTAATTGAATGTTGTAATTCATTCATTTATGACCGTACCATTTTGCAGCACTTTTAATACCAATTTTTTTACAAGCTATTTCAAGTGCGTTGAAAGCTGATTACACATTCTTAAAAGTGCAAGTCTGCTTCTTCCAGCTATAAATTCTTTGTCTAGTAAACACAAGTTCATGTTGTGAGCATAAAACAGGGAACTATGCTTCTCTTCAACTGTTTTGTTCATCTCGCATGTATTTCCTTTGCAACTGAAGGAAGAATCATGCTTGTAAATTCTCCCTGAGCCCCTGAAAGCCCCAGCAAGCCCTGCCTACCGAGAATCCATCCTGTACATAGTCCTGAGATCAGTATTGATTGTGACATTAAATAAATAGCCCTGATCTTCTTTTTTTAAACACTCAAGGCTAAAAGTAATACAATCTCAAGGAAACAGAGGGAAAATATAGGCATGGGGGATGGAGGGAAGCCAGGCTTAGATCCCATTGCATCAGCAAATGGGCTCCTTGTCTTTGGAAGCTATATCTGATCTCATTTCAGGCTGGAGAGAAAGAAGGATGAAGGCATTTTCACATTCATTTCTAGTCCAGCTAATTTAGCTAGAACACTGAACTGGGTAGCTTCTTGCATTTTCACTGAAGGTTGTACACTACCCAGAGAAGCCCATTGCACAAGACTGTCAAAATTCAGCTCAGAAACTCAGCCTGGATGTGCCTATCTATGTATATGTCTTGCTAAGCCTATGTCTGAATGGAGGCGTTTAGGGTTAATTGCCTTTCTGCTACTAGGATGAGTCCCCAAGATCATCAACTTATGCTGAGTTTTGTCTTGGCTCACAGTTTTGAGGGTCCCAGTCCTTGAACCATTGGCTCTGTTGTTTGGAGCATACGGTGGCATGGCACATAATGATGGAAATAGAACCAGTCACCTTGTGGACAGAAAGTGAAAGAGTGGAGAGGAAAAGATGTGGACCCCAGTATTCCAAACATCTGAAACCTCCCAGGAGGCACTGCCTCTAAAGTTATCCCCACCAGCTAACCTAAGACTCAGCTTCCCAAAGTAAAGACATAGCTTTTTAAAATTTCTCACTAAGGCTGTATGGACCAATGATGTTCCTGCTGGCTTTCAGAGCCCAGGCACTATCTAGCCAACCAAGAGAATTCTGAATGACTGTGATAAATGTCCTTAGGCTGGTTCCTCTAGCTAGATAAGTGTCCCCCACTGTGTGAAAAGCTGGACAGAGAATACTCTCAGTATATGCTGAAGACAATTCTCACTAACTCCTTCAACAGGGGAGAAAGAGGAAGTGTTCCCACCTTACAAAAGGCTATTGTAGATGTCAGTTCTCCCCTTCCTGTCATGGCATGTAAAGAAATATTTAGCTGTAAGACAAAACATGTCACTGGTCCTTTGCAGGAATCCTTATCACCTGCTAAAGAGCTTCATTGTGTGACTCGAAAAAAACAAAACAAAACACACATTTTGTAATTCCACAGCCGACATCTCTATTCAAACCCACAAAGCTTTACTTTATAAAACTTCTCTGCCTTTCAAAATCTACTTCCTCTACCCCTTTGCAAAGCTCCAGGCAAATTCTCCTTTATTGAAAACACATTTCCTTTTTCCTTCCTGAACATTGTAATACCCCTGCTCCCTGTCTGTGTGTCTGTCAAATAGTTGTCGCACGATTGGGTTGATGCAATGCAGAGCTCAGACTGTGGCCCAAATCCACTCCTGAGGGGACAGAACACCAATGATACAGTGTCCCCCAAATCCACTCACCAGAGAGCAGAGCACCAAGCGGTACAGTGTGAGGAAGAGCAGTTGCAGCAGGAAGAGACAGTAGGAGAGGTGAGGTTAGCAGTTGTGGTGGCATCAGGGTAGTAAGAAGGGCAACTGGGCACTTGGCATAGAAAAGCCCACCATGCTCCATTCTTTGGGATATCAGAGAAGAATATGCAATTAATAGAACCTGTGGACCAATATAGAGAGTTCATGAATCTGTCAGGGTCTGCAAAGGAAAGTCAGGTAGGTTAGGTAGGAGGTTAGATTTCACCTGGTGAATATCCAGACACACATTAGAGATCTGTTGTCATGCTATTTGGTCACTCGGGACCTCTTGTTTATCCTGCCTGCAGATGATGAGTATGGAGTCAAGGGATATGCCACCACCATCACCACCATCACCACCACCACCACCACCACCACCACCACCACCACCAACACCTCCACCACCATCACCTCCACCACCATCTCCACCATCACCACCACCACCATCACCACCACAATCACCACTAACGTCACCATCATCACCACTGCCACTGCCACCGTCACCACCACCACCTCCAACATCACCATAAGCATCACCTCTGTGCCGAATTGCCTTTGTGCAAAGCTGTTGCCCACTCAAGTTTATTGTATAATTATTTTTTTCTCCATCTCCAAACTTCCCTTTTCTAATTTTTTCCCTAATGTTCATCTTCGAGTATGAAGAGAATGGGGATCCAATGACTTTACTTGTATTGGGTAAGAGGCTGGGAACCAAAACTCCTCTGTGCATCACAGGGCCAGGTGGCATTTGTCTCCCTGATCTCAGAAGGTAGAAGAAGGATGATTAAGAGTTCAAGCTCGTCCATCTACAGAACAAGTTTGAGGTCAGTCTGGGTTATGAGTCCCTGTCTCAAGAAAACAAAACAAAACAGCAACAAACACCAAACCCAAACAAATAAAATATCCAACTACTTAACTTAGTGTGTCTGGGATACACTCTTAGTTTCCCTTTGATGTCTTTGTTCATATTAGTCCTCCTGTCCTTTAATTTCCACACTCCTGTGACCTAGTAAAGTATGAAATGCTAATAGTTTCCTATACTATTGCATCAAGTATGACTTTAGTTCTGCTTCAACTAAACAAACAAATTTAAATGTGACCCGAGATGGATAGGAGCATAGAAGACAGCCAGGGTCCTACAAGGTCTGTAAGTCTATCGGATTACTGTAGTTTCATAGACTAGCTGGACTTGACGATTTAATTTTGCCTGTAGGGAAAATGCTTCAAGATACAAGCACAGGCAAGGCCTTTCTGCAGAGGATCCTGGCTGCTTAGGAAAGAATAGAAAGGACTGATGAGTGAGCTGCATGAAGGTCAAAGCTTCAGTTGTAGTAAATGAAATGATGCCCAACTCGAGGAGATGGCCTACAGGAGTGTAGGTGTGTGTGGACCAACAACTGCCAGCCATGTATCTGACAGGACATTTATGTCTATCCTATATAAAGAACCCCCCACAATAAACGACAAAATGGTCCTCAAATAACCCAATTAACAAATAGGTGAATGAAATGAAAACTGATCAAAAGATAAAGTGTAAGTGGACAAGAAACATAGAAAAATGTTCAAAATCCTTAACCATCAGTGAAATAGACATCAAGATTGCCATTAGCACTTAGGAGGTGGAGGCAGGGGCATCAGAGTTCAGGGATTTTCCTGGTGATGTAGTAAGTGTACATGGGAATCCCAAAGATGGGAGGAAAAAGACCACCGACCCAAAGCATCATGGCCAAATTAACTCAAGTAAGCAATTGATTAATGCAAGCCTTTTTTTATTCATGGGCTGCATCCCCTTTAAGGCAGGGTTGTAGATCTCAGCATTGTGTGTGAGGAAGACAAGGCTTTTATAGCTCAGGGATGAGGATTTCAAAATGAAGAAAAATAGGTGGGTTACAGGACCAGAATGTAACATGTGGTCAAAACAAGGAAACCACAACAGGCAGTCCTAATGAGGTAGTCATGGGAGGTCATATGGCCTTTAGAAACAAAGTAAGGTAGCAAGATAGCTATAATCAACTTTCTGAAACAAAAACATGATCACCATTCCTGGAACTGGAAGCAAAGAACCTTTTGTAGTTAAGGTTACAGGCAGAGCACAGCTCAATGCTTGAGGAACACAGAGGTTTAATCACAAACAGGGATGAGCCTAGTTTGTCTTTACTATAAGATGGCCTTTAAGCCTAAGATGGAGGCAGCCTGGTTCTTCGTTAGGAGGACAAATAAAACCTCAGTGAGATTCCACTCCACACAATCAGAGTGGCTCCTAAGAACATAAACGAATGAACAAATGCTGGAGGAATTCAGGTGAGAGGATGCTTACCTACTACTGTGATTATAAACAAGAGAAGCAGCTGTGGAATGCAGTAAGGATGGTTCTCGACAACAGGAAGATGGGCCTACTATGTGCTCCAGCTTTATACGAAGGAACCTAAATAATCACACCACAGAGATACCTGCCGGTCCAAATACACCCCGGCGCTCTTCATAGTGTGCTGAATCATAACACAAGTGTGGTTTTTAATTTATGTGAAGTGTTATATCTCAGGTGGCCATGAAGAAGAGCAAAATGGTCTATTCTGCAGGAGAATGAAGGGAATCGGAGACCGTCATACTAGATGGAATAAGCTAAGTTCAGAAAGTCACATACCACATATTTCCCTCCTGTATGTAGAACTCAGATTAGACATGTGCACACACACACACTAACTAGAATGAGGACTGTTCATGGGAGAAATGGAACTAGCAGCAGAGCCATGGGGGACAGGAGAGGGTAGTAGACATGAGTACAAAGCACACCATCCTTGAGTGGAAACATTATTATGAAACGCACGGCGCTGTGCAGTGAACCCATACTAATAAACGTAGAGCTGGGAGACTAGATCGGTGGTAGAGCATTCACCTGGAATTGGCGAAGCCTTGCTTTTGTGTTGGGGACCGCACTAGCCCCAAGTTGGGGCGGCCAAAATAAATGTTGCAGCCCAGGCAAAATGTTGAGGCCCAGGCCGACCCACGTTTGGGCGACCACTGTATCCCGGCCCAAGCTGCTGCTCCGGTCTGCAGGTCGGGTTTCAGCAAGAGCGAGGGTGACGGCAGATTCTACCTAATGTCTGAGATTCGTCTCTGATGATCCCTCTATAGTCTTTGATCTCAGTCTATATTCTCTGATCTCTGGTTCTGTCTTCTGTAGTCTGACTAATGTCTTCTATCGTCTCAATTCTGATCTGTTCTGTCTCTGCCTTTTATATGTCTCACTTCTAAGCCACGCCTCTAAGTTACACCTTTAATCATGCCCTTAGGTCTTGTCTCTAACTCTGATCTCTATACTTCTAAGTATACTATTAAGTCACACACCTTTAATCTCACACACCTTTAATCTCAAGGTATCTAAACCAAGATTATCGGAGTGTTCTCAGCTGTTGTAGGCTATTGTAATCCAAGTCTCATGTCAGGGTATATGGCTCAAGATGGCTGCAAAGCTGATAGCCGCTTTCTGCTAAAAGTTGGCCCCCAACACTTTTGAACCCCAGCACTGCAAAGCAAAAGAATGAGGAGAAAAAAGAATTCTACCATCAGGACCCAACCATCCAGGGACCTTCAGTACACCAGCAAATAGGTGACTTGACATAGGGTAAGTGTAGTGGGGATACTGGCAGGGGTGTGGCCAGCTAGGACAGAACACACTTTTATAAACAGACAACTAGAAAGTTGACTCGGCCATTACGAATTGTTCTTCTAGAGGACCCAGGTCGGGTTCCCAGCATCCATGGCTGTTCATAGCCACCTTCAGTTCCAGGTGATTCAGTGCCCTCTTCTGGCCTCTGTTTAGTCACACAGATGGTGCAGAAACATATATGTAGACAAAACACTCACACTTAGATAATAAAAATAAACAAGTCTAAAAAGAAAAAGAAAAGAAACGAGGCAAACCATTTTAGTGCCTGACATCAGGCCACTGATCTGGAAATTTTGCTTCAGGGCTGGAGCAAGGTACATCTGCCTTGCGTGTGACAGGGGGCACATGACAGAGGACACATGACAGGGGGCACACATGACAGAGGATACTTATGATGGAGGACACATGTGACTGAGGTCACACATGATGGAGGACACATGTGACAGAGGGCACTAGTGACAGTGGACACGTGTGACAGAGGACACACAGCTACACTTCAGTACTTCATTCATTGTTATTAGCTGATTATACACCTCAACATTTCTTTTTCTTCTGAGGAAAGAAACTTCAGTCAAATGTGATCTGAATATCTTAAAGGCTTTTGTTGACGGTCACTTATAAAGAAGAGATCTCAATGGCCGCACCAGTCTAAATCCCAAGTCCTGGAATTCCTATGTGAGTGAATTGTTTAGAGAAGAAAAACAATGTGATGAGGTTGTCTACAGGGCCTCTGTACTCTTGTGATAATAAAGTTCTCCCCACCTTAAATACAAATGAAGTTCTCTCCACCTTAAACACAAATGAAATTCTCTCCACCTTAAATACAAATAAAGTTCTCTCCACCTTAAGCACAGTCTGGCATCTGTGGAAGTTCATTTACAAGTTCAGTTTAAGACATCAAAGTTCAAAGTTTGGGATTAGACATTCAGGATCACTCCTGTCCCAGCTCCAGGGCTCCCTCCTGTTGCTCTGAGCTCTGCAGGTCACACTGTTGGAAATGAAGAGGAAGTTTCCTATTTCAATTAAAACAAATTTACAGCTTCTTACCAGGAAAATAAAAATCAGCTTGCCTTGTCATAAATTAGTCAGAATTGAGAAAGGTGTGGAACCCACATGCAAAAAGGATCTCAGCATATTGAGAAAAGCACTAGGAAGCAGTTTCAGAGACTTGGGCACCCTCTCTGTGGCGCTCAGGAATGGTGGCAGCAACCCCTCTGTGTGAAAATATGCAGCCCGCAGCCTGCTGTACAAAACACAGCCGGAAAAATTCCTGCTTCAAGTCTCAGACACCGTGTGCTTTGGTATTTAAATTGACAGTGCTTGGAAAGGTAGCACAGTCGGAGGCCTTTGGTCTCATTGACACTCATAGACACAACTCTGACAAAACTGCCTCCTCACAACCCAGGGATCAGGTGCTCAGGGTTCTTCAAGACATGGTTCATTGCCAGTCACTGTCTGTGTGATGTCACTAGCTTTGACAATACACAGTGAACCAAAACAAGAAATGTAATCCAATTAAGATTCCGATAAGTTGTAGTTTTATAGTTATTTGTATTATTAGAAATTCTGTGGGGGGGGGGGGGGCTGAAGGGGTGGGTAAGGGTGATGTGGAAGAAGGAGCTTTTAGTCCAGAAGAGGGTGTTGGATCTTTCTGGAACTGGAGTTACATGTGGTTGTGAGCATTCTGACAGGGGTGCTGGGAGCTGACCTAGGATCCCCTCAGTGTGTGCTCTTAGCTTCTGAGTCGTCCCTCCAATCCCTTGATTTTGTTGTTGTTTGTTTGTTTGTTTGTTTCTGAGACAATCTCATATACTTCGGACTGTCCTCAAACTAGCTATAAAACCAAGGCTGGCCTTGAGTGCCGGCTTCCCCTGCTTCTACCTTCCAAGTGCGTCCATTAGAGGTGCATGTCAACACGCTTAGCCTGATAACTTTCTTACATGTTATTTTAGATGGACATGATTTGATGAATACTCATTATTATAAGAGAAACTTAATAAAAAGTCCCATTTGTTCTGTTTCACTTCACCTGTGGACACGTAGCACAAGCCAAGCTTTGGATCAGTAATTAACAATCTGCCTCATGATTTCAAAAGTCGTTAACAGTAAACTAAGACAAATGGAAAGTGTGTGTGTGTGTGTGTGTGTGTGTGTGTAGGCCAGAAGTCAACCTTGGGTGTTAAGCCTTTCACTCCAATTTTTTTAGATGGGGTCTCTAAGTAGCCCGTAACTCACACAGGTGGTTAGGGTGTTTGGTCAGCAAGCCCAGTGGCCTGCTTGTCCCAGCTTTCTTGCCCTAGTGCTGGGATTACAAACACATCACCATGCCTGGCTTCTGTGTGCATGTGTGCATGAATGTATGTGAATGTTTGTGCAAACGTGTGCAAGCACATATGTGCATGTGTGAAAGAGCATTTTGGGTATTGAATGTGAATCCTCCAGTTTGCAAGGCAAGTGCTTTACCCAAACTGAGTGATCTATCCCCCCCCCCCCAATCCTCACATATGTTTTGGAAAGCAAGAGGCTTGTTCAGCACATGGAAAGGCCCTGCTTTGATGAGCACTGCTCTCGGTTCTAAGGGTAGAGCTGCCAGAGACTCCAAGTGGCTTGGGACTGTTCTCTAGTTTTAGGGAAGAGTGACCACATTACTGAGTCAGAGATTCTGGCAAAGCACACAGGGCTTGAGTCAGAGACAAGAGTCTCGCTGCTATAAGACAGCAGGCAGCATGCGTTTCCTGTGTTTTTCTGCCAGTTTTCTACAAACCTCAGATTCTCCGGAACTGACACAGGGAGGAGAGGTGGACAGACATGCTTGCTGGAGGAGAAACACTGGGATTGGAGAATTTGTCCCTTTCAGAGGCCATGGAGATGAGGTTGGTCCTACTCCAGTGGAAGACATTACCTCATCTCTCCAAGGTTGCATGCTACAAACAAAACCCCTAACAACCAGCCCAGGAGAAACTACGAGAGCCTCACGTGTTTTTGTTAAGACCAGCATGACAATGCCTGGTCTCTCCTAGGGTCCTGCAGTAGCTGGCCTGCCTCAGTCCAGGGACTTGGTACCAGACTGCTTGACTCCATCGGAGACACTGTTGCTACTGCCCTTGCATGTACCTTGCCTTCATGCTCTTCTTTTGTGTTCACTGTTGCTACCCCTTCTGTTGTTAGCAGCACCATCTTTGTTCTCATCCATCAGTGAGACTTTGCCTGCATCCCGGGAAACTTACTGCTTTCCTAAAGACTGAACTGAGTCTCTCAGTAAAATTACCAAGCAGTTTCTTCAAAGTATGAATATCGGATTCAGGGATGCTTATGCCTCAGGAAAAGCCAAGGACCTAGTTTTGTCTGGGCCAATCCAAATCGCGGTCTCCCTGCACAGGGCTTCGTGACTCTGGATCTGTCAGCTGTCACTTGGTTATTTCAGGAGATGACAGCTGTCCCCCTTTTCATTTCTTTGTTTCTAGCCTCAGCTCCGGTCTTTTTCTTTTCTTTTCTTTTCTTTTCTTTTCTTTTCTTTTCTTTTCTTTTCTTTTCTTTTCTTTTCTTTTCTTTTCCTTGTAGCCCTAGCTGGAGTGATGCTATCTATGTAGTCCAGGCTGGCCCAGACCTTGCCACAGTCTTCTCATGCCCCTCTGCTGAGCACTGGGATTGCAGACTTGCATCACCACACCCTGATTGCTCTTTACAGCACAGCTGTGCCTTGATATTTGGCGTTGTGAGGTGTTCAGAGGAAGGAAAGATAAAGATTCTGAGATCTACTCACATGAAAGGTCGTAAAGAGCCAACGCCACCACCTGTGCTGTCTCAGGACTAAGCCAGTGCATCAGAACGAGCCCCTGAGAACAGAAGCAAGGATTCTTAGACAAGAGGGTCTCACAGGGGGATCCCAGAAGGCTCATTCTCCATCTCCAAATAAGATGATGTGATACATTAATAGACATCCCTCCTGTTCTCTGGATTCCAGTGGTGCTCACTAAGGGAAACCAGCTTGTCTACATGCTGTCCCTAATAATGTGGAGCAGAGTAACCAGCCACAACCGTTTCTGATAGTGTGGAACACAACTCACAGTATACAAGATGGAAGGAAGAGATGTTGGGAGGAAGTTGGCATGCAGGAGACGGTTACTATGTTGAGGCAGCTAATCTCTAAATATGTCAGGATGTGAGTGACCTGCACACAACACATGGTTGAAGGAGATACATGAATATGTTCATAATTTTTATGTAAATAACTATTTCTGAGTATTAGGTAGAAGATGGTACAATAGATTTGCTGAAATGTAAATAAAATATAAAATGAAAAAAAAGAAAAAAGAAAAGCTAAAACAGCCACTTTCTGACCAGGTCAGGATGTCACAAGGCTATACAGTCTGTGTGGGAAAGAATAATGTCGGATACATGAGGGAATGTATGGGAAGACTACATAATCTTCGAAGGAGAATTAAAATTGGCAACGGAATAAGAAAAGAAATGAATATGACTTCTAATACAATGCCTTTGCCAAGTTACACTGGGAAAAAAAAATCATGTCACTGACAAGCCAAAAAAAGTGGCATTTGTATTCTCTGACAGTACAATATGTATGTAGAATGGATTTGGGTACATGGGGAGGAGAGAGAGAAACTAGAAGAGAGAGAGAGAGCGATACAGAGAGAATAAGGAATAGAAAAACATTAAACATCTTGCTCTACATAACCGTTACTAAGAACGATTGTGTTAGCGTCTCAAGGAGAGAGACATGCTGATGGAGGGTCTGAGCTTCAGACCGGGCACTCAGGTTGCCATGGAATGAGAATCATGACTTCAGACTGCAGCCAAGAGCTCGGCTCCATTATGGCAACACAGCCCTTAGCCTTGGGGACTGTAGGAGTGTGAATTGATCATACAGGAATCCTTCAGACTTCAGAACACAGTAGTAAAATTGTGGCGCCCTCGGGAACATGCTGTGGTAATCAAAACTACAAATGCTGGCCAAATAGAGTTTGCTCAGTTTCAGGAAAAGAATTCAACCAAGGCTGCTCATGGCGCCACATGCTTTCGATCCCAGCACCCAGAAGGCAGAAATAGGTAGATCATTATCAGTTCAAAGATAGCTTGCTCTACACAGGTAGTTCTAGGCCAGCCAGGGTATATAATGAGACCTTGTTTAAAAAGAGACAGAAACCAATCAAAGATGCTTGTCACTCAAGGAAATCTAAACATTTGTCATGAAGCTTCATGTGGACTCGATTTTTAATATCTCTTATAGATGCCTAGTGTCTTGAGACTTGCCCTTCGTGGGGCAAGGGATGCAGCTGGATGGTAGACTGCTTACCTAACACATGGAGTTCTCTGGGACTGGTGCCCAGTACTGGGAAAGAAAATCACCTTTCTTCCTGGAGAAAATTAGTCTCCTATTGAATTAACTCAAGGCCACTGCCTGTCTGAACTGGCTGAAGCTAACCACCCAGGACATATGGCCATGACTGTCCAGCTTGCAATGAAGCAAGCAAGGGGGAAATTCTTCCAGAAACCAAAAGAAGTCTAAGAGGTGTTAAAGAATTATGAGTCACCTTTGGCACATAACAGCAGGATTGCTGGCAACGCTATGGAGGCCAAGAAATGAGGGAGATCAGATGAGAGTCTATCTGGTCCAAGATTGAGGGCTAACTGGGCTAACATATACTGAGCTCCAGTAGCTTTTTAATGACTCACTGATTAAATGTCTCTCAGGTATTTCATGGCTTAACAAATCGTGGCCACCAAACTTGGGTTGGGTACGTTAACGTTGTTGTCATTTATCACAGCAATGAACAAATGGATGGCATTGGTTGGTGAGTCATCAGAGTTTTCCAATTGATGAAAATAAAGGGACATATCCAGCTTCCTCATAAGGGCTCCTTCCGGGGGAGACACAATGCACATACCTTAGAAACAACAGTGCAAGCAGATGAAACACGTTCACTCTCCACCCACTTCCTCGAGAAACTTGGAAGGAGTCATTTATTGCTTTGAATCATTGTTTCTTTTATTTCATTTATTTCTGTTTTAGTCCCCTTCCTCATCCCCAGACTTATGTTGAATTGAAAGTTTTAGTTAGTTTATAAACCTTTTGGTAATTTGAGACACAACCCTTAGCAGTGGTTATGGGGGAAGAGAGAAGCAATCCCAAGGGAGGGCTCAGGGTCTCAGAAAAAAACAGAACGCTGGTAGCCAAGTGAGAATGGGAGGGGGGGGGTCAGTCATGCAGTCCTTGCTTAAGGAAGGAATGAACAGAAACATTCTAGGATGAGAAGGAAAGTCTGTCAAAGAAAATATGTTGCAGAGATTCAGGGTGCTGGCAGATTGTAAGAGGTCTCAGGGAGGGACTTAATTAATGTCTATGCAATGAAAGTCCAACCCAACTTTCTGTGTGAAAACATGGTGACTTCATCAAGCAGATCTTGGGAGTTCTGGGTTGCTGTGCAATGTGAGGAGGGATGGAAAGGAGGAATTACACCGGAGGCCTAACATGAGTCGGAAAGTGCAGGATCTCCTTGCTCATTCTTCTCTGTTCTCTCCACTGGGGTAGAAGATGAAGAAGTTTAGCAGAGAGGCTTCCTGAGTCACAAGCTAATCAGTAGCAGAGACAAACCAGAGTTCAGGCATCCTGACTCATAATTTATAATCGTATCTCCTTGGTCAGTGTTAAGAATCTGTCACATCCACATGCTAAGTGAAGGCTTGAGTTAAGTGCTGGCATTTGAGACTGAAGTGAAAAAGAAATGTGAGAGTGGAGGGAAGTGTGAACAAAAGTGTAATAGAGTGAGAGTGGAGGCAAGTGTGAACTGGTGTGATATAGTGAGAGGAGGGAAGAATAAACTTGTATGACAGAGTGAGAGAGGAGGAAAGTGTGAACCGGTGTGAGTCCTTTTCTAGCAAGCGCAGGCTCAATCCCAGCACTCCAACAAAGCACACAGTTCAGGGATGGTTCCATTGGTTTTGTCTTAGCTTCCCAATGCTTCTCTCACAAGTTACCACAGGATTGGCGGCTTGTAAGAATGCACATTTGGGGGCTGGGAAGGTGCCTCAGTGGCTCAGTTGGTTGCCACAGGAACAGGAAGACCTGAGTCTGGATCCCCGGAGACCACACGAAGCTGGGCATATAAAAAGGTGTGAGTGGTCTTGTGGTGAAACGGGGGTGGAAAACGGAGGATCTCTGGAAGCTTGAAGGACAGACACAGCAGACACAGTAACACACAACAGGCAGTGCCTGTCATGGACATGGTGGAAGGCAGAACCAACACAAGAGGTCATCGTTTGTCCTCCATATGAGTGATATGGTGAGTGTGAGCCAATACTCACATACCTGAACACACACACACACACACACAGACACAGACACACACACACACACACACACACACACACACAGACACACACACACACACAGACACACACACACACAGACACACACACACACACAGACACACACACACACACAGACACACACACACACACAGACACACACACACACACACACACACACAGACACACACACACACACACACACACACACAGAGAGAGAGAGAGAGTGAGAGAGAGAGAGAGAGAGAGAGAGAGAGAGAGAGAGAGAGAGATACACACAGACACACAGACACACACACACCAGGAGAGATTTTTTAAAAAGAATGGAAATTATTCTCTTTTCATACTGGAAGTCCAGAAGCCTGAACAGAAGCCCAAGGGCCAAAGTCAGGGTATGTCAGTATGACTACCCTCCAGAGGAGTGTCTACTTCCTACCTTCTGTCAGTATCCAGAGGCAGTGATGTTTCTTGGCTCATGAGTCTCTTCCATCTTCATAGTCAGAAATACCTTAGCATGTCTTTCTGAGTGGCCTCACTCTCTCCTTGACTCCCTCCACCTGCTACACTGATTCTTAAAATCTCCATACTTTAAGGATCCACATTAGGAATTGGGCCAACAGTATGATCCGGAATAGTTTTCATATCTATGTGAATATACTGCATGAGTGTGCACGCGCGCGTGTGTGTGTGTGTGTGTGTGTGTGTGTGTGTGTGTGTGTGTGTGTGCGTATGCTGCCCATGCATGTGTGTATCTGTGTCCACATGCAGAGGAGGGCATGCGTGTCCACCTCTGACCTGCGGTGGTCAGAGGCTGTGTGCCCAGAGTCTTTCAATGTTCTTTCACAGAACTCATTGAGGTAGGGTCTCTCAGCTGAACAAAGAGCTCAGTGCTGTTAAACCCTCGCCGGCCACCTCTTCCTGGTCACAGTCTTCCCGGTCACAGTCTTCCCGGTCAGGCGGCCACCACACCTGCCCAGGGGTCACATAGGCTCTGAGGATTTGCACTCTGCTCCTAAGCTTGTTGCATGTGCAGCATCTACTTTAACCCTTGAGCCAACTCACCAGCCCTCGTTCCTTACCTTTGAGACCGGCTGGTGAGAGCCTACATTTCCTCCTGGCCGCGTAGCTTTGGGTATTGATAGGTTACAGGGCTTTGAATGTGAATGTCTTTGGAGCAGGGGCTTATCATGCTATAGACACAGATAAAACGAATCAGGGAGGACTCCTAATGTAGTGGAAGCACGGCAGCGGGAGGATCAGGAGTTCAAGGCCAGCCTCAGACACTTACTGAATTCTAGTCCAGAAGGGGCTATATGATATCCTTTCTCAAAGGGGGGGGGGGGAAGACACATAGCAAAAATAGGGAAATTGAGAGAGAACCTTCAGGGAACACTCATCTTGAAAAACAGGAAAATGTTAAATTTTATTTAATGCTGTTTCGGGTCCTGTCTCCTCACAGTTTTCAACTGGGATAAAAACGCTGCTCTTTAGCTGACCTGACTGGCACAGCCACACAGTTGATTTGAAAACGAGAAATTTCTGCTTAAAACACAGAAAGCCCTGGGTTTAATCCTCTTGCTTTAAAAAAAGAGAGAGGTTTTTTTCATGTTTTTAAATTTTCTATTCATTTATGTCAGTATACTAAATGTTTTTTTTTTCAGTAGCAGTTTTAAGAGCATGTGTGAATGCTTGCCATATACCACAGATATTCAAGTTATGTTTCTAGAAACTTGTGGTGTTAGTATTCCAGAAAATAATTTCTCCTTACATTTTTTCCCCACCATCTAAGTGGTGGTGGCACAAGCCTTTAATCCCAGCACTCAGGAAGAAGAGGCAGGCAGATTTCTGAGTTCAAAGCCAGCCTGATCTACAGAGCAATTTCCAGGACATCAGGGCTACACAGAGAATCCCTGTCTCAAATATTTTTTCCCATGGTGCACTGTTTCATATTACCTAAAAAAACATCTTTTAAAAGTTTCTTTGTATTTTTATAGTACCAGTGTTTTCTCTGGAGTTCTATGCAAATCCAGAGGAGGACCTTCCTATCTTCCTACATACCACGAAGCCCCCAAACAATTTTCTCTATGAACTAAAAGTACAGCATTTGACCATAGGCATCTAAAAATAACTAATAACAGCTACCACTGTGAATTATTCCAGATAATACTCAGAGTACCAAGGAGATGGCTTTGTTGGCAAAGTGCCTCCTATACAAGCATAGGTCCTGAGTGCAGATCCCTGCATACAAACCAGGCCTGGGGTGTGCAGCTATGACCTTAGTGCTAGGGGGATGCTGACATATGGAATCCAGTGTAGACAAATCAGTGGAATCCAGTGTAGACAAATCAGTGGCATTCTGGTTCAGTGGGAGATCCTCTATCCAAAGGTGATACAGAGAATGGTAGACACCTGATATTAATCTCCGCCCTCCACATTTAACACACACACACACACACACACACACACACACACACACACACACACACACAGATATAAGGTCTTTCTATGTAGCACAGATTGGTTTCCAACTAACTCCCTGACTCTTTGCTTCAGCATCCCAAGGGTAAGGATTGCAGATATTGCAGCCTTGCACTAATTTGAAAAATTTAAATATTGTGCAGAGCACAAAAAGAAAAAAAGCGGCAGACACTACTAATCACCATTCTGTGTTACAGTATAGATCTTGAAAACATCATATATCAACCAACACATTGTATTTTTATAGTACCAGTGTTTTCTCTGGAGTTCTATGCAAATCCAGAGGAGGACCTTCCTACATGGTCCCCAACAGACATCTCTATTTGAAGGTGGGAAGAATACCAGGATGCACACTCTGGTTGGAGAAAATAGATCTCTGAAGAGAACGTTGGGATACTGATCTCTCTCTCTCTCTCTCTCTCTCTCTCTCTCTCTCTCTCTCTCTCTTTCTCATCTCTCTCCCCCACTTTCCCTCCTACTCCTCTCCCTCCCCTTCTCCCTTTCCTTCCCCCTCCCTCCCTCTCCCCCCTCTCTCCTTCCAGACTTTCACAAAATGCAGCAGATTTACTCCGCCACAGGCTCCTTGCTTCAATTTCTTACTTCATCGTGGTCCCAAAGCAATGCAGCTGAACAGTGACATATAAACCATGAGTCAAACTAAGTCTTTCCTCTTATTGTAAATGTGTGTGTGTGTGTGTGTCAGTATGTGGGGTGTGTGCGCATCAGTGCAGGTGCCCTCAGAGGCTGGAGAATGGCTTCAGATCCCCTGGAGTTATGTTTGTGACTCATTCACTATGGGTGCTAGGAACTGAACTTCGCTCTTCTGCAAGAGCTGTATGCATATATATTTTAACCACTGAGCCATCTATTTGGCCTCAAGTCTCGCCTCTATACGCTGATTATCTCAGGTATTGTTCGTAGCAATGGAGAGCTCAATAGCACCTATCCTTTGTGTAAAATGTAAACCCCATCCAAAACAGACTCTCATTTTGTTAATGGTCGTGGACACAAGAACAGTAAAAGGACAAGAATATCTATAGAGATGACATGTGTGAATTTCCACCAGTGTCTATTTTGGGGTAAATCTGGAGACCCGCGGTTCTGATTTATTTTTAGCTTTATTTTTTAAACTGTGGGGCGAGGGAGATGGTTCCGTTGGTAAAGAGCTTGCCGCAGAAGCACAAGGAGCTGGCTTTAAATCTCCAGCATCCACATTGAACCCAGGCTTGGTAACCTGTGTCTTTAACCCCAGCACTGCATTGCAGGGGGATGCAGGAAAAGGTGAATCCAGGCGCTTCATGGGCCAGACAGTCAAGATGAAAATGGTAAGCTCCAGGTTCAGGGAGAGACTTCATCTCAAAAATCAAGTGGAGTGTGATACTGTATGCATTTCCCAGTTTAAATTACAAAATTCAGTAGGACTTCCTGTATTCAGACACTCACTCTGATCAATTATAAAACAGTTTATCTCAAAGGAGACCATGTTCCCACTCAGACACATGCTAGTTTCTGCTACTCTGCTGCAGCCATAGGAGTGGCTGACTTCCCATCACTCCTGATTTGATCGTTCTGGGCATCTTATGTAAGTGCAATCACGTGTTACGCGATTTTTCATGATTGGTTTCTCTCATTTAACTTATGTTTTTTGCAAGTTCAGATCAGCTCTAATATGTTTCAGCACTTCCTAGTTTTTATGGACAGATAATATTGTATTTGCTTGGCTCTATCATTTTATTTATTTATTTATTTATTTATTTATTTATTTAATCTATATGAGTACACTGTAGCTGTCTTCAGACACACCAAAAGAGAGCATCAGAAACTATTACAGATGGTTGTAAGCCACCATGTGGTTGCTGGGAATTGAACTTAGGACCTCTGGAAGAGCAGTCAGTGCTGTTAACCACTGAGCCATCTCTCCAGCCCTGGCTCTATCATTTTTAATTCATTCATCAGTTGGTAGGTGTTTTGATTGTTTTAATTTTTGAGATAATGAAAATACTGCCACGAACATCCGTGTATCTGTTCTTCCATGAACTGATGTTTACTTTGGCTAGGAGAGAAACACTTAGTGCACACATACTATCATTCTGTGTGTGACATCTTGAGCACCTGTGAAGCAGTCACCAAAGCAGACGCATCACATTACATTCCCACCAGTAACACGAAAAGGTTGGAAATTTGTCACAGGCTCCCCAACAGGTGTCATTATCTAATTTTTAAAATTGTGACCATCCTGTTGAGTGGAAAGTTGTATCTCGTTGTGGTTTTGATTGACATTTCTCTGATGACTAATGATATACATATTTTCATATGCTAATTTCTTCTAATTAATCTTTATAATTAAAAAAATCCTTCGAACAAACTCTGCAAGTTAAACATCGGTGAGGCTGATGGTGCAGACTGTATTGTCATCAACGTGATTGGCTGTTGAAAATGGAATAGCTTTTTAAAAAGATTTTATTTTATTTATCAATTTATTTATTTATTTGTAGATGTGTTCATTCATTCATTCGTGTGTGTGTGTGTGTGTGTGTGTGTGTGTGTGTGTGTATGTGTGTGCCGCACGCGCGCGTGCGCATGTGCATAGAGGCAAAAAGAGGGCTTAGTATCCCCCTAGGGCTGGAGTTATAGGCAAACATGAATTTCCCATGTGGGTGCTGGGAACTGAACTGTGCTCCTCTGAAAGTGGAACAAGCACTTAGCTGTCTTTTCACTCTCTTGCACAGTGAGGAACTCGCAGCCTCATAATCCCTTTGGCAAACATCCCTCTCCAAAAACATTTACATTACATTCATAACAGTAGTGAAATTATTGTTATGAAGTAGCAACAAAAATAATTTTGTGGTTGGGGTCACCACAACATGAGAGACTGTACTAAAGGGTCTCAGCTTTAGGGAGGTTGAGAACCCCTGCAATAGAAGAATCTACTCCTTAAGAAGTAAATGTGTCTTCCAAGGTACATATTTGGGACAAAACTGCAGACAGCACAGAGCACTAGTTTCATTCAGATACTGAGACGGGGGACTGTTAATGTAACTATGCTAAGTCTGACAGCATCCACTTTGCAATCAGAAGGGCTCTGAGGCTATGAAGACCAGAGATGAGTCACTGTACCTGTCACGCTGTGACACACAAGAGCTGACCTGTTAGAAACAGCAGGACTGAGGGGCGAGTGCTCTCACTTGATATTTTTCAAATAGAGAGGTCATAAAATATAGGACAGAACTTAAAAGAGAAAACAATTGTTCTGGAACTGTATTGTTAAAATGTGCTGCTGATCTTTATGAGAGAACGTTGTCATTCAAGTACACTTAAGGTTTGCAGAAATGATTTATTAACTCAATTCAGATCGGTTATTTATTCCCTTCCTCCTGGAGAATAATGGTGGTGCCAGAAACTTCCATGACCATGAACAGACTGTGAACAGACCTGCACAAGGAGCTGACCATGAGCAGACCTGCACAAGGTGCTGTGTGGAGGCCACAGCTGGGTGGAACTGGAGAAGCAATCGCATTTGTTTCCTAATCCACGTTCATTCTCCCAAACGCTGTTCCTCTGTGTGGACACGGGAAAGGAGGCCTCGAACATCAGCCCAGCTCCAAGATAAGGTGGCAAGTCAGGCAGCTTCCTCACATCCTCAGATTGAAGAAGAGTCAGGGCAAGAGTCAAGGAAGAGAATTTCACAGGGAGAGAAAGAGGGGAAGGACTAGGAAAGCCGCAAGAAAGCTAAGATGAACAAGGGAGCAGAGAGGAAAGTGGGCAAATGCATCCAGCCAGCCTGGTGCAGCAGGGGCTCCAGCTATTCCAGGGTGTGGACATTTGAATGAGAAATGCCCCGCCCCACATAGGTTCAGGTATTTGGAAGTTTGGTCTCCACATTGGTAAAGCTTTGGAGAGGTTATGGACCACTTAGGAAATGAAGTCTTGCTAGAGGTAATACGTCACTGGGGGCAGGCTTTGACAAAGCAATGCCCACCCCTTTTTTTCAGTTTTTTTGAGTTTTTTGTTTGTTTTTGTTTTTTTCTGCTTTGTGTTTTCAGTTGTGGGTGTCTCTTAGCTTCTCGCTTAGGCTGCATGCTACCATACTTCTCCCGGGCACCATTATGGACTCCCTCTCTGGAAACATAACCCAAAAATAAACTTCACTCCGTGCATCGCCTTTGACGACTGTATTTTATCACAGCAACATAAAGTCCCCAACACAGAGATAGCACACGAGCACAAGAAGAACCTGGATGACGTTGGCTATCTTAGGGATGGCACGCTGATGGTCCTAGCCAGCGGAGCAACCCAAGATTGCTGTATACACTGAATCCAGTGTGGAAGCTGGGTGTGGTGGCACAGACCTGTAATCCCAGCACTCTGGAAGCTGCCATAGGGAAAGCCTGCAACTGCAAGAGCACCTGCATCCGATGGTGCATTGCAAGCCAGTCAGGGCTACAAAATGAGACCCTGTTTCAATGAATAAAATGAAGAAAGGAAGGAAGCCTACTGTGGAGTGTCGATTGGAAGAGATTCCTCTTGCATGGCAGTTAGCAATGAAGAAGAAATACCTTACATTACTCCTATACCTCAGAGTCATGAAGAACAAGTAGCCATGGTTAGAGAGAGCCTCTGATAGGAATTGGAAAACACTGAGCAGTAGTCACAAGTCAGGGACCCTGGGAATGCATGGCACAGCGACTGGGTGGGTCACAAGAACCAGCTGTGAAGAGGAGAGTCTGCCACAGAGGGAGGGAGGATGCTGTGGAAGGTGATGAGCAGAGCGACCCTCTATTTGATGATCCAGACCAGTTATGACTCACTGAGGTGGGGGACGCATAGGTCTGAGAGCGGACACTGAGGACCATGCGTTGCTCTCCTGGGCCACTTCCCCATCTCAGAGTAGAGCTCAATTTGTCCACTCTCCAAGGCGTTGGGATATGGGCTGGTATAGACAGTGCACAGAGTCAGGGCCTCTGTGGCCTGGGGACACCCACAACCCACATTACAAGGAGTCTTTCTCTGTCTAACACAACCTACCCTTAACTGGTCCAGCTCACAGGGCACTGTTGGGAAGGGCTCAAAGAGGAATTAGACAACTGGAAATAGGCTGGTCCAACCCAACTATTTAATATTTAAGCCTTGTGAAGAATTTTTGACCCTACTGTTTTCTTCTTACTTTTGCCCAGTCTTGTTGATTTTTATTATTTAATTGATTTCATTCAAATTCCTTTCTCTTTTCTCTTTTTCTTTTTAATTAAAAAAAAAACTTTCTTCTTTTATCTCCCCCGTTCCCTTTAAATATTGCATTATTAGTTTAAATTTAAATAATTTTAACTTTTCCATATTATTATTGTTGTTGCTGTTATTGTTATTGTGTGAGACAGCATCTCACGATGTAGACCAGGCTAGCCTCAAACTCACAGAGATTCCCCTGCCTCTGCCTCTTGAGTGCTGAGATAAAAGACAGGTGCTAATACATCCAGATATTTGCTATTTTTTAGTCCTTTTCTATCAATTTTGGTTGGTAATTGATATTTAATTTTTTAATATTTGTATGCATTGTTGTTCTTATTGAGATTTATATTTCCTCTTTGGGCAGCAAAAAACTAAGAACATGTAGAAACACATGGAGACAGAAGAGTACACTTAAGTATAAAAACATGTGGAGATGAGACCTTTCACTTTTATACAAGTGATTGATTATGGAAGGGGGACCTGGGGATGTCTGGAGTGAGCTGGTAAACTAGACTAGCCAAGCAGTGAGTTCCAGCTTCTGTGGGAGACTGTACCTAATATATTAAGTCAGCTAGAGGTCAAGGAAGACATCCTGCACCTCAATACACAGACACATAAACACACACACAGGTACTTGGATGTGCACTCACATATTTACACACATAGGGTACTTGGATGTGCACTCACATATTTACACACATACATACACATGCATATAAAACACACCCATATACAAAAGCAGAAACATTCTAACATATTAGTACAGGTAACAATTTCCAGACTAGTACTCTAATAGCTCAGGAAATGAAGAATTGACTTGTGGGATTATACCAAAGGGAAACCTTTCTGCATGGCAAAAAGCAGATCAACGGAATGAAGAGACAGCCTTGTTGGGAGCCAAGTCCTGGCAGAAAGCGGCTATCATCTTTGCAGACATCTCGGGCCTTATATCCTGACCAGAGACTTGTTTTTCAACAGCCCACAATAGCTGAACACACTCTGATAAACATCCTTATTTTTCTCACATATCTTGTTTTGTTGTTTAATGCCCCCAGCTGCAAGGCACATGTGTAAAGTGTCTTCAGCTGCATTCCCCTGCTTGTGCATGCATATATCTCCATGATTTTCTTTCAATAAACGGGACTTGATCAGACCCTCTGCCTTGTCTCCATTCTTCGTGTCTCTTGCCCCTCTATCTCCACTCTCTCTCTTGCAGACCCTGTTGATTGACCCTCGTGGGCCAGAGCACCTGGCACCCAAAGGTGGGGCAGTGGCAGTGTGGGCTGGGTTACAGCCTATAGATGGGGAGAAAATCTATCAGTAGTCATCTGTCAGAGCATCAGTGTCCAGAATTAAAAATGTTAATCCCAGCACTCAGGAGGCAAAGGCAAGCAAATCTCTGAGTTTGAGGCCAGCCTAGGCTATAGAGTGAGTTCTAAGACAACCAGGACTACACAGAGAAACCCTATCTTGAAAAATCAAACCAAACCAATGAACCAACCAACCAAATAAACAAAGAAAAATTTATCAACATGCTTGGCTATTGGCTAGGTCAACAGGTTAAGCAAAGTAAGGCAGATGCAGAGAGGCATGCATTGTGTATTCCCTTTATATGTGGAATTTAGAATAAACAAAGGTTGGCCTGAAAGTTGTGGGGAACTGCTAGGAAATGTGAAAACAAGAATCACATAGAGGAAGAGGTGGTAGCTGGTGGGGCAGATCCAACCAGCACACATTACAAGCGTTAGGAATTGAAATGACACTCGTGACACATATAACTAATATGCATTAATAATAATGACTTGTAAGAAAAATGAGGGGGTAAATCTCCGTTCATTACCAAACGTCCTGAACATATGAACAAAAAGTACACTGCTTTGGGCTGCCATGCTGCAGATAACAACATGTCTGTGTATTTAAAATACTTGGCCATATCCTAAGTAAGGGTTGATTTCATTCAGATCCTACACGGAAGACTTAGTAGTGAGGTCCAAGAACCCAGCTAAGGAAGGAAAAGAAAATATCGTCAATGTTCTTCCTTAATTCCTTTCTTCCACTTCCAGTGTTTTCAAATCTAGTAAAATCAACTTGCAAATTAATGGGAAAACCAGCTTCTGGCTTGCACAGTTTCTCACAAAAGGAAAATCACATACAAATCTCGTAGGACCGAAGCAGGTACTAAGCATGAATAAAGGAAGGATCGTAAGCTGTTCACTAAGCCAGAACTTATTAGCACATCCTTCACGGATGATGTCCCCCCAGAGCACATACTGCCTAGAGGAAGCCACTGTGGCAATGATTCTAAGGTACATGATTTCACAGAAGAATTTTAGGAGGACAGAGAGATGTCTATCCATGAAAGTCTTTGGAGATGGCTCAGTTGTTAAGAGCACTGGTTGCTTTTGAGAGGACATTGGTTTGATTCCCAGCACCCACATGGTGGCTAACAACTACCTATAACTCCAGTTCCCAGGGAACTATCTGGTCTCTGCAGACACTACATGCACATGCTGCTCAGACAGACATGTGGGCAAAATACCCATACACATAATAGAAAAATAAAGATAAAAAATTTGAAAATAAGGCAGCCTTCGAGAGGAGAACCAGAGGATGTGTTCAAGAAGGGTCGGCTTCTGTCAATCATAGCGGCGGATGTTTACTGGTTGTCTGTGCCCCTGCTGTGGTTTCCACACTCTTGGCTTTGTCACTGGTTGACGCCACCCATTTCTACTTTGTGTCCACAGAACTGCTGTTGCCTCTAGAGACATCGTGCTCACTGGCCAAGCATCTCTTTGCTTGGTTCAGTTTTTACTCCTCTTCTGTTTGCCCTCCCCAAGGCCTGGTTCCCGGTTTCTCTTAGATCCTCACAGACCATCTGAGACACGATTGTAACTTATTTGGATCTTCTTGGAATTTGAGTAGTGACCCAAGGGGAATATAACCTTGAAAATTCCAACTAGGACACACAATCATGCTCCTAAGCCCTTCTTGGGTCCATTTGGAGTGATCTATGTGTCAAAGACAGAAGCTCATTGATCCCCACCCCAAACCAACTGTTCCACACTTGGTTTTTATTGGGAGTCAAGAGCATACACTTCCTGTCTCTCTTCTTACTCATTGCCCATTGACCGGTTCTCAGTCCTGGATTTGGTGTTTTCTGAGCAGAACATGATTGACAGGGAGAGAATACGTCATACCCTTTAATGGGAGCATCACCCACGAATTTGCTTTCACAGTCCCAAGAGTGTGAATGGAAAATTTACCTCATCCAAGCACTGTAGTTACCTAAGACTCAGCTTTTGAGAGACCTGTAGCCTGATGGGTTGGATTTTTTGTTGTTGTTGTTGCTGTGAATGGATTTTAAATTGTTACTCCTAGGTACCCAAAGTTGAGCCTAGTCTCTCTTATAGTAGAACGTGATTCTTACCTCTCCGCATAATTTAAGAACTTGATCAAGCATGCTATATTCAACATAGCTTAATCTCACAAGTTTCTTTTATGCATTCCCACAGTATGGTTGGACCAGATGCTCCTGGAACGTCATGGTTCCTGCCCTTGGAGAAGGCATGCTTTTCTCTAAAAGCAGACGTGTGAAAGGTGATAGAACTGTAATCTTGTAAGTGCCATAACAAAGGCTTTGTTTGAGTTGGGTACATTTGTAGCACAATCTAGTTAGCAATAAACCAGCTGGGAGCAGAGGAGCAGAGGCAAGAGAAGGCCTTCAAGGAAGGATCATGTTTACTCTAGATACTGGCAAACGGAGGCTCGATGCCAAGGAAAAGGGAAGGCATTTCACAAAGAAGGTGTGCATACATATGTGTGTGTATATGCATATATATACACATACTTGTATATCTGTATCTACATGTATACACATATATGCATGAAGGTAGGGGACAATTGACATGTTCTGTTTTTTAGGAAGTTATAAATTGCTGTGGGGAATTAGTAGGGAAAATATCGATAGTGAAGATGGCAATGGTCACACCATGGCAGTATATTGTATCTGAAAACAAAGAGCAGGTTGTATTGTGCGTGCCATAAAGGGTGGGGCTTGTTAATGTGGTAGAGTTGCATGATCTTATTTGCATTTTTGGTTCAGTCTGGCAGCGGCTTGTTTGAAGGAGGCATGATGCCATTTCATTGGTGGTTTGACAGTTAAAGAGACTTTTAAGAACCTACAGGAAAAACTGGGACAAGGCCTGAAAGCCAACAGCAGTAAATAGAATGAGAGTAGTAGGTTAAGGCAGAATTGAAGGTACCTAGTGACTTGTGTAGCGGTAAAGGGAGCAGTCCCTGGTAATTTAGGAAGAACAATGGCATGATGGCTCTCATTTAGGGTCACTGAGCTTGCAGTTCCAACAGGAGACACAGGTGACATCATTCCGAAACATTTGATTTAACATGTCTATGTGTGTGTGTGTGTGTGTATGAGAGAGAGAGAGAGAACACACATGTGTGCACATGCATGTATTGTACACATATGCATGTTAATGCAACGCCCACAGAAGCCAGTCTTCATATTCCCTGGTCGGTGTGAGGCACTTGATGTGAACATGGGAACTGAACTCAGGTCCTCTACAAGAGCAGTCTGCATTCTTAACTGCAGAGCCATTCCTGTAGCCCACAGGGGGAATATTGGCTTACAGGTATGGACCTCAGTGAGAAGTTCATTGTGGGTTTTGTGTTTTGAAGCCATATCAATCAGGGACTCCATCCACCAAGCACCTGTCCCTAAGCATCTTTCTATTTTCTGTTTTGAAGCAGAGTCTCACTCAGGTGAGCAGGCTGGTCTTGAATTCATGTTGTAATCTAGGATGGTCTTGAGCCTCTGACCCTTTTGACTTCTCAATATATGGGATTGGAGACCTGTGCCACCAGACCTGTTGGAGAAGTTGGGCTAGGGATACAAGCATGAGATATCGTAGAAGGCTAGGGATCAAATTCAGTATCATCAAAACTTAAGGAAGACTGGGGGTGGAGCAGAGCTGGCAGAGTGTTTGCCAGCACACTGGAATCCCTGGGTTGTATCCCTGCAGCACATGACTGAGCGTGGTGGTGGATGACTGGAACCTCAGAATTTGGGAGGCAGTTGTGGGAGGATCAGAGGATTGCTGGCCCGAAGGGAATAGAAAGTCCATAGGAAGACCATCAGAGTCAGCTAACCTGGACCCCTGGGGCTCTCGGAGACTGAATTACCAACCAAGGAATATACACGGGCTGGACCTAGGCCTCCCTGCACATATGTAACCAATGTGCAGCTTGGTCTTCATGTAGGTCCCAAACAACTGGAGTGGGAGTTATCCCAAAAGCTGTTGCCTGTATGCGGGATATGTTTTACTAGCTGGGCTGCTTTGTCTGGCTTCAGTGGAGGAGGAAGCACCTAGTCTCCCAGGGACTTGAAGTACTAAGGTGAGGGGTTATCCAGGGGGCTCCCACCTGCTTAGGGGAGAAGGGGATGGGGATGGGGGGAAGGATCGTTGAAGGGAAGATCAGGAGGGGGCAGTAAGCAGATGTAAAGTGGAAAAGTAAAAAAGTTAAGTTAAATAATTTTTTAAAAACTTAACAAATATGTGAAGGCTCTGTATGCTAAAAATGACAAAATAATGTTAAAAAATAGAAAATATGGATGACTTGAGAGCAAAAAATGAATAAGAAGGGAAGAAAGAAAGAAAGAAAAAGGAAAGCTAGTTAGTTAGTTCAAAGTCACCCTCAGTTACGTCATAAGTTCAAGGGCAGCTTAGACTGAGACCCTGTTGTGTACTAAGTAAAACAAAGCATAAAGGAGGAGCACTTAGTGGTTCAGTAAAGGATGCCAGGAGGAAGTTTGCATCCTTGACAGGAGAGTCAGCAGCAGTGTGGGTTCCTGCTCTGTGTTTCCCTCTCACGCCTCACAGCCTCCACTGCCCTTGCTTAGCCTTGTGCATTGTGTGGAACAAGACCGACAGACAATATCACTGATGACTGTAAAGCCAGAGAACAGAGAGTTTTTCTCACAAATCAAAGAAACGGGCTGCCTCCACCTCCTTTATAGTATAAGGAAAACTAACTACAAGGGAAAAAAATCCATAAGAACTTTCAGTTACTGTGTCATGAAACCTTGCAATCTCTATAAAGTCCAGGCACACCATACTCATAAAACTCAGAGTTAATTGAAAACTACTTTGCTATCTAAGCCTCTTACTGAGTTGGTGTCAGCCTCTCACCAAGTAATAAAAAGTGTCATTTCTTTATAATCAGAAGTTACCTGCTACATTTCATCTACCTCTCGGAAAGAGAAATTCTAACAAACTTTCTAACTATATATTTCCAAAATAAACTTTAAGAATCTTTAACAGATGGGGGTTAAAATATTGTTTTTTTTTTTTAATTTTTAAGGAAAAACAAACTCCATGGACCTAATTAAAATTTTCATCTTAACATGGGCTGAGAGGTGGTTCAGCTGTTAAAAGCACTGAAGGGAACTCTGAGTCAGCTCCTAGCACAGACAAGGCAACTCCCAACTGTCTGTAATTCCTCTTCTAGAGGATCCAGTGCCCCTTTCTGGCCTCTCTGGCCACCAGGCATGCTTGCAGTAAATGTACACAAATATATACAAAACATTCATACATGTAATGGGAAATAAATAAATCTTAGGAAAGAGAACTATTTTGGGGAAAGTTTCTTATCTGCTTTGGCTGCCATATTAAATCACCCAGCGATGTGTTTCCTGCTGAGAATGTGTCTCTGCAAAGCCTTTGAGTGGACAACTGTAGTTGGATACAGAACTTGAGTCCTCATTCTGTCGCTAATATTTTTAGTAATCTCAGAAAAAGGTTTTCACTGCACCTAGACTTTGATTGTTGTCTCTAAACGTGGGATAAAAATACCTTTCCCAGTATAAGTCCTAGGGCAAAGTGACACCATTAAAAAAAAAGAAAACACTCAGAAAAAAAATTGCCCTATAATTAGAAAGCCGTTAGTAATCTCCACTCCAAATTAGAAAATAAAATGTTCAAATATGATTTTAAACGGAAATGTCAAATTGTGACTTTCTAATATGTAAACAAAATGGTCCAAAGACATAAATTTAGCATCATTTACAAAACATAACGTATGTAGTTTAATTTTAGGTGTATTGATGCTTCCGGTTCAGCTTTCTTCTGGAACATTTATAAGGATGAAAATTATTTTAATGTTTGTCCTGAAAGTATAGGCACTTTCATTGTTTTACTTTCTAAACTGGGTTATCTCTGGACTTTGATTATATTATAAAGAAATACAGAACATCCAAGGAAGTAAACTCTGAAAGCAGAACCAAATTTTATCTATGGAGTTTAAGATTAAAGGTGGCTACCTTTTGTCTCCCTCCCTCCCTCCTTGCCTCCCTCCCTTCCTTCCTCTCTCTCTCCTTCCCTCCTTTCTTTCTTTCCTTCCCATTTAAGCAGGAACTTGTGTCCATTTATTTTAAGTTTAGACATGGTCTGCACCATTGCTTACCAGACAGAATACAACAGATTTGATGCTAACGGTAAGATACTGATGGTGGTGCTTTCCTATGAGAATGTTTGTTTCTGGAATCTTGCTGCCATGCTGTGATAAAGCCTGCGACAGGTCTACTCATGGGGCAAGAACCCAAGTTTTCAGACAATAGTCCTGGCAGAATTTGCAGAAGAGTGACCCATGTTAATACCTGGCAAGTGTTTCCATCCAAATCCATATGAACAGGGACTGTCATGACTGTGTCCTTACAAGAAAAGAGTTTGTCCTCCTCAACTCTCTTGATCCTTCTCTCCCTGCCATGTGCAGACACAAGAGGACAGTCATCTGTAAACCAAGAAGTGAGCCTTTGCCAGTCCCCCATGAGTCCAGTACCTGGACTTCTAGCATTTACAACTATGAGCAAGAAAGGTTAAGACCATTCAATCTGAATTTTATTTTATTTTATTTTTTAAATAGTAGCCTGAATTGGCTGTGAACTGTATCAATACCTATATCAGCCAACTATCTTGGGAATGAATTCTTCCTCAGTCATGTTTCCTCAACAGATACTGGTGTGACTGAGAGTCACTGCCCCTCCCAAACTTGATCAAATTACAGATACATGAACTAAATAAATGGACACTGCTGTTTTAAGTTGCCAAGTTTGGAGTGACTCTGGAGATGGCCGAAATACAGTTGCGAATAGGCTTCAGTGCAACAAGAAGCAGCTTCGGATAGTGCATTTTCACTAAAATTCTGCTAGTCACATAGTGTCCAAACAGTGTTTTTGTGTTTGCTTTAATGTTTCAAGCAGCACTCTCGTGCATAACAACAGTATCTCCTCTTTAACTTTTGGATCTTTGTGCATAATAGAGATATAAGCAATTAATTCAGCCAACTCAAATGGAACAACGGTACATTAACTGTGTGACACTTTCAGGCATGCTGGCTGTAGTAATTTAATTTCATTGATGGAGAACCTTGCTGTGACACTCGGAGAGTCACGGGCTGATTTTTTTTTTTGTTTGTTTGTTTTTGTTTTTTTTTGTTTTTTTGAGACAGGGTTTCTCTGTGTAGCCCTTGGCTGTCCTGGAACTCAGTCTGTAGACCAGGCTGGCCTCGAACTCAGAAATCCGCCTGCCTCTGCCTCCCAAGTGCTGGGATTAAAGGCGTGCGCCACCACCGCCCGGCCACGGGCTGGTTTTATTCTGTGGTTTGTAGTGAGAAACCACTGACTTGCCGGGAATAGTAATGTATGCCTTTATTACCAGCACTTGGGAGGCAGAAGCAAGGTAATCTCTGAGTGTGAGGCTACTGTGTTATGATTTGAATACGCTTGGCCTAGGGAGTGGCACTATTTGGAGGTAGGGCCTTGTAGGAATAGGTGTGTCACTGTAGGTGTGGGCTTTAAGACCTTCATCTTAGCTGCCTGGAAGTGAGTATTCTGCTAGCAGCCTCCAGATGAAGATGTCGAACTAATTCTCAGCTCCTCCTGTTCCATGCCTGCCTGGATGCTGCCATGTTCCTGCCTTGATGTCTGAACCTGTAAGCCAGCCCCAATTAAATGTTGTCCTTATAAGAGTTGCCTTGGTCATGGTGTCTGTTCACAGCAGTAAAAACCCAAGGCCTGTTCTACATATTGAGTTCCAGGACACCCAGGGCTACACAGTCTCTGGTTGGGGGTGGGACGGCAACTAAAAAGCAAACAAACAAAGCTAGAAACAAACAAACAAACAAAAAACCCAACCCACTGATTTAGCAAAATGTTAGGACATTAGAGTAGACACAATAGCAAAGAAACTTATAAATACCCTGCTGTGGTTGATTGAACGAGAACGGGTCCCATAGACTCAGATTTTAATACTTTGTCGGCGGGGAGTGGCACCATTGGAAAGGAATAGATTGGGTGGCCTTTTGGGAGGAAATGTCACTGAGAGTGGACTTTGAGGTTTCAAAAAGCCCATTCCAAGCCTAGAGTCTCTCTCTTCCTGCAGCCTGTGGATCCAGATGTAGAGCTCTCAGCCCCCTTTCCAGCATCATGGATGCCTGCACACTGCCATGCTTTCTGCCATGATGATAATGGACCAAACCTCTGAAGATGTAAGCCAGCCCCAGTTAAAGGCTTTCTTTTCCAGGAGTTGGCTTAGTGATGGTGTCTCTTCACAGAAACAGAACACTGACTAAAGACACACTTGCTTACTCTTTTTATTAAAAAATTTTTAATTATATTTAGCTATGTAAACAAATGTATGTCTCTGTGTGTCTAAATGAATGCAGGTGCTACAGAGGCCAGAGGCTTCAGATCCCCTAGAGCTGGAGTTAGAGGTTCTGAGCTGCCTATTGTTGGTCTTGGGAACCAAAACTTGAGTCCTTTGCAAGAACAGCTATCTCCCCAGTCCCTTTCCATGTGTGTGTGTGTGTGTGTGTGTGTGTGTGTGTGTGTGTGTGCATTATTGGGTTCTGTAATAAAATCCATATACTTGGTGAATGTGACTTTAAACACGATTGAATAATAGAAAAAATCCATATAATAATTGTTTAACTTTGTAGCAGTAACTGAATTTTCACAATCACTTGAATACATCAAGGCCCCCAGGGAAAGTCAAGAGTCTTTTCTACACTGGGGACCATGCTGGGAGCAGCTTGAGTCTCCATCCTTACTGGGAGCTCCAGTTTTGGGGATGTGGGAACCAGATGTGATAGGAGAGATGCCTTTCTCAGTACAGCTTGATCTTGGGGACTCTGAGTAGAGGCATGGAGGAAACGAAGAAAAGACAGTGATAGAGACACATAGAGACACAGGGTCAGTGGGTTGTGTGCCATGTGATGGAGCCACGCACACTGCTGCCTGGGACAGTATGTTTGTGTTCAGCACAGAAAGGGGGTTTAGCCAGTCTCAGTAGGAGGTCGCTGGTGATCAGCATTTGTTTCCAGCCTATAAACATCTGGGAGGAAGAAGCTACAGTTGCTCTGGTTGTACACATTGATCAGTCATCTTTAAACACTCATACTTAGGCCAGAGGAGGAAGGCTTTAACAATTTCCAGCCTGACCCATATGGAGAAAGGCTTTGCCAATGTCCCATGGCCCTGGGGCATTGGTCCTTGTTATAGCTGCACCTATGTCAACAATACAATTTCACTTAGGGCTTCGTCCACTCCCTTCAGAGAGATATGGGGCATTTGGAAAAGGCATCTTCCTCTACAAAAGTCAGAGACTGCTGGACAGAGTAGCTCCGTCCTTACTTCTTCACAGAATCTACAGGTTGTAGAGAAATGTCTTTAGTCATCGTGCTACCATCAAACCGGCAGAGGACAGTGGTGGGAAGGAAGTCTCCTCTTTTTGGAGGTCGACTCTCATGCCCCTCAGCCTGGCCTCAAAGGACATCGCCAAGGATGATCATAAACTTTCAGAACTTCCGGACCTCCTGCCTCCACGGTGTGCCACCGTGCCTTGTTTATGGTCTGTAAGGATCTAACCTAGTGCTTCCTGCATTACAGGCAAGCTACACCCCAGTGCCACGATTCTCTTTCTTTCTGAAGTGGCTCCCTCCAGCCTTCTTTTTGAGTGAAATAACTCCATGACTCACTTGATTAAGCAAGATGTAATGAAGACTTCTGATGTAAAGGTGTCCTAAAGTGCTTTAATCATGCTGTAAGCCACCTACACAGAGGCTGAAAGAGTGGTGTTTGGTTATCATCTCTGTAAGTAAAAAGTGTGTGTGTGTGTGTGTGTGTGTGTGTGTGGTATGTGGTGTGTGTGTGTGTGGTATGTGGTGTGTGTGTATGTGTGTGTGGTATGTGTTTATGTGTGTATATGTGTGTGTGGTTTGTGCATGTATATGCATGTGTGTGTGTGGTGTGTAGTGCGTGTGCATGTGTGTATGTGTGTGTGTGTAGGGACCTGATGTCCATAGTCCAGTGTTTACCAATTGCTGTTCTGTTTAATTTTTAAGATTGTCTTTCACTGAACCTGGACCTCACTTATTGGCTAAAATGTGTGGACAGCAAATTCTTAAGATCCCCTGCTTCTACCCATCAAGCACTAGGGTTACAGGCCATGACACTACAGTGTGTAGTTTAAAGAATATTGATTGATTGATTTGTTGATTGATTCATTGATTGATGTGCATGCAGGAAGCCTGTAGAGAACAGAAGAGGTTTAGATCCCCAGAACTGAAGTTATCAGCAGTTCTGAGCAACCATGTAGGTGCTGGGAACTGAGAGCATGTCGTCTGGAAGAACAGTGAAATGCTCCTACGTGCTGAACTTCTCTCATCTTTTGAGAACGGATCCTGAGCATCTAAAGTCAGACTTCCTGCATCACCTGCAGCACCACTTGACTGTGAGCTGAGCCATCTCCCTGACCCAATGTAGCTTGACTTAACTTCATCCCTGGCAGTCACATAGTTGATATTTTGCTTGTACAAGTTGGGCCAGATAATTCTTAGAGATTCTTCTTGATTTTAGAGAAGAACCATTATCTGGGTCAGCAAGTTTCCGATTTCAAATCCCCGAACGCTGGAGACTAAGGAGACACAGGGTTTGCTGAGGGGAGAATCAGAATTGAATGCAGAGAAGGATAGACCTTGGTGTGTGGGGAGGCAGGGGTATGTGAACATCTATAGTAGAAGCTTCTAGTCTTCATGGGAACGAATGGAAACAAATGTTTGGGAACTGATTGGTGATATTTTCAAGAAAAAGGAAAGATTTACTGAAGGTCAGTTCTGTCTTGAAGTCCCCTTAGAACCAATCACAACAGAGGAAGGAAACCCTCAAAGGGGCTCAGTGGCCTCCTTTATATTTTGCAATATTCATTGATCTAGCTTTAGATAAATAATTCACAAGCTCACACCTGTGCAAATTTGTTTAAATTATTTCTCTTCCTCCCTAAGATTCTGTTTCCTCAAAGCCAGATGAAGACAATGGTGTCCATTGCACAGAGTTCTTGGGATCACATGAAATAAGCCTGTGTTGATTTTATGTATTTATACGTATTAATTCCTGCTAGTTCTCTTGACACAGTAACCTTCTGCGCTACATCTGCATGTACATTTTCAAACCAGAAGAGGGCATTAGATCTCATGGAGCATCAGATCCCATTACAGATGGTTGTTATCCACCATGTGGGTGCTGGGAATTGAGCTCAGTGCTCTGGAAGAGCAGACAGTGCTCTTAACCACCGAGCCATCTCTCCCAACCCAAGGGAGACTTTTGTTTTTGAATAGTCATTTTCCTTGATTAAAATGGACCTGTGGTTGTGACCCACTTACAGACACTGAAGAAAAGACGTGTGAAGCCCAGGAAACAGCACAGTGCTAGAATGCTTATCTGATAGATATATGGACCCAGATTTGATGCCCATCACCGGAAACTAACAAATAACACAAATGAAACAAAAATACAGACATTTTACTTGTAAACTTTGTTAGAACAATACTCAGAAAAATATTTAGGTAGAAGGATGCAGAAGGAAGAAAAACCATATTGTTTGGGAGCTGATCAGAGAATAAATACTTTCTAAGTACAGAACCAAACAACAGGAAAATGGGGAGAGAAACCAGGCCGGAATAGTAGAGCAGAAGCTAAAGACCCTGACACAAATGAAGGGGAAGATGAGCCATTCCTGTGCTCTTTTGGATTCCCGGAGGAGAGCGTCTGAGCTTACAGCCTAGCAGGGACGCTGAAGGATGTTTGTGCAAAAGCTAGGAGATGCCAAAGGACCTCGCCTGCAGCACCTATCCACACCAAAAAGGTTGGGAACTCTTTTCTGTTCCCATTATCTTCCCTTCCAAGAGACTATGCATGCATGCCTGTGTGCATTCATCTTCTAGGCACAAAAGACTCCATAGGCTGCACCAATTCAAGGCTGTGTCTACAATGTCTAGTTTTCATGATAAATGTTACTGTTTTCATTTTTTATCGCAGGCCTCTGTGGTTTTGTAGCAAATCAACTTTTTTTAAGAACAGCGCAGATCAGAAAGGATGTAGCTGTTGAGAGCTTTCAAAACATCTGGAAAGTTACTCTGGCGAATAGAATCAAGTCCATTAACAAAACAGATGTTTTCCACTGAGGCGGGAAAACAGGACTTATTTTTTCTTTTTAAATATGTGTTTCATATGGTCCAAATCCAGTTTAGAAAGCATTCTGCCTCTAAAATGGTCTGGGTACCACAGTGCGCTTTGGGGGGGGGGGTATGCAAATGTCAATGTGGCCATGGTTCCTTAGGTGTTTGAACATCAACATTTTCTAATTATATATATATATATATATATATATATATATATATATATATTTATTTATTTAAACTTAGCACCAGAAAAAACATGTTGAAAAAGTCTAGGGTGACTTTGAAAACTCTCAGCTGAAAAGTTGGAATCTGGATTAAAATCAGTTGGTGCTTTGGCAAGACTTTTGTAGTCCTGAGTGAGCAGCCAGCGAATCAGAATACGGCAGAAAACATAAGAGCCACCCGGGCTCATTTTGCACAGATAAAAAGAGGACATTTATTCCCACTGACCACTTGGAAAGAGTCTCAAAGGTCTTAGGAAACAAATGTTGTCCAAAACCCAGAGAGAATTGTGTCCCAGCAACCCAGCAAATGAATCCAGTCAAAGCTCCTTGAGGGGAAATTTCCCTTTTACAAATGAATGTCCCACAGATTTAACTATTAGGCTGCACAAATCACACATTTCTTCTGCTAGTTCACGGCCAGCTGTGCTGAGACACACTTGCCACCCCAGTGTTCAGAAGGCAGAGGCAGGCACAGCAGGAGTTCAAGGGCAGTTAATAGCAATTTTGAAATACATGGAGCAACACGGAGACCATGTCTCAAAAAAAAGTCTATGTTCAATAGAACATTTTTCATTGTTTAGAAATTAGTGAGGGTTTTTTTTTTTTTTTGCATTCTTTTAACCAAGAAAACAAGTACAGTAAAAAAATAATTTGTCCAAGAGTGAAATGGAGAAACACTTGATTAATGCATTGAACTGGTGTGAGCTCATAGGGTTGTCGATATGTCAAAACATTGTCCACGTAGAGAGAAGTCCTCAGCCTGTCTTGCATTATTGAGGAATACACAACGCTCACAGTTTCAAAAGAGCATCCCGTAGGCACAAAGGATGGGGATTGTTGTCTGAGTAGGAGACAGTGGGACTTCTATTTCTAGTCAAGTGGTATCTGCTGGCAGAACAAGTATCTTGTCTCCTCCATCATAGAAACCCTGTGTGCTTAGCTCACCTCAGCCTGGTGCATATACCTGCCCAAATACCTGCTACTATGCATTCTGGGATGTGGACCCAGGAATGACAGGGGTGGGTGTGGACAGAGATGACTGTTGACAGTTGGCAGACACATCTTATTTCCTACTTCTTCTTGGCATAATAACCCGATTTATGATGCCATGGCTGTTTCTGCTCATTCTTATTCTTGCTTGAAGCTAGCTCATCGGGAATTTTAGAAAGAATGCCTTTGAACCCGAGGTGTTTTCATTATCACCACACTGTAGGGAGTTGGGGGCAAGAGAGATACCATAGTTTAGGAGAAGAAAATAAAGATCTTTCTATGAAGATTATTTGCATATGTCTGGGAGATAATTCTATGCATCTTTGCACTGAGCACTGCCCAGAATAGAAATGAATACGCAGCAAAGACCGGCTAAGTCCAGAGCTTTCTAATTCCTTCTGAGACACATCTCCCAAGCATAACTTTATCTTGCTTGAAGTGGTATAGATTTCTGAAATTGGACATATAGCAATATTTATTAAATATGAAAATGCAGCCCAAAGTCAGAAAAAAGTGAGTCCCATATACTTATTTAAATCTTTATTATTGTGTATATGGTGTGTGTGTGTTTGTGTCTGTGTGTGTGTGTGTGTGTGTGGACATGGGTGCTACAATGCCCATAGAGGTCAGAGGAAAACCTTGAGGATTGGTTTCTCTCCTTTCTCCATTTTACCTGGGTTCCAGCAGATGTAACTGGTCATCGGGCTTGCATGGCAAGCCATTTCCCTCACTGAACCATCTCACTGGCCTGATGTCTCTATCTTTTGTAACTGATCTCATCTTTTTATGATCACACTAGGGATGAGTTGAACAGTGGTGTTGTGTGTATGGGGGGGGTGGGGCAGAATGATGAGGGAAGAGGATGTGTGTGACTGGGGAACAGATGCTGGAATGCGGGTACACGTGACTGGGGGAGGATGCTGGGACCCGGGTACATATGACTGGAGGACAGATGCTGGGACCCTGCTGCACGGTGGCACAGGGTAAGGAGAAGGCCCTGCTGTAACACCCCACACTGAGATGCTTCCGCTACAGATGCTCGTGGGAGGAATGGAGACAGAGGAAAGGCAGCAAAAGAGCTGAGGTATTTAGGGCACAGGGTAATGAGAGCAGGGCAGCAATGAATTCCTGCTACTACCTTAACTTAGGTCTCTCCTCAGTGCATCATTATGGCTCTGTCTACTGTTGCTTGCACTTAATCTTCCCCACCTGTGTAGAACGAGGAGCTGAATGCAAAGGAGGAGAGATAACAAGAGGGATATGGCCGATGGTACCCTCACTCTTTCCCCAAACTCTTGGGAAAGCAGCAGGATGTCCTTAGGCTGAATCCCAAGACTACAAACACCTCATGTTCCTACTAAGAACTAAAAATGCCACAGAAGGCTGGAGATCTAGTTTAGTGGTATGGTGCTTGCCTAAGATCTAAGAAACCCTGGGTTCATTCCCCAGTCCTACTGAAACAAACAAACAATAAATTTCCCATCCAGGATGGGAATCACCAAAAGCTTGTGGATTATAAGAAAATTATAACCCCGTGGGTTTCTATTTAAATGTCTTTTTAAGAGTGTATGGATTTCTGTTTTTTCAAGTTGGCTCCATGAAGCATTTCAGAGTTGTGGACTAGTAACCGTGATGCTGAGGGAGGCTGGGTGTCTCCAGCCGCCCCCTCCTTTTTCCTCAGCACTTGTTGAGTGGGATGTAAATAGGATCTACTCATCCAGCATGCCTCACACTTGTTCCCTGAAAACACAAAACAGCTTCTGTCGCTCCTGGTGGCTTAGTTACTAGCCCATCCTTTGCCACAGCTGTCCCTCCACCTTTTCCACACTGTCTACAGAGTGGCCCTCCCATTGGATTTAGTGATCTCACAAAGAACCATCTTCCTGTTGTGAGGTCCGAGCTTCGGAGTTGTGTGACTGGGTTTCGACCTAGACCCTCTCTCAGATGGAGAGCTCCCATCTCTGTGCCTCATCTCCTCACATACGAAAGTAGGGCTCGTAAGGGCAGGAGACAAGGCTGGGCCGGCAGAATGCTAGGCTAGAGAGTGTGCAGCCCGTGGGTTAATCTGCAGTGCTACATGAGCCAGGCAGAGAAGTGTGTGCCTGTAATCACAGCACTGGAGCCCTGGAGGCCTGGGGATCGTCATGGGGATATAGTGAGTTCATTTGGAGCTGTTTAAAACAAACACCCAAAGTTGGGATATTAATAACTCTTGTACATGGAGTCACAACAAGAATGGAGTACACATAAACACACCACACACACACACACATATACAAACTCACACGTTAAGAAACACCGGCACAAACACACAGAAGCACATATAGACATACACAGGCATGCATACAACAAATAGATGTTCATTTATTTACATTCTTAAGGCGTATTCTTTTAGTATCTTTGCAGGATTGTTCTTACCCAGTTCCACAGTTCCTTCTAGCTTTTGTCTTTCCACCTTTTTTTTCCATGAGAATTTGAGCCTCTTCTCTTCACAAGGACACTGCCCCCCACCCCTGCACGGTGTGTGTCCTCGTGAGCTCACGCTTGTCACTTTTATCAGCAGCTTAGCTGCCTTGCCCTGCTCAGTACAGCCCCTTTCCCCTCTTTGGCCTCTGGTCGTTCACACTCAGGATGCTTTGCCTGATTTAATAGCTCATCCTGAGGGTGCATGTGTATATGTCTCAACCTGTCTATGCCATAAGCTCTGAGTTCTTCCCACTTGTTACAATAACATTTCTACCCCCAAATGTCCGACAGGGAGTTGATTCTTTCCCTGCTGTCCTCCTCTTATGAAGCAGTGTATGGAGCTGTAATCAAAAATACTAAGGAGATCCTGACTCGGGGTTAGCATCCTCTTTCTTCAGGCTCCTCCCTCAGGTGGCCAAGCCACTTGTTCTTTTCAGGTGGCTTCTTGGGTGGTTTCCTGAGGCTAGCTTTCTTTATTTTCTCCTTATTAAAGCTGTCTTCAAAGTCACCTGTGTTCCATTGTACCAGCTGAAGAGAGGTGGTATATCTTCCCAACCCCCTTGTTTTCCCGTCGTGGTTCTAGAGTTTGATCTGAGTGGGTTGGGGTTGCTTTCTGGAGCCCAGCCCCAGCCATTAATCCAGTCCTTCATTATCCACTCATTGGCTCCCTGCACAGCACTTACCAACAGTGTGCTGGGCACAGATTGCTCTATGTCCCCCTTGCAATTCCTTCAACATGCCTCAGCCTTTCGCCCTCAATCTTTGTGCTTCTCTATCCCGTGTCCTCTCCCATCCCTGACCCGTTATTCCCTCAACTGCCTGCTTCACAGTCTTATACTTCATCTCAGATTCCTCCTCATCCAGTCATCCATCCAGCTTGGCCCAGCATGGGGGACATAACTGTAAACAACACCGACAAGTCCCTGCTCACACGAAATTTGCATGAGGCGAAGAGACACTAAGTTAGTGAACAATATGTCCAGGCTGTGATAAGGAAGTAAGTAAAAGGTTGTGTAACATGCATTGGGAGAGACAGAGAGGTGGTGTGTGTGTGCCCATGTGTATGTGTGCCTCTGTGTGTGTCTGTGTGTGCAAGAGAGAGAGAGAGCGCACGAGTGCCTGTGCATGCGTAGGTGGGTGTACTGTGTAAATAGTGTGGTTAAGCAGATGAGATCACCATTTATTTGAGCTGAGATCTGAAGCAAGGCATCAGCTGTGTAGGTTTCTGAAGGAAGGGTGTTTCAGGGCAAGGAAACAGTGCTGGAAGTGTTGGCATCCTCCAGGGACAGCACAGAAGCTGGAAGGCATTTGTTCACACAACATGGTGAGAACCTGATGTCACACTTGGTTTTCCCAGAGCGGCTCTGGGGCGTCATTTTTCAGTACTTAGGTAGCACGCTGTGGTGGCACAGAACTGTGCATGGCTGCTAGTGATTATTTATTTATGTCTAACTGCTAAACCCAAGCCTTGGTGGGTGAGGATCATCTTGTTCTCTTTTTCATGTCCCCAGGGCCTGTCCCTGCACTTGGCAGGTGCCTGGACCTTTGCTGAATGGGTGAGTCAGAGTCACCTGATGCATTCCTGAGACTCCCACGGTTCTGTGTTCCGGAGAAGGGTTTTGATCACCTCTCTCGAATTAGCGCTTGGTGCTGATGTTTTACCAGCTATGGCTCCTCCTCTCTGGGGCCCTGGGCCATGTGTGCATACCCCTTATCTTGCCTTTCAGGTATAATCCTCTGCAGCTCCCCCACACCCTTTGTGTGTAGTGAGTAAGTGTGACCCGTGGGCTGTGCCACTGAAGGACTTATGGAGCGGTGGGAAGGCCCATGCTGAGACTTTAATGAGTGAGGATAAGTGTGTGTTGTGGAGGGCAATGTGCAGGAGGATGTGCCAGTCCAGCAGAGAGGAAAAACACTGGCAGCACACTGAGATTGTGTGCAAATACCAGCCCCACGCAGAACTTTTCCTAAACATCTTTTATTGCTGTAGCCTATTATTTTTTGCATAACACCTGATAAACTTTAGACTTTTGCTTGTTTTCTGTGACAGAAATGTCACCTGTGCATATATTAGAACAACACAGGCTTCATAAAATGTCCTCTCCGGAAAGGACATCAGGAACTTGGACTTATTTTCTGTGAAGATAACAATCTTAAAAACTGGGAATTCAAATGAGAAATGTTAGCAAACAAACAGCCTCTCAGGACGTTCACTGCTGCAAGTGGGAGACGAGATTGCTCAGCTCGTGTGCTATGACTTTGGAGTTCTTGAGGTGATTCTTATGTATTCTAATTTAATATATGCTTATTAAGAATATCGTTATCTCAGAGTGAAAGTAGTGTTTAGAAAAAGAAAGGCTGTAGAGGAAGTCAGGACAAAGTAGGCGTGGGGGTGAGGGGGGAGGGATGCCTGACTCACTGTGGAGGCAGAAGGACTCTGGGATCATGGGTGCGTTTGCATGACATAGATGGGGAACTCAGTAACACTGCACAGTTACTTAGGTGGGCTCTGCATCTAAGTATGAAGTCTATAACGAGTGTGCAGTGTCCAGTGAAGCCAGAAGAGGGCACCAGATCCCCTGGAGTTGGAGTTGCAGAGGCTGGGGGATTGCCTTGTAGACTCTAGGACTGAACCTGAGTCCTCTGCAAGAGCAGCAGGTGCTCTTAAACACTGGGCTATGTCTCTGGCCCCTGTTTCATTGGTTCTTTTACATTCTATTTGGTAGTAAAGCCTAACGTGACTGGCACTTGTTAGTCAACACATTCGGTCTGAACTGATATGAGGTGGCTTATGGACTCACTTGTGTGACTATGTTCTGCTGTAGAAATACACGTGTTAATTACAGACCCTGCTGCGGTTGTGAAGGAGACCTGGTGTCAATTTTTACAAAATCACAAGCATCTGGTGTTTTGGATGAGAGTCTGTGTACCTCAGGAATACTCATAATTATAGTTAATACAATAAGATTCCCTGTGCTTCGTAAGATAAGGAAAGGTGGGAATCTCATTGAAAGCTTCACATTGGGAAAATGCTTATTCAAAGATGTTTGGTGTGGCTGGAAAGTAAAAAGCATTCTCAGTATAAAGAGTTCCCCTACTCTCTCCCCCTTCCTTCCTTTCCCACTCTCTACTCCTCTTCCTCTCTCCCTCCTCCTCCTTTTATCCCTCCCTCCTTCCTCTCCCTCTTTCCCCTGCCCTCTCCTCCCACTTCCCTCCCTCTTACCCTCCCTGAGAAGAAGAAAGAAGAGTAAGAAACTCTCCTGTTTCTCTCTATCTCTACCTCCCCCTTTCCCTCTCTTCCCCCTCTCTCCCTCCTCTCATTCCTTCCCCCTCTCTCTTTCACACTCTCTGCATTCTTTCTCTCTGTCCCTTACAGACCCCCCACCCTGCCTCAGCTTCCTTTCCCCATCCCCTTCCTCTCCCTCTAGCCTACCTGGTGTTTGGGCCCTTTGACAGCATTTATAAATGGAGACTAGAGGACAGGTCTTTTTTTTTTTCCCCCTCCTCACTAAAATTTAGATACTTACATCGGGAGCAGAAAAATTATCTGCACTTTCAAGGGATTTCTTTGTGAGGTACCAATTTAAATACGTACGTAACTTTGCATGTTACTACCTCCTCAGCTTCTAATAGGGGATTTATGTATTTATTTATTCCCTCTCAGGAGGATTCTGAAGTCAAGGAAGAAGAAAGTTTGGGTGCTAAGTACAGGCAACAGAGTCTGTGCTTGCAATACCAATGAGTGTACCCAAGGAGAATTACTAAATAGCCCAAAGATTCTAGAACACAGTGAGCCTAAAGCTACAGAGTAAAACAAAGAAACAAACAAACAATAACCAAACCCACCAACACCACCACCACCAACAACAACAAAAACCACCCTACTTTAGACATTAGACATAGACATTTTTTAAAAATCTAGCAGAATAAAAGTTAAAAAGATAACAGAAGTGAAAATTCAGAAACTCAATTCACAGGGGTTAATAAAATATGTTAACTTTTCTCTGCTACAAAACATTGCAGATTCATAGTTGAAAATTCAAACACCAAACCAACTTACCTGAAGGGCTGGGGCTGAGGCTCAGGGCTGGATTACTTGCTGATGAATGAAAGCCTATGTTCAGGGCCCAGAACTGTATGAGCTGCGAGGGTCTCACATGCCCCTAACCCAGCATTTAGAACAGCAGTTCTCAACCTTCCTAGTCTCTCTGTGACCCTTTAATATAGTTCCTCATAGTGTAGTGACACCTCCCTGCGACCACCAGAAGATTATTTCATTGCTACTTCATAACCATAATTTTGCTACTGTAATGAAAATAGCTGATATGCAGGATCACAGATATTTAACCCCTTGTGAAAGGGTCATTTGACCCCAAAGGGATGAGCCACCCACAGGTTGAGAAGCACTGATTTAGAAGGTTGGGGCAGGAAGGTCAGGGGTTCAAGGTCATCTTTGACTGGCTGCCGGGTGAGCAGGAGTTTAGGGCCACTCTGGTACAGGTAAGACTGCCTCAAAAACACAATTAGGGCTGGAGAGGTGGCTAAGAAGTATATGTGATGCTCTTGCAGAGACTAGAGTTTGATCACTAGCATCCATGAATGTTGGGCATCTCACAATCCTGGCTTCTATACCAAAGGCTCTGATGCCTCAGACCCCTTCGGGCACCTGCACCCACATGCACCCCCCCCCCACATAGACACACATAATTGAAAAAAAACTTATTGGTGAAAGAAACTCCCATTTTAACTGATACCCTTCCCTCCATAAAAATACTGTCAAATGTTCACTTGTATTTTTCAAACTGCTATTCAGTGTGTTTTTTTTTAAACATAGTGTAATTTGTGTCAACAAAGTTTATTGTAACTTATTTTTTTTTTTTGCCTAACAAATATATATTTTACTTCCCATCCAAGCCAATAATTAATACATAGTTCTCTGCGGTTGTGAGATAGAATTTTATTTTATGGCTATACTGGAATTTTAAAAATATAAGCACTTTTGATCCTTTTCCTTTCCACAGTTATCTTAATTATTGCTATTTTTTCATTTGGCCTCTCACCTGCCACTGCCTTACATAGGTACAAAAAGACTTCATATAATTAGAATACGGAATATGTGTGCTGGTGGGGGGCGGTTGTCAAGTAGACACAGGCTAGGGTCATCTGGGCAAAAGGGAACCTCAGTTCAGAAATTGTCTCCATCAGACTGGCTTGAAGGCCAGTCTCTGGGGCTTTCTCTTGATTAATGGTTAATATGGGAGGACTCAGCCGGTTGCTGTGGTGCCATCATCCTTGGGTCAGTGGTCCTGGCTTCACAAGAAAGGCAGCTGACCTTGAGTCTGGAGAGCAAGGGAGTGGGCAACGCTCCTCCAAGGCTCCGCTTCAGTTCCTGCAAAAGAAACTTCCTCCCCTGACTTTGCCTCAATGGTGGACAGAGACCTGAGACATGTAAGCAAATGAACCCTTTCCTCCCCAAGTTCCTTTTGGTGACAGTGTTTATCACAGCAAGAAAGGGCTAAGTAGGCAATAAGGCATGTTTTCAAATGGCAGTTTTGGTCTTTGGGGGCAGACCTAGTGCCATTTCTCAAAAGAGAAAACAAATGCCATTTTTTTTTTATATTTCATATTCAGGTGTTGCTAATGTACGAATCAATAACTGTCAGGTTCAAGATTTAAATTTCTCTCTCAATGATGTAGAAATGTAACAGTTTCCAGGAGGAGCAAACCTTGTCATTAGACAATAAACCCACATTTCAAGTTAGAAACAGGTTCCCTGTGGTTCCGTTGGGGGGAAGCAGTGCTTTATCTGGAGCATTCTGGAATAGCTTTTGCCTGAGCTATTCCAAGGTTATGTATAGCAGCCAGAGAGACCTTTGGATGACTAGAGGCTCAGTAAATAAGACGATCTGACTGGATCACGCTCACCACCAACTAGAACTACAATCGCCTGGTCCTTCTGCCTCCTGGCCCACGGCCTTTCCCTCCCACTTGCTGTCTCCCTGCATTAAGGAGCCCCCAACTGCATGCATCTTTCCAGGCTTTTCCAGGAGAGACAAGGCTGGTCATTGGGACAGACACAACTGCAGCTCCTTATAGACCATCCCAAATTACTTCTGTCAGTCTCCCTACCGCAGCCACCCCTCACACAGAGAACTAACCACTGTTCTGAGCTTTGTGATATTCTTATGTTTGCCACCATATTAACAGAGATCAATGCTCATCAATAATACTCGCCTTTGCTCATTTCTAACCCACGGGAAGGGTGCTGTGGTGTCTATAATCTGTGCCATCTTCTGGATTATGCCACTCAGAACAAATGTGGCCGAACAGAGCAGTTGTTTCCCCATGTTCGCTGTAAGAGAAAATTATATTCTCTTAATATATTAACACGCATTTCTCTTTTCTTGCGGCTCTAAATAGTTGGGGTGGTTTGTTGTTGTTGTTGTTTGACAGGTTCTCACTATGTTGAGGGTCTCATTGTCTGACCTAGAATTGGCTACGGAGGCTAGGCCTGCCTCAAATTTAAAGAGATTCACCTGCCCCACCTCCTGTGTGCTGGGATTAAAGGCAAACTCTATCACACCTGGTTAGTTCTAAATAATTTAGATTTTTTTCTTATGATTTTATCTGTGATCCATGAGTTATTTAGAAGTCTGTTTAGTTCTCTTATATTTAAGTTAATCTTTAGGAATGTGCTATAGTTTAAATTTACTTCTAAACATAGAACTTTAAAAAAAATATTAGATGGCTATTGATTCCCAACTCTGTTTCCTTGGAAGTATAGATGAGGCTGGACCAAGTCAGTGAATTATTGCTGCCTGTATCCAGTCTGCCCTGTTTTTTGTTTTGTTTTTTTTTTTTTGTTTTGTTTTGGTTTTTTTTCATAGTTGGTAAGCTAAACATGGCTGGCACATTCTGAATGGATGAGAATCTCAGAAGATGAAGTGTATGGGAACTGTAAGAGAGTTCTAATTCATGCATACAAATAAAGTTTTATTGCAACACAACCAAGGTGATTCTTATGTATGTGGGCGGCTGCTTTTGATCTATGTAGGGACAGCAGCCAGAAATCACTGACCTACATAGCAGAGACATTCACCATGTGGCTTTTGACAGAAAAAGTTTGTCAGCCCCTGGTTCAGAGGTACAGTCTTAGAAATGTGTTAGGAGATGGTGGTAATGTAATTATTTACTGTGAGTTTGGTGAAAATTTGTGTCTTTAGTAGCAAATGCCATATATAGTTACATAGGCATGTATACACCCATATGCATACCTACACACGACATACATGCACATGCATAGATGCATGTGCTCAGAGGGAAAGCAATATCTCTTGGTAGCTGCATGGGTTTTTGAGACACATTCCCAACTACACCGCTTATGTGTCACATTTGTGCATGTGTGCATGCTTGTGCATGTGTGTCTCACCATCGAAGACTTCCAGAAGATTATAGAGGGTTTAAGTAAATAAATTCACATAAAACATTTTCATACTGCAATGATTTTATGGGAAGTTTTCGTTGCAATCTTACTCCAAATCTTTTGCTTACGGACATTTAAAATTGATTTTCAGCCTTCTCGAAACAATGTAACTTCAGAACAGTTTAACAGTGATGTTCTTGTAACTCTATGTACTTCATACTACTCACTTTTACTCCTTACAGACTGGATCCCTGTGGGTCAACCCACATCTTAACTCATTTGCCCACATGCTTCTCCAGCATTCTCTTCCTCTGATGTGGGCTTATTCCAGGTGCTAATCTAAGAAATGAGATTTCAGAAGGGTGCCTTTTGCTCATTCAAAAATGTCTCATTTTAACTTTGTTATGAAAATATAATTTTCTGGACATAATATTCTAGGTTGGTAGTGGATTTACTTAGCTCTCTGAAGATACTTCACTGTCTTCTGAGCCTCATAATTGCTGTTCATAATTGTTTAGTTATTTCTCCTTGATACTTTCTTCTCTTGATGCTTTTAAGATTGATTTTTCCCTCTGATATATATCACATACATATATGTGTATATGATATATATATATCATATACATTGATTTTTCCTCTGATATATATTCATATACATATATATGTGTGTGTTGTGTATGTGTATATATATATATGTATATATATTCAGAACTCCCTGCATACACACACACACACACACACACACACACACACATATGTGTGTGTGTGTCAGAACTCCCTGCCTTGGAAGTATGCCTTAACTCCATCTTAGAATGTCATCTGCCATTTTTTCTTTCCCTCTTGCCTCCACTGCATTCTTTTTACTGTCTGTCATGCATGTGATTCACACCTCTTGTTTTCCTATCTCTTCTCACCCCCGTGCTTTGGTTGGACATTTTCCTCACATGTTCTTAGGACATTTCCAACTTCAGAAGTTATATTTTCCCTTACTAGTGTTGGGAAGGCTTATACTTCATGTATCCTTAGGCATTTCAGTTGGTCTTTTATTTAGAGTTTTGCTTTGTTTCGTTTCTCCTTGAACAGATCATAGTTAATTAGCTTTCCTGAAATATAAATATAATCATTGTCTATTTTTGCTACCAGTCATCTAAATTAGTTTTTCTTATATGTCCTGTGTTCCTTGAGTATGAGTTCCATTTAACAGATATTAATGTATGGGAATTTTGAAGAAAATAAAGAGAAGTTTTCCCCAGAAATGATTTGCATGTAGTATTTCAAAAAATTTCTCTGTGTGGCAAACAAATTATTGACTATTAAAAAACAAACAGGCAGCCAAAAATAAAACTGTTTCACCCACGTGTAAGAAATGCATGTGTATTTAGTTTTGACTAGTGGAGTCTAATGGGCGAGGTAGAGGACACACAAGATGATCTGTCGGTGACATTTAGTTTTCCACCATTCTTCACACATTTAGGTGTTACACTGAAGCGATCTGCAGCTTTAGCTTTAAAGTCTTTGAAGGCTAAACATAACAGTCTGAGGATGCAATGCACACAAAGAAGCCTAACACTCAAGAAACATAAACAACTATCACAAAGTAAGAGGTAAGAAGCCCAAGCAGCTCTAAGTGTGAAAAGGTCAAATGACCCAAGCATTTGGCATGCTCTCTCAAGTGACAAATGATACCAGCAGTGGTGGCCACAGGGAGAGTATTTGGCTACTGGGTCATACTTAGGAGATTGAGATCAGATACAGCAATCATATTCTAAACTATATATGGCACTTCTCTTCTACCTTGTCCAGAGACTTGTCTTGTATTATGTGTGTTCAAAACTCAGAACTGGACTAAGCATACAGTGCAACTAAAACGCTTGTCAAGCATGCTCCAGGCTTAAGTTCAAACAATCATCCCACAAACACATGCATACACAAACATACCACATATACATAGGCACATGAGTGCACATACGTGGAGAGGCTATAGGTCTACACACAGTGGTTCTTAAGTGCCATTTCTGTATCAGGTTATAGAGTGGAATTATGGAGGAGCGTTTAAAGAAAATTGAAGAGTACTTTCAACTAAACTCCCTGGATAAAGTTCTGTCATGAAAAATTTACACATTATAAAAAAAAAAAACAATTTTTGACATTTGTTTTTGTGACTTGAAAAAAATCTGTGTTCTTAGCATTTGTATATTTTGGTAGATGTATATTTCAATGTATTAACTGAATTCAGTGTTACATTACCTCATATATGTATCATATATTTGTGATGAGACTATATAAATCATCTCTTACCTATGTTGAAATATTTGAAATGAAACTTTTGGTATGTAGCTTTTATACCCAGCTGTAGGCTCAATCAACATTTGGGATGCTCATTGACTGGATATATTTATGTTTATTCTCCTCTACACCATTTTTGTTGTTGTTGTTCCATATGTCAACATTAGCAAGTGAGGTTTTTTTTCCTTTTGACTAAAGAAACAAGATCTTATGTAGCTCAGGCTAACCTTGAAATTGCTACATAACGAAAGGTAGCTTCGAATTCCTGTTCTCCCTGGCTGTGTTTTCTAAGTGTTGTGATTTCAGGTATTCGCCAAACATGTCTAACAATAAGTGAGGTCTTCAAACAGTAAAATATATGGTAGCACTATAAAGAGCCAAACTCAAGCTGTTATGATGGCACAGTGGGTGGCAGAACCTACTGCCAATCTTGATATCCTGAGTTTAGTTCCTGGGACCCACATGGTGGGAGGAGAGAACTGAGAATTGAGTCTGGCAAGTTTTCTTTAGGTGTGCCATGGTACATACACACACAGAGAGAGAGAGAGAGAGAGAGAGAGAGAGAGAGAGAGAGAGAGAGAGAGAGAGACTAAAGAAATAGAAATCCATTAAAAATTTAAACAGGAAAATTTGACATTGAATCTTAGCAAATTATAATCCAGATTACTCAAATGAAACAAATAAGACCTATACATTAAACTTAAGACACTTTAAGTTTGTGGTGATAGCTAATATGAAATTATGTCCTAACACAAAGATAAATTTTAAAGGAAAATTAAGTTTTAACAATATAGAATTACAGAGTATTAAGGTGGAAGATACAGTTCAATTGAAGTTCACTTAATATAGGTCTCTTCTGTCTGACTCTAGGCAGTCTGCTTGCCAAAAGAAAATTGGATACATGTTTGGGATAACTTGCTGAAAGGGTTGCTTGGATCAAAGGGTCAGTGATCATTTTAGTTTCTTGCCGTGTGTGTGTGTGTGTGTGTGTGTGTGTGTGTGTGTGTGTGTGAGATTTAGGAGAATAAAAAATCCAAAGTTCATGTAAGTCAGAAAAGACTGGTTTTGACAGATTTCTCTGCCATGAGGACTAGTGAAAGGAAAAACATTTTGAGGACAAGTCTCAAAATAATTAACAGAAGGTTCTGTTGGTTGTTTATTAATCTGCTTCTACTGTTTCAAGGCTTATAACATCTCTAAGGGGTGAGATTAATTTCATGTAAGTCCTCAGGGTAGATATGTACCAGTCTACAATTTAAGGAGAGTTGATTTGAGTTCACAAATCTATTTTTGTTAGCTGTGGAGTACGCAGGTCTGGATTTTAATCCTAATGTCACTATTGGCTTTGGCAAAAAGAAAATTCTGAATATCATTTTCCCAATTTTCTAAAGTGGCGATTCATTTTAAGGACAGTGTAAGTAAATCTCTTAGTTCCTGGCATAGATTGTCAATTAACAATCTAGTTATTGATACGATCTATCAAAACTAGCTATTTAAAACACTGGACATGCTCAAGTGGATGTCAGTCTGTTGGGAATGTTGGATGGAAGACTCTGGACAAAGGCAGGAGTCAGAACTTAATCATAAAACCTGTCACTGAACCCTTTTATTCTTCATCTTGGCCTGGTAATTCACATTCTCTTGAAAGAGCTTTTGCTTGCCTCGCAAAGCAGGTAGGTCCAGCTATTTCAGCCAAGGTTTGTTTAATAGTCTGTCTTGGCTTCTGGAAGTCAATTGCCTTGGAAGTTAGAAGGGCCATGGTGTCTGGGGGCGTAGCTGTGACAACGGAGGTATTGTAAAAGGTAAGAAAATGTCAGATTCAGGAGAGAAGACTGGCAGATTCCTATTTTGTGGCTCTGGTGATGGAGCCAGGGAGCACTGAGCAGTGGTGAGTAGTTATTACTGGACTAAAGAGTCTCCCATACTCGAAACTACACTAGGCTCTTGGCAGGAGCTCCTATGAAGAACTGGGATCCAGGACGCCTTGTGAGACAGGTCTGGGCTTGTTGGCTACATCCAGGGACTGAAGTTTTGTAGCCTCTCTAAACCAGTGAAGCCCTTGGGTACCACTTGCACACTATGGGATTAGGAAATGGTAAAGGAGCAGACCAAGGGACACAGGGCAGAGGTTGGGGAATACCTCCTGCTGGTAGCTGGGTAGGGCAGTAACTTCCAGATTAACACTAGTCATCAGTTGTGCAGCAGGACTGGTCGAAGTCACCTGAGCGCTCTTTCCGCCTGGGGCATCACCCCTGTCCCAGGAGGTGCTCTGCAGACCCAGGTCAGTTCACTTGAGGACTTGTAGACATCAGTCTGGGGCTGGGATCCCGGGTCTCCCCTGCTGGGTGACGTGTTTGCCTTGCCGGGTGAAGCCCTCGGGACCCCATCCAGAGCCCTAGGGTCCGCTAGAGACTCAACTGTCCTCAAGACCTAGCAAACGGAGCCCTCTCCCGGCCGCGCGGGGCAGCGCGCGTTCCCGGCTCGCTGCTGGGCATGCGCGGCGCGCGCTGGCGGTGGCCGGGAGCGAGCGGCGCGCACACTCGGCCCGGGCGGCGGGCGAGGCGGGCTCCCGAGGCGCTGGGCGCAGGGCGCGGGGCAAGCCCCAGCGGCGTGTCTGCAGCCGGGCGCGGCGAGCGCTCCAGCTCCGGGATCGTTGTCCCTCGGCCACCGGTCCCCTCGCGTCTAGGGAGGTCGTGGCACTCCCTGAGGAGCGCGGCAGCTCGGAGGGCGGATCCGAGGTAAGAGCCCCTCGGACATCGTTGCGGGTCCCCGGGTGGGATTCCCGCGGCATGGGCTCCCTCTCGCTTTCCCGTCAGGGTTGTTGTGAACCGGGACCGGAGCGGTGCCGGGCTCAGCGGCCGCCGCGATTCACTTGGTCCCTTTGCAACTGGTGTCGGCGGCCAGGTGTGCGCGGGCGCTGGCGCCCCAGCGCGTCCCCGAGCCCGCTCCGCGCACCCCGAAGCCAGAAGACCAGAGCCCCCTGCAGCCTCCTCCGCCGGGGTGGTCGCCGAGGGGCCCCGGAGACCCGACGCTCCCCTGGGTTGTGCGGGCGTACCTGAGTTCGGCACACCTGGACTCCCACCCCGCCCTAACGTCTTGGATGTGGGGCTTTCGGAGCGGCTCTCACCCCAGCCCAAGTGGGGACCCCTCAGGGAACCTGTTTGAGATGTGGCTCCGCCCTGGTATACACCCTCCAGTTGAGGTAGCTCGCTGTGTTTGAATAGTTGTGAATTCTGGATCACTTTCTAACACCATTTTACTTTTGGGAAGATGGCCTCTCTATGGCTGTCAGTAGTGCTTCGGAGGGTTCCACACCCTCCGAGAGACAGTGAAGGCGCCCCGGGTCTCATCCCTTCCTTCCTTTCAATGACTACAATACACATGCAAAAGCTTTGCAGGGTTCTCTGAGCCATGCTGTTCAAATCCTCCTCCTGTAGCCCCCAAGAGCTGCTGGCATCTCGCCGGGGCAGGACGCCCTAGGGTTTGGGCTTAAAATCCGTAGACATTTGGAGTGGCGAAGCATTAGAGAGGGAGGAGGTTTTCCTGAGCCAATGTTTCAGCGAATGCATGGCTGCTTCTCTTCTAAAGGTTTCACTTCTTGCCTCAGACAGTAAGAGAAAGAGACAAAATAGCGAATAAGATAGTTCAGATACAACTTGGTTCAGACACGTGTGAGTACTTTGAAGTTTTATTTGGTTTTGCCACTTTGGGGAGGAGGTAGAATTAGGATTCCTGGAAGGCTTTTTTATGCTTAAAAAAAAAAAAATCCTCAAAGTGTCTGTGTTGTGGGCTGTTTCTAATTTCTCTGTCTTGAAAGGATGCCGTTCTAAGGCTCCCTGGGTTTCCGAACGCCTGTGCTCATTGTGTAGAATTGCAGATCTTGGGACCGCGAGTCTATTGAAATTAAAGTCAATGACATCTCGCCTCACCAAGTAGAGATTTACCTCTTTGTGTGTGTGTGTGTGTGTGTGTGTGTGTGTGTGTTTGTTTTGTTTTTAAGACTGGGGGTTGGAGGTTTGGGGCATGCTGCTGTAGTTCTTAGTTTGCTGGTGTGGAAAATCTGTGGCTTATGAGCTCGCACCATCTGAAAGTTAAGCTACTCTGTAGACTCGTCACATAGATGGTTGGGTCCAGTGTACCACAAGCTAGTAAGCTTGTGTGGGTAGAAAGTCTTTTCCTGCACCATAGTAGAGTAAGACTTTGTAAAATTCCACAAGTAACTCGCTTCCTTAATAGCAGAAAAAAAAAAAAAAAAAAAGGTGGTGGTGGTGGGGAAAGAAAGTATCTTTTTAAATCCCTCTATTCCGGAGCCAAGTGTTGCTCACCGGATTTGGGATGTCTACTTTGTAACTTTCTTTCACTTGCCAGTGTCATCGAGTATCATTCTAACTGGCAAGTTAGCCTTTTACTCACAGTAAGAAATGCCTTAAGTGAACTTCTATTTAGGATGATTTATTTAGGATGATTTTTTAAAATTCCCTAACAGGAAACTAGTGTTTAAATTTTTGAACACTTTGCTTGTTTGTGGTCAAAGGCAAAGAGTTCATCCTGTGCTCACATCCAGCATTATCGGGATTCGATCTACACTGGTTCCTTTCAACCTGGGCTTCTTTGTAGCTCTGTGACACAGGCTCTGGTCTCTGCCTTCACGTCTTTCCATCTACTCCTTTTTCTTCTTCTGAAGCTCCTCTTCAGTCACCTGTTTTTATCTTAAACCTTAAGTTCATCTGAGCCAGGTTTGGATAAGTAACTAGAAATCCCAGTCAAGGCTCTTCGTTCCTTAAGTTTGATTGGATACGTTTTAGCACCAACTTTGTGTAAATTTTAGGTTGGCTTTTCCGAGTTGTATTGGACATATTTGGTCGTTTTGTCTCAGTGCAAAACAGCTAGAGTATAGCTTATAAACTTTCAAACATCTGCAGGGGTATCAGAGAGGAAGGGATGGAACTTTAGCCAAAGTGCTATACAGTACATCCCTGCTGGGAATTACCCCACCAAATTGTTTGCAGCTGTGGGGGACTGAACATATTTTTCTTAAGAAACATTGTAGTGGAGTCCTTGCAGACAGTGTGAACTGAGTATTTATAAGAACGTGGGGGTTCTTTAGGTCCACACTGTAGCATCTGCAGTCTTTCTCAGATACATTCCTACGTGGGATTTAAAAACAGACCCTAAGGCCTCAGGAGATGGCTACGTGGATAAAGTGCTTGCCAATCTAGGCACCCGAGTACCCATGTCAAAAGCTGGCATGCTCCTGCAGTCCCAGTGCCGGGATGCAGAGGGTGAGTACCAAGGACTTGCTAGCCAGCCAGTCTGCCTCAAATGGCAAGCTCTAAGGTCAGCTGTACCCCTGAGCCACACCCCAAGCCTCCCTTAGTTTTAAAGTAATGTCTGTTTTCTATCTCAGGACCCATTAGTCAGAACACTGGTTACATTTAACTGTTGCAGTTTCTTCAGCTCCAATTGGCTCTGATCCTTTCTTCCTCAGGTTTTCTTTCCTTTTCTCTCTTTTCTTTCTTTCTTTCTTTCTTTCTTTCTTTCTTTCTTTCTTTCTTTCTTTTTTTTTTGAAAACTTTGGCCATTTTGAGGAGTCATGGTCATATAGTTTAAAGCATGCTTTTCCCTTTTGAATTTGTCTTTTGTTTGTCCCAAGGTTAGGCTGCAATTAATCTGGCCTTTGAACCCAGCACTAGGAAAGCTCAGACCAGAAAGATGGCAGGTTCGAGGCCAACCTGGCTACACAGTGAGGCCCTGTTTTTGTCAGGGTACTATTGCTGTGATAAAATACCATGACCAAAAGCACATTGAGGAGAAAGGGTTCATTTGACTTTTGTTTCTACATCATTTAAGGAAGTCAAGGCAGGAACTCAAAACAGACAAGGAACCTGAAGGCAGGAGCTGATGCAGAGGCCATGGAGGAATGTTGTTTACTGGCTTGTTCTCCATGGCTTGCTCAGCCTCCTGGTTTTAAAGAAGCCAGAACCACCAGCCCAAGGGTGGCCCTGCCCACAATGGAGCCCTCCCAGATCAATCACTAATTAAGAAAACACCACACAGGCTTGCCTACATCCTTATCTTATGGAGGTAGTTTTTTCAATTGAGGTTTCCTCCTCTCTGATGGTTTTAACTTGTGTCAAGTTGAATATAAACTAGCCTCGACAGAGACTGTTACAAAACAAGGAAGCTCAGCCCTTGTGGGATTTGGATTGAAAGACAACCAGGGCAAAGTGCCTTATCCATCCCAGGTCACCGTGCACATCATCAGTAGGGTTATCAGACTCATCTTGATCACTGGCTGAGATAGCATCTGTCAGTTTTTTCTTCTGCTAAGTTCCTGGTCCTTTCTTTTCCATTCTCTCCTCTTGGGAAGGAATCTCCCAGGACAGCCTGGGTTTAAGGAAACTTGTGACCCCTCCCTATCCCTGAGAGTGTAGTATCTCTCTATAGCTATATGTCATTTATCATTTGAATAGAAAACTAGGCAGGACAGACCATGCCAGGAAGAAAGGAAAGTCTCCATTGTGGTTTCAGTACATACCAACGGCAGGGTTATTGGACTCATGGGAGATTTTCCTCTTTTCCTTGATGTAATTATTTGGTCATTTGTGTATAAATCTGAACTCCTGAGTACTTTCCTGTATTCTTTGGGCTATAATCTAGCCCCCTTGAAGCTCAAATCCTTACAGCTTGATTCTTGCATCCCTTTGATAAATTCCTATCAATCAGTGTTTTGTTGTTTGTTTGTTTTAAAGCATGCCTCTATAGAATGTTCTAGGCTCTTCTTGTATAGTTCCTGTCTAGAATTAGCCATTTTGTCTAGAAATTGGGTTCCTATTGTTTGGAACTTTCATTGGAAAGCTAGGTCTGACCCAGGAGTGATGGTATATGTATGCAATCACAATGTTCTGGATGTAGATGTTTGAGAATTGTGAGTTCAAGGTAAGCTTGAGCTATACTTTGAAAGAAACCAAGGTCTGATCACGATGTTAACAGAATGCCATTAATTCCAGGCTCTCCTGTGAAAAATAAGCAAATAAACTTATGTATAGGGGTTTAGATAGACACATTCTATGTATGTATGTATGTATGTATGTATGTATGTATATACTTCTGCATGTGTGTATATACTAAAGTAATATACTATATATACTAAAGTAAATATGAGTTCATACTGGTATAATGCTGATCGTGACCCATATCATTTTGATTTCTCCCCCTTTCATCTAGAAACTTCCTATAGCAATGAAGAGAAACCTGGCTCCATTCTGCCGTTCGATTAATTGTTCATTTCCATATACAAGTTTAGCAGTATTGACATTGATAAGCCTTGATAGCATGAACAACCACTTTGGCGTCTGGAGTCCGGTGCCTATATGCAGGGCCTTGTGCTTTTAACTTTACTCTTTTCACGGCTAGCTAGCCAACTTTCGTGAGTTGGTTGCACACACTGCTAGTTACATTCTTAAGTCATAGTTTATTTTCCCTCTCGGAACCCCTTGACCTTAGAGTTTATTATCCTGTACATATTAAGGTTAAGCCTTGGTCTTATGAAGTTTTGTTGATTTGACACGCCTGTATTGGAAATATTATATCAAATGACTTTGACATACTAAAGTTCCCTATCTTACCTATTATTCTCATTATGCCTACTTTTTATTTCGAAACTTTATTATTTTTATTATTTAAATTAGGTAATCTCTCTGTGTGTCTGTATGTGGGTATGTGCCTAAATGCAGGTGCCCATGGGAACCAGAGGCATCCATCCCTTGGAGCTGACTTATGTGTGGTTGCCTGCTACTTGATGTTGGTGCTGGGACTTGAACTCAGATTCTCTGCAAAAGCAGCCCTCGTTCTTAGTTGCTGAGCCACCCCCTTCCCTTTTGCCTAATTCTAAATGAGCTTTTAAAAAATATTGTTTGGAGTTCTTAGTGGTTTAAATGGTCTAAAAATGAAAGAAATCTTTGCTTTTCAGTGCTGGAGAGTGAACCTCAAGCCTTATAGCTGCCCAGCACTTGTTGATTTAGTCTCCAGCCCATAAAAGTTTTGTAAAAATAAGCACCCTTTCAAATATGTTTTGCAAATATTTTCTTCTAGATTGTCTAAGGTTTTTGTTCTTTTGCCAGAGGAGATGTTTGATTGCCTTTCTGTTTTGTTTTTAAGTCAAGGTCTCACTACGCCATTTATGTTGGCCAGAACTCACTATAGAGTGCGTGGAAAGAACCCATAATCCTAACTAGCCCATGTAAAAGACACACAATCCAGGTATTTTATTTACAAACCATAAGCGTAGATCGATTAGTTCTAATTGGTTAGCCTAGTGAGTATAAGCGCTAATCCGTTAGAGCTATACTGACTTACCCTTCAGCCATGATGAAGTCTCTTGTTACTTGCTGTTTCTCCTGGTCAAGTGCTCATAGTCCATTTCCTCTCATGGTGGCCTTCTCCATCTTGGTCTTCTTTCTCCTCCTCTCTCTCTACCTGCAATCCCCTCACAGGATCTTCAGGTCCCATCTTTCTCCCTCCACTGTACTGCCCAATCACAGGCTCTAGCTTTCTATTAGCCAGTTAAACTGGGGAGCAAGGTTTATATAGCATCACTTGGTATACGTGAAGATCTGCCCAGCGGGGGCAACCACATCCTTAGAAGCCAGTATTTAGCATTAGCATACAAGCAGCATCAGACCAACCCACTATGGTAGTGGAAGGTAGATTGAAGACTCATGGTGATCCTCCTGTTGCAGCCTCCAAAGTGCTAGGGTTGCAGGTGTGCGCTACCACACCCAGCTAGATGCTTAAGATGTTATAAATGTGTTGGTGTGTGTTCATGTATGTGGGTACTTGTGTCATCAGATGCACACATGCATGTGTATGTGCTTGTGTGTGGAGGCCGGAGCATGACGTAAGTCCTTTTGTTCAGGAGCCTTGCCCATTCCCATTGAGACAGGGTCTCTCACTGGCCTAGAGCCCACCAGTCAGGCTGGGCTGGCTAGCTGTGGATCTTCAAGGACTCCCTGGATCTTCCTGCCCCTGCCTCCCCAATGCTGGGAATACAAGTGCACACTCATGGGCCTGATTTTTCTGTTTTCCTCTGTATTGTGTACCCTGGAGACTAGACTTGGGTCCTCATGATTTCAAGGCAAGGACTTTACTGACAGAGACCTCCTCTGAGCCCTGTGTTTTAAGTGTTGATAAAGTACATCTTTCAATGTCATGATGTAGTGTCCTATTTTAAAAGCAAGTGCCTATTTTTGTATATTTGTATCTTTTTAACATTTAATGCATTTGCTTGTGTATGTGAGGAATGGAACACACGCATGTATGTGGTATATGTGTGGAAGTCAAAGCCAGTTTTCTCTTCTCACTGTGTGACTTCTGGAGATTGAACGAGGGGGCATCTGGCTTGCCAGGAAGTGCCTTTGCCTGCTACACGAAGATGACTCATTAGATGGCATATTTAAGATCCAGGAGAGTATTTTCAGTTTCCTTCTTGTTTTCGGATCTACATCCCACTGACAGAGATGTGTGAGGAACTGGAATGTGTTTATAAAGAATTAGGTTCTCCCAAAGAGGAAACGGAGCAATTAGGAAAAACAAAACACAGAATGGGAGAACTAGCTAGGTTTGGATGCTGTTTCTTGCTGGCTCTCTTTGAATCTGAATTTCTCGAAGTCAAGGATCTGAGTCTCAGCTGTGTATCTAACTAGGCACATGATGTCATGTGCGGCACACACTCAGTACAGTAGTACTTACTCAGGGCAATTGTTGTGGAGCATGGTAAGTAGAAAAGAAAGTGTGTGTGTGTGTGTGTGTGTGTGTGTGTGTGTGGTGTACACAAGTGTGTATTCTTTCTTTCTAGTGCATAGTAAAAAATGACCTGTGGCCAAGGACCTCAGAAATGGTTCATTGCGTGATGTATAGAGTTCAAGAGTGAGTGTCCTGGGTAGGAATCCAGGTCATTCCAGGTAAAGAGGTAGATAAATTTGAGTTGGTCAGAGTGATGGGGGTGTGGTGGGAACTGTGGGCACTCTCACACCCAGAGCTGACAGAAGACTAGACAGCCAGTTATGCTCCATGTTTTATATGCAGCAGTATGAAACTATTCATTACACTGGAGTAGGGAAGAATGGGACCATCAAAGCTGTGACACAGAATGCTCTGTGTCTTCTCTGTTAATCACAGGGCTTTCTGAAGCTTGCCCTTCCTGTACAGATGACTGTTCCTTCAGTCCCATCATCCTCAGGGACTGTATAGTACTTACCAGAGTGAAGTTGGGGATTTCATGTCAAACCATCCTTACAATTAACAGCAGACGGGCTCAAGGTGATAATGGGTGACAAAGAGCATTTGGTCCTGCTCCAGCCTGCCCAGAGTTTTGAACCATGAACATTTTGTCACAGAATCTGACAGTTATACCTAAGAACATACAAAGAGTATTTGTTAAATGAATTATGCATTTGATAAGAGGTCAGATTTTGATTGGTGAAAATTGTGTTTTTAATAAAAGAGAAGAAAAGATAGCTTAACGAAGAAACCTAATGATCAACAGAAGTTTATATTTAAAAGGGAAAGAAAAGCATTTTAAAGTCTCTTACAAAAGGCTGTTTGTATTTAGTTTTATTTTGAAAATGTTATACATACCATTAGAATATTGCTTAGGCTAGTCTTTCATCTCAAAATATGTGCACATTCTTGGTTATCCGCGGGTCTAATGGAACAACACAGTGTTTCCAGTGTTGGGATACACTTGCAGTCATTAAACACTGTATTCTTTCTGGGTTGCTCTAGTATTTATATTTTGTAACATTGTAATTTTTATAGTATTTTCTTTAGAGATTAAGAAGTTGAAAATAGTTTAGGTGAAAGAATATGGCTGTGAGGGGAAATAATTGTGAATTTGTCTCTTTGAAAGTACTGTGTGCGTGTGTCTGTGTGCGTGTGTCTGTGTGTGTCTCTCTCTCTCTCTGTGTGTGTGTGTTTCTTTGCTTTTGTTTTTCGAATAACGGTTTCTTTGTTTAGTGCTGGCTGTGCTGGAACAAGCTATGTAGACCAGACTGGACATGAACTCAGAACTCAGAGATCCTCCTCCTGCCTCCCGAGTGCTGGAGTTAAAGGTGTGCACCACCTCCTTTCCAGCTACTCTTAATATATGCTATTCTAGTTCTCTATAATGTTCCTGTCATTCACGGGTGCCGATGAGTTAGAGGGATGTAGAATATGATGATTTTATGTACCTCACTTTAGCATTTTCAATTACATGTATTTATTTATGTATATGTGTGTGTGTGTGGAGATCAGAGGACAACTTTCTGGAGTTGGTTCTCTCCTACCATATATGGTCCAGGGATTGAACTCACATCATCAGGCTGCAGAAAGAGCCTTCATCCACCATGCCATCTCACTTGGATGCCATCTCACTTGGCTGTTTGTTTCAAGACAGAGTTTATTTCAGTAGTCCTGACTGTCTTGGAACTTGCTCTGTAGGCTAGACCAGGCTGGCCTGAACCTCAGAGATTCACCTGCCTCTGCCTTCCGAGTGCTGGGATGAAAGGCATACACCACCACTATCAGGCTTGACTTTTAAAATTTAAAAGAAAATATACTTGTGATGCCTGAGAGAACACTCACCTGTACTGTGAGCAAAGGTCTGTCACATTTGAAATCTGTCACATTTAAAATCTGCTCTGTTTTCTTTGGAGGCTGGAGGAAGGGCTTAGACGCCTTGAAATTCAGTCAGTTGCTTCTGACAGCCCGTGTGGACTGCACTTGAGTTCAGTCCTATGTGCAAGGTTAAGTTCCCTACTGTATCACTATGCACCGTTCTGTCCCCAGTAACAGTGTGCTTAGCTGTGTGTGCTCACATGTGAGGAATTACCAGCCCCATTCCCGAGTGTTTTATGAACATTATTATGGCAGACTATACACACAAACATACAAACATACACACACACATCTACACACATTCACTTACATACTCATACATGCTGACATATACTCACATACATATCCACACACATACTCATACACATTTTCACACACACACACACACACACACACACACACACACACACACACACAAACACAGTTTACCCACCAAGATCTTTGTAGTCAAGAGGGAACACTGTATTGTTCATTCTTTCATTTAGCTCTTCTGTGGGTGCTTGGTAGATCCAGGATAATTGAAAAGCAATGGAATTCTTTCTGTGATAAAAATCTGGCTATTGGGTCAGTTCTTGTCACATTATTTACACAATACTCATGTAAAGTTCTAGGGCTGATGCATATGACTGAGAACGGGTATCGAATTGCTTCTACTCATTGTGCAAAATGACTCTCGGCAGATTTTTATGTGCATTAACCCATGGATTGACCCAAATTACTGTCACTTCTCCTTTAAATGGGTAGATTGTGAAGCCAACCCTGAACAAACAGTGTTTAAAGAATAATAGTCAAGGGGCTGGTGAGATGACTCAGCAGGTAAAGGTTCTTGCGGCCAAGGCTGATAGATGATGACCTGTGTTCAACTCCTGGGACTCACCTTGGAGAAGGAGAGAACTGATTCTCCCAAGGTGTCCTCTGACCTCCACATGTATGTTGTATCACATATATACACACAAGCACAGAAACACATGCATGAAATAAATACATACAGAAAACAAGATAAAATAGACAAGTAACTTTACTGAAGTTCAGCAATCATTGAATTTATTTATTTATTTATTTTGGTACATTAGGTGTATTTGCTGTCTTTGGAAAATGAGTGGGTGGGTTGGAACATCATGTTTCTTTTTATGGTTCTTTAATTTTTCCCATTTCTTCCCCAGCTAAAGTTTAAAGTCGCAGTGCCGTTTGCTCCAATGTCTGTGCACTTTTCATGGTTCATCTTTATCTTAAGCCTTGCTGTGTCCATGGTCTTGCAAAGAAAGTGGTCGTATAAAAATCTTATAGGTGATAGCTGACCTTGTGGTTTCCCGTTGTACACTTTCCCGGCACATCAGCCCCCACCTCTGGCAGCCTTCTTCAGCCCTCAGCTGACTGCAGTCAAAAGTGTAACTTTCTTAACTTTGATACTTTGTCTACTCCTGCTTACCTCTTTCTCATGCCTCGAGAGACCTTGGTCATGAAGAGGGCCATCTGAATAAAGGAGACATTCATGGTGGTTGTGACACACGTGGTCATGTTTAGGCAGCTAAGAAGGCTTGAAACAAAGGAGTGATTGAAGCTTTCATTTCCTGCCATCTTATTTGTGTGGGAAGAAGGTTATTTTGAAAACAGCAAAGTCTCATTACAATAATAAGTTAAATTCTGTCTAGCCTAAATATGTAGGGGTACCAGAATGGATTTTTGTATATTCAAGAAAGGATCTCACTGCATAGCCTTGGCTGGCCTGAAACTTGTATAAACGAGGCTGGCCTGGACTCACAGAGATCTGCTCATCTCTGCCTTTACAATGCTGAGAGTCAAGGCTTGTACCACCATGCTCTCTGTGTGTGTGTGTGTGTGTGTGTGTGTGTGTGTGTGTGTGTGATTTTTATAGGTGTCCTTTATCACTGTAAGGAATTTTAAAATTTAAATTGAGATATATCTCAAGTGGGATTGTTTAATCAGAGGACAGATAGTCCACGATATTAGAAAAGCTTTTCAAACAAGAGTGGCAATCTACCTTACCTCCAGAACCTGTCCCCTACCCCTGTATCTCTTATCTGTGGTTAGTTCTATTTTCTCTCTCAGCCAGACAGTTAATGGAACAGTTGAAACCTGATTTTGTCAGCTCTCATTGGACCAAAGGGTAGAAGACCTAAAGATATGGAGTGATTTAATCTAATAGATATCAGTTATATTTTGTGTTATTTTGTGGTCTTTAGGATCATTGATATAATCAAGCTATTGCTATCTTGAAATATAGAAGTTTAAATAAGATTCTGAAATCAAGTGGGAATGATTGGGTAAAAACTTTGTGTAGAATCTGGTAGATGGAGATATAAGAGGTCAAAGCCATTTTTATCCGATCTTGCTGTCCTTTCTCTGTCTGGACACTTTGATTATATGTTATAAGAAATGGTACATTATTTGATGTTAGACTATATTAAATATTTATTTAGTAAATAAAGACAAAATAACAGGGCTTTGAGTTCCAAGCATGAGCACAGTTGTCCATGGAAAACTTAACACCTTGCTATTTCTGAATAATAACCTTGATTTTATGAGTCAGCGTGGACACTGATTGCATCTAGGGGGTTAGAAGTAAAGGGTTCCCGCTATCTCGCTATTCCCTAGGAGCTGGTCTTGCTGTGTGTGAGTCCCTGAGCGTGTGGATGTGAATCTAGGGTGAAGTTTTTCAGATTAGCTAATCCACGGCTGCAGCTCCTTCCGCCCCATTCAATGGCCAGGAGAATCTAGGAATCTACAGAGGCTTGAGAACACAGCCTAAATCTTGAGACTCCCAAGATGACTTCAGCGGGGACACAATTTTTTTTTTTGGTTTTTCGAGACAGGGTTTCTCTGTGTAGCCCTGGCTGTCCTGGAACTCACTCTGTAGACCAGGCTGGCCTCGAACTCAGAAATCCGCCTGCCTCTGCCTCCCAAGTGCTGGGATTAAAGGCGTGCGCTACCACCGCCCGGCTACGGGGACACAATTTTAAAGGCGTTTAGCTGCAACCCTGTCAGCACCATCTAACTTTCTAAATACTCCTGTTAAATATTTTTAGTATTAATTTTTCTTTCATTGTGAGAGTTTCAAAGATGTATGCAGAGAAACAAGGTCTTAGCTACCCATTTCTCCCTTCTAGCTTCTCATAAGAAGTTGCCTCCTCCCAACTTTATGTCCCCTCTTTACCTTTAAAAAGAAAAGCAACCCACTGAGTCTAGTTAGTGTTGCCCATATGTGGATGAGTGAGGGATTAGCCACTGGATTATGGGAAACCTACCAGTGGTCACACAATAAAAAAGACTTCTCTCTTTCCCAGCTGCTTTCAGCTAAAATATCCTCGGTCAGGCCTGAAGCCTGGAGAATACCTTCCCATCTAGGCTGGGTATTTGGCTGGCTGGATCTTATGCTAGTCTTGTACATATTTTCGAGTTCATGACTATGATATCCAGTATGTTCAGAAGACAGAATTTCATTAGTTGTTGTTGTTGTTTTGTAGACCAGGCTGACCTTGAATTCAGAGAGGTTCAGAGAGTCTCCTACTCTGCTATGGAATGCTGGTAATAAAGGGTGTGTTCTATCACACCTGGCCTGCTACGGCTTTTGTTTTCAACTGGTACCCACTATTGGATAACCTTGTGGTATAGATGAATTTTTACATGTATTTATTATTTTTTCTTTATTTTGTGTGTGCGTGCAGGCTTGCCATTGCCCCCGTGTAGAGACCAGAGGACAACTTGTCAGAATCAGACCTTTCCTTCTATTCTGTGGGCTCTAGGGATGGAAGTGAGGTTGTCAGGCATGGCAGCAGTACCTTGACTCAATGAGCCATGTCACTGCCCAGACAGTAGTTTAAAAAGCAGAATTGTAGAAGAGAACTAGGAATGTGTATATATGTGCGTGTGTGTGCATGTGTATGTGTGTGTGTGATGTGTGTGTACATGTATGTGTATATGTGTGCGTGTATACATGTATGTATACATGTGTCTGCATATGTGTATGTGTGTGTATATGTATGTGTGTGTTTTAAGTAGGAAGAACGACTGACTTAGTACCCTGCAGAGTGACGGCCGTGACAATAACAAGAGCATTCCAGTTCTCACACGCAGACTGAATTACATAAACTGCGTGCAGAGCGCTCGTTTTTCGGTGGGCTGTTTTGTCTGTTGTCGGGGCATTGTTCTTGTCTGGTGTGTGTCACACCTCTCTCGCAATATTTTCTGTGAAGTGCTTCCGTGGGATATGTTGGATTAAGGATTTGCTTGGTCATTGATAGGTTCATTGGTTTAGTTCAGACAATGTAATTGCTTGATCTTCCAGTTCACTCATATGGCTTTATTTAATAAAAGATAGCTTTGTTTTGGTTAATGAGATTCATGCATCAGTACAAAAACCTTAAATAATTGCATAGATGTATTAAATGGTCAGGATGTGTGATGAAGAACATAGACAAGATTTTTGTCCCGTCTTAACGTGCAGTGGCAGAAGCTTAGGCTTCTGCCTTGCGTTTTGAGGCAAGCTCTCCTGTAGCTGGCTCTAAGTTTGTAATGTGGTGGTGGTGGAGGATGACTTTGAACTCTTCATTCTCCTAGCTCCGCCTTTCAAGTGCTCAGATTATGAGTATGTACCACCATGTCTGGCTCAAGCCGTAAGTTGAAGGAAGCATGGAAACCATGTAGGTATGATGGTGAATATCTACAATCTCAGCATTTGGGAAGTTGAGACAGAAGGATAGCTGTGAGTCTGAAGTGAGCCTGGTATACAGAGAGACAGCCTTGGCTTAAAGGTTTTTAAAAAGTGTTCTTTTTTTTTTATTTGACCAGGTAAATGGTCCAAATTATGGAGAATAAAGCATAACCTTTTCCTGTCTTCATCCTTTTTCTCCTTAATTGCTATCCACAATTTTTTTTCTTGCCAAGTATCTAAATACTAGTGTTTGATTCTTGATTTTGCTAGGTGTACTGATACTGTACAATCCTTTTCAAATGATGCCCAGATTTACAATAACCTCACAGGGAGTACGTGCTTTTGAAGATCTTCAGAGAAAATGTCTGTGTGTCATCATTAGTGTAAGAGCAAGCTCCTAAGACCTTCAAGTGTTAAGCCAGTTTATTATCAGAGGAGGCAAGTGTTCTGGTATCGCTTTTATATACAGCATCCAGATTTCTCCTGGAGAACTTAGGAACAAAGAAGCCTTTATTCCTAAAGGAAGCCATGCCAGAGATTTCAGGCTGTTTGGAAAAGTGTAAAACTTTTGCAGATGGGGAAAAGTAGATTATCTTGAAATTTGCATGGGAGTGAACTTCAACATGGCCGCATGAATTGCAAACTTGTAAAATCCCTTTTGCAAGAAAGAAGAAAGGGGTGGCCGCCTCCCCCTTCCCTGGAGTCAAACCTTTCTGACACACCTCTCATATTACAAACCATTGACCTGATCTTCACAATGCCTTTGGCTCAATGCGTTTTTCTAGTTAGCTGCAATGAATGAAAGATTCATAACTATCTGTTTCAAAAGCATTTTTATTTGCATTGCAGAAAGCTTAATTGTTTGGGAGTAGGATCAACAATTGTTTTTATCTCTTGTCTGTAAGTATTGATTGGATCATGTTCTCCAAGGAACTTTAAAAAAAAAAAAAAAAAAAACTCACCCTACTTCTGTACCCAGAGAAGATTCGAAATAACTGTTTATTGACTTATTGACTGGTATGTTGCTCATGGCTGGATGGAGGTGCCTGAGGTTGTGTATGTGTGTGTGTGTGTGTGTGTGTGTGTGTGTGTGTGTGTGTGTGTAATTTTGTCTCTGTGACAGAAAGCTCAGCTAACCTTTCTCTTTCTCTTATCTTGCCCACTGGGCATTGAACACAGTATCTCAGGGAGGCGGAAGTCATACAAAGTTGCCAGACAGATGGTCGGACTCCCTGTGGCAACCCTGTGACCTAATTTTCCAAGCTTTGTGCACCTAACTGGAGAGTTCCAATCCTCACTGTCAGATTCAGTAGTTAGGCTTGCCAGTTGAGGCTGGAAAGGAGAGGAGGGTGAGGTGGTTCCTGAGCGTCTCTGTAGGCGCCAAACCCACACCATGTCGGTATCTCTGTCACAAAGGACAGTGGGAGTCATTATTCCTCAGTCTACTTCATCTTTCCTTATTTGCCTCTCACACTGTTACCATAGAATCTTTTTTTGAAAAAATTAACTGATGAATTGATGATGAGTTAAAGTGATTATTTTTGAAGATTTATTTATTTATTTATTTATTTAAAATTAAAACCAGATTTTTTTCCCCTCATACAGTGCATTCTGATTATAGCTCTCCTTCTCCAGCTTCTGCCAGATAATACCCTTCCGAATCCACATGCTTTCTTGGTCTTTCTCTTTAGGAAACCAGCAGGCATCTTTAAAAGAAAGAGAAGCAAGAGAGAGAGAGAGAGAGAGAGAGAGAGAGAGAGAGAGAGAGAGAGAGAGAAGAAAAAGTAACAATAAAATAAGATAAAACAAAAAGAAACAAACTTAAGTAGAACAAACAAAAGGACAGAAGGTCACGTGGGAATGGCCTGGAAGAGATGGCAGAGTCATTCCTTTGCTTCTCATCTATAGTAAATTTCATTTGACAATTGCTCAATTACCCAAATAAGATGAAGAAGTGTTTTTTTTTTTTTTTTTTCATTTAAAGAGGATTAATAAGTACACGAAAGGATTTCCAGTCAGATTTTATTGACTTTGTGATAAAGTAGCTTGGAAGACGGGCACTGATGGAGTTAGAACTTCTGTTTGGTCTCCTGTTTCTGTGGCCTGCTAATGCACAGACGTGCAGCTTTCTTCTTTGCACACATTTGGTTCATTTCATGTGTTCTGTGAGGATAATGATGCACTGAGGTCATTTGCTGCTCTGATTCAATGGGCATCATCTATGAAGGTTAGATGGGTTTGAATCCCTCTTCTTTCTCATAGGCATTTGTACCTAGAATGTTTATATGTCTCTATTCTACCATGGCTCTCTTCCCACCTCTGAGACTTTCTGATCTCTTTAGTATTCCCTGAAGGGGCTGCTGAGCTGCGTGTAAGTATTTGACTTCTCTCCCTTCCAGTGGAGACTTGTAACTATGTATGTCTTTACTGCAAAACATCAGGGTATCTATTCATTTCCTCATCCTCTGACGATTGACCATGACTACAGTCCTGTGACCTAAGAATTGCCTTCTGGTTTTCAGGCATGGACAAGAGAGTTCTTGATAATCAAAATGAATAATATTTTAATCTAATTAAAACATTTGAGCGTCTGTCTGTTGTAATCAGAGTTGGTTTAAAATGGTTCTTCTCTTTCATGTGAGTAAGTCTGAGTGTACAGAAAGCTCCTGATGTCTCCTGGGATGGCACTTTGCTCTTCTGGAATGGACTTTTCTTCACGTTCATGTGTTATTCCCTCCATGCTCCCAGCTTCCTAAGGAGCCCAGACTTTTCTTCATGTCCTTGCTTCTCCCTAATTAGTCACCCCACAAAGTCTCCTAGCTCAGCTCGTGTCTCCTTGGTACCTGCTCCATTCTCAGCTGTAAGCCAAAGGTTTGGTCTGGCGCTTTCACCTTAGTCTGTTTTACTATAGTCTTCTTAAGCTCTTGCTCTCGGTTGAATTTCCATCATCTAGAGTTGTCAACACTTTCCAGATCTGTCGGCTGAACTTACATATGATGTAACTATCCTCTGCTCAAAGACAGCGTTCTCTTCTTTTGGCTCTCTCGGAGCTTCTGGTTGCTGGCTCCCATCTACCTGGCTTATCCATCTAGGCTTAGATGTTATTTCAGAAGCTCCTTGGAGAGAATGGGTATCTAAGAACGGAGGGGAATGAAAGTCTGCCCCAGGAAGTTCTGCCACAACCCGATGGTACTGCTGCAGTGGGTGGTTGGAGGGAGACTCTCTCTCTCTCTCTCTCTCTCTCTCTCTCTCTCTCTCTCTCTCTCTCTCTCTCTCTCTCTCTCTCTCTCTCTGTGTGTGTGTGTGTGTGTGTGTGTGTTAATGAATTTGTGCATTATCCAAGCACGGATGCATGGAGACGTTTCTGAAATTCTTTACTCAGGTCTTATCTGATTTCAGGTAGCATCCTGTGTCTCATGGCCTTTTAAGAAGACCTCAGACCCACATTTATTCAATGACACCGACTCAGTCTCTTCTCTGTAGCACATGGCTTTTCCCTGGGAGCAGACCCTCCGTTTCTCACAGGGTCTGAATATAGGACAGGCCTATAGGCATCACATTACCCCAAGTAACATCTTGACCATTTGCCCAGCCTGGTTCCTCGTTCCTTTCGCTCTCTCCCTCTATATGAAGTTGCTGTTCCTCAGATAACACCGTCAGGTATGTAGGTTTCCTAGACCCAGGTCCCTTCCTACACCCATCATTTGTTCCCTCCTGTGAGTAAGCAGTCACCAGATCCTATCGACTCCTCTTCCGCTACGGCCCACAGACCGTGTGCCACTGCTCCACATTCCTGCCAATCGCTTCATGCTTCTGCCTCGCAGGACGTACTTTGCTGGTTTATCATTTCTAAAGTCAGTGTCTCTCTTTGTGGCACACAGAGGCCCCATCTTGCCCAGCCCCTGGTTTTCTTTTACCCTTTACCCCATGCATCCCATAATAACATCAGCTTCCTGAATACACTTACTCTCTTTCTCCCATGACTTTGCACAAGCCGTTCCCTTTACTTCGACTTTCCCTTTTTTGCTAACCTCACCATCTCCTGTGTATGAACGCTTCCTCTTAGACTTGGCTTGAAGACCGCTTTCCCAGAAGACATCGCTCACCTCTGCATTGTGCTAGGCGGCCGTCTCATTCTTAGCTTGTTACTGAGTTACAATTCATGGTTTATTTACTTGTTTGCTTTGCTCCCATCCTCTCTAACCTGTCTCTTTGTGCTGGGGCACAATGCTGGGTGCGCAGCCCCCGCCCAGGCTTTGTTTGCTCGAGTGTTCCGTGAATAGATGCTTCTGCTGGCTTCTGGCTCTGGAGATTCTGAGCCTCTGTCTCCCTTCGAACCTGAATAATCACTCTGAATAATCACTCAGTTTCTTTCCGAGACTGTCTGGAAGGGAACCTGCAAGGGCGGTGCAGCCTAAGTAGTTATGTGTCTCCTGTCTTCCTTTTTTCAGTACACTCCTGCTTGAGTGTAACTTACTCTTTTAGTCAGTGGCTTAATGCCTGGAGGTGAAAAGGAGAGTCACTGTCAGGTGACACTCGGGGGTTCGTGTTTCCATAGACTCTTGGATGACTTCCAGACTCATTCACACTAATTCATTTAAGCTTAAAAAAAAAAAAACAGAGAGGGTAAAGAAAATATAACTGTTTCCTTGGTGTCTACTCACTGTGCAGCACTGCATCCCATTCAGATGCTTCCTTAAGTGGGTATAATGTCCTCGGACCCTGTTCTCCTCCGCACCCCTCACCTTCCTGCCCCTGCCCCAGCCCCCTAGACAATTTGGCTTCCATTTGCATGTGATATGTACATCCATGGCTTTATATAGAACCAAGGATTCAGGATTCACAAACGGCAGGAAACGTGGCATTCGCCTTCTTGAGGTTGACTTAATTTGTCTACTGTGATCCTTTCCAGTTGTACCCATTTTTCTGCAAATCGTGTAATTTCCTTTCTCTTTTTGAAAAGCACACTCATTCATGTGCGCACGCATTGCATGTCACTGACATAGAAGTCAGGACAACTTGTGGGAGTCAGTTTTCCACTCGGTGGATCCTGGGGCTCAAACGCAGGTCATCAGGCTGGTGACAGACACCTTCCCCTGGTGACCCATCTCACCTTTTAGTTCTGAAGTTTCTTTTGAGTTCATGACTAGATTATATAGAGGTTTTTTTTTTTTTTTTTCTCTTTCCAAATTTGGAAATTGGCTCTCAATTTGGCCACAAATAATTCCCTATAGTGAGGTAGTTGTAGACATAGTTAAGCTTTAGGGAGAATTTCTTCGTCACTAGAAGGCCGTGTCTCTGTTCTCATCTCTATTGTCTGACACCCTATAGCTGCTAAGTATTGTTACTTTCACTTTAAAATTTGACTTTTGACATTTTCCCCCAAGAATATCTCTTTGTCTGTCCCGACCCTTCACCTTGTTTTAATTACTACTCTCAAGTTGGTTTTGCTACAGCCACTTTGAGAAGTATCAGCCCTATTGACCACAGATGCTATTGGTGGGCTTCCTTTACGTGGTTTCTCTGCTTATGTTTCTTTTAGGTTTTATCAGCATCTATTCAGACAAGCACTTAAAGTCCAGTTTATCGATACAGATGGCTTCATCCTTCCTCTCCTTGTAGCCTCCTTCCTCCCAGTGTGTTTCCTCAGGATTCCATAGCATTTATCTCTGTCATGTACTGTAAGTTAAAATGCCCTCCTTTTAAAATTAATGTTTTGAAATAAGGTATGGCTAAGTAGTCCTGGCTGGCCCAAAACTCAGTTATAGCTCAGGCTGCCCTCAGAACCCCTGTTCTCCTGATCCACTTCCTGGATGCTGGGATTACAGTTCCATGTCACCATGCCCAGTAATGGTGTGTCTTCCCTGACCTTGGTGACCAAGCCTTTATAGCTGTTGTTTTTCTTTAATTTTTGAACAAGAAACAAGCATTGGTTATTGCCTTCATTTATTCTAGGAGGCCCGTATATGTTTGTTAAATGACAAGTGAGTTCATTTTGGTCTCGCATAATCCATGCTGAGATTTGTATCCCTCAATTTCTCTAGCTCACAGTCTGAAAAAGGATAAGATAATTCTATCCACATTTTTGGCTGAGCCCAAAGAGAAATGCTATGAATAAGTTTAACTGAGGTGACAGTGACCACGTACCCATCACTGAGGACACACCCTCCGGCAATCGTGTCTGGTTTTTCCAGTTCTCTCTCTTTTAAGTGTGAGCTATGATCACTCTCTTTGACGTGTCACAGGTTTTGTAAGTAAATCATTGTTTTAATTTGCCTCATAACTGACTCCCTCAGAAACCAAACTCTCAATAAGAAGTTAAAGAAGATGAGACTCTTTTGATGCCTACCCTCCTTTTCTGTGCATCTCTGTCAGCAGAGGACAGCATTCAAGTTCCTATAGACAGCAGCTTAGGAGTCAGACAGTGAGATTTTTATGATGACCACTTGGGCCAGCCCAGAGAAAAAGAGCCTCAAAAACATGCTTTAGTGATTTGTTTTACCAAGTTCCATGGAAATTATCAATATTTTAAATATGAATTGTGTCATCCCTCCCACCAACTTTTTTGTTTTTGTTTGTTTGTATTTTGAGACAAGGTTTCTCTCTGTAGCCCTGGCTTTTGTAGAACTTACTCTGTACACTAGGCTAACCTCAAACTCAGCAATCCACCTGCCTCTGCCTCCTGAGTGCCAGGATTAAAGGCACGCAGTCAGTACCTGGCTCCTCCTTTAACTCATAATGAATCTTTCCCTACTATTTCAGTTGGAGTGTGAACTATATTCAATGTCTTCCTCTTCTTAGGTGATTCCTCTACCTGCATGTATACCTGTGTGCCAGAAGAAGGCATCAGATCCTGTTACAGATGGTTGTGAACCTCCATGTTGTTCTTGGGAATTGAACTCAGGACCTCTGGAAGAGCAGCCAGTGCTCTTAATCACTGAGCCATCTCTCCAGCTCGAGGTTTTTATGGCGAATAATGCCTAATTAAAATGTGAAAATTGCAAATAGCAATCGCATTGCAAATAGCCACAGTATTGCAAATAACCATAGCGTTGCAAATAATGATAGCATTGAAACCATCTTGGATATTGTTCAGCTGCTAAGAATAACACATGCCTAAATGCCAAAAAAATAATAAAATGTGGCTTTGGTCAGAAGTCCTAGGAAATTTTTGCCCTGAATTCAGTTTATTTTGCTCTGTAATCAGCTTCTCTGGTGTAAGCATCTGACAAAGGGCTGAAAATGTGGTTACTATTTAGAGGTGCCATTGTTTGGGGAGCAATCCAGTGGGATGATGAGATCCTGGGACATGTGCAACAGCTCCACAGTGATTGTGATAAAGCCCAAATGCATCTGATAGTTACGACTTAAGCTTAGTTTTGCATCTTCAGATGTGATGATGTATTTTAAAGAAACATTTATTTTAATATTCACAAATATTAGCACCATTCCATATTTCATATTCCATGAAAGTATAAACTTTCAGTTGATTAATAACTTTTATGCTAGTTTGCTTATTTTACACGATTCAGAAAAATTCTAAATATGTTGCCAAAAATGACTTATTATATATTACTTACTGGTTCTTTTCTTACATATGTATTTATATGTGTGTATATACCAAATGCGGCATTTATAATTATTTTTAAATTTTTTACTTATATGTATTTGTGTCTCTGTGTATGCAGTATGTATTTATATGCCCACAGAGGCCAGCAGAGGGAGCTGGAGTTATGGTGAGTAGTGAGCCACATGACATGGGTGCTGGGAACTGAACTCAGGTCCTTTGAAAGAGAGCAGAGAGTACCTCTATTGCCTATCTCTCCAGCCTCTTTATGTGTGCATGAGAATCTGCTGATAGCATTTACAGAGTGGAATTGCTATTTTCCATCGATGATGCAGAAGGGCCTGTAACGTGTACCTGACTATATGTTTGTGTGATGTTGTTACCTGCCTGTCAACTTACACAGCAGTAGAAGAACTCCTGTTGTTCTTGGGGTAACTTCACATAATACAGGCTAGTATTTTTCTGTCATTGTGTCTTTTGTCATTGTGGTGTCAAGCCCTTCTGATGTCACTGTTAAGGTGACTTCCAGCAACGGGTGTCCCTGGTGTTTAGTAATAGCCTATCGCCTGTGCAGGAGTAGGAGGTCACCTGTGCTCCTGTGTCCTTCCACCTCTGCAGGTAGGAGGGAACCTGTGTTCTTGTGACCAGATGTGTGCTTAGGCAGTCAGGAAACACAGAAAAACTCATGTTTTTTTTCTTCATTAACCAAACAGCTGGCAATTCTATAACAAAATATAGAGAGCCCCTACGTTTTAGGGTGACATTCTTCTGTGCCAGCGGTGAGTGAAGCTTTGTGTAACCTTTCAGGCAGCTGTTTCCTGAGCATCCCCTCTCTCGGGATTTCTTCACCTTTGCCTGCTCAAAGGGCTGCTCAGGAGTTACCTTTGGAATTCATGAATGGGAATCTCCAAGACCTTTCTGCTTCAATAGTATAGAGACCTTGGTTTTTATTTCAATCAGTTCTCAGTAGTGAAGGGAGAGTAACATGATCCTAATTTACCATGTCTTCACGTTGCTCAAAATTGAGTGAAAATTCTGTTTGTAAGTTTGGAGTTTCCCAGCAAACAAACAAACAAACAAACAAACGCACATGATTCTCCAGGGAGAGTTGGTTCTATCATAATTTTTTCCTCACTTGAAACTATTTTTACTTGGGGAAACCGTACCAAAAAAAAACTTTCCAGGGAACTTAAAAATGACAACCAAGAGCTTTGACTGAGAGAGAGACTCTGGAAGGGGAGACCTGGCCTCCCACCATTTATATTCCCTCACTACAATAGATGCCACAGTTCCAACATGTAGTGTTGGATTCTGGGGACCAGTGGCTTCATTTTAATGTATTGGCAAGGTAGGGTATTTAGCACCGAATCCAGAAACAGAACTGGGTGGAATGGGTGGGTCCTATGTGCTTTTGTGCCCTCTGCTAAGTAACTACCTCCTAGTGAAGGGATTTATTTCATGCTATCCTTTTTTAATTATGTCTTTGTTCTGTGTGCAGGCCCAGAATAGTTTAGAACATAAAGCATGACCATAAGTTTTATAGCAGAAAAAAATATAAAAGTTTCTTTTGTCATAAAATTCTCTTGGCAAACAGACCTCAGTAATATTTACCTGTTTGTTCCTATGGACTGCCTGTGTGGAACAGGTCAGACTGGGCACTGTGGTTGTATTTGTATTTCTATTATGTGTCTCATTTTTCTCCTCTTTGGAAGACTTGTTAGCAGGCATACCATATAAATACACACACATACATATACATACACACACTTATACATATATACATATACACACATATACATGCATATACACACATACATATACATTATACATACACACATATACATTATACATATACATGCATATATACACACATAATACATATGTATATATATACACATATATGTGTATATGTGTGCATGTATATACATACCTGTGCTTTTAACATGTATATCTATAGAGATATCTATTCACATATTATTTTATTTTTTTGAGGGCTCGTGTAGCCCTGGCTGACTTGCTGCTTGCTGTGGAGCCTAGGCTAGCCTTGAACTCATGATACTCTCCCTGCCTCAGCCTCCTGGGTACTAGGATAATAGATATGAACCACAATATCTAGTTTATCAGCTTGTGTAATATTCTATGCCAGTTCTTTTTTCTTCTTTAACCACATATGCAACATTACTTTTTGAGTAGATATCAGAAGAACTCATGCATTTCTCTTTGTTACCATTACCTACCAGGCCTGGGTCGACTGTTAGCTGCAGTAGTTGTTCTTCTGCATCAACATCATCTGATCCTCCTCCTCTGTATCATCACTTCATCGCAGTTATTATTGTGCTTGTCATTGTATAGATTTAAACACCAGAGCTTGGTATTTGATGGATGTGTAGTGTTTATGGAAAGTTTAAAATGTGAGACCTCAGGTTAAAAAGTTGTAACAGTGAGAACAGTTACTGAATCTAACAGGGATTCCTGTTGATAATGATGGTAGTTTGGGGCTTTTTAGTGAATCAGTTGAAGACACATTTAAATGACCCCGTAAAGTTATGATTTATGTGCTTCAGTCTTGGGTACAAAGGTCTCAAGGTTAGCCTTGTTTCCACACCTAGCTATATGCCCCCTTTGATATTTCGAGATGGGTCTCCCATAGCTTAGGCTAGCCTGGGCCTCATTATGTGTTGGAGGTTGGCCTTGGACTCCTGATCTTCCAGCTCCTGCCTCTAAGCACTTAGCTGACCAGGCCTAGCATTTATTTATGTATTTGTTTATACTTCAATAACTACTGAAGAAGGCTCATTTCTCTCTGGATGCTTTTCTACACTCAGATGACCAACTAAGAGTAAAACACTCGGCCTTATGGGAAACTTTCTGTCTCTTTTGACCTCCTTACAGACTTTCTGAAAGTCTTTCAGAATACTAATCATCCCAGTCTTCTCTTCTGCAAAGCATGACTCCAATGCAGGAGAGCCAGTTCTTACACCTCTCTTCCCACTTCTCGTGATGCCACCGTCTCAATCTGAGTGCGTGTGAGTGCAGGCATGGGGATGATGTGGCATGCTTCTCTGCAGGTCAGAGGACATTCTCGGGCTCACTCCCACCTCCTACTTTGTTTGAGGCAGGGCTTCTCTTGCTCAGTGTGCCAGCCTAGCTGGCTTGTGAGGCTCCAGCTGTTCTGTCTCATTCTCTCATCTCCCCATGGGGCATGCTGGGATTACGGATGTATCTGATGTATCTGGCTCTTATGTGGGTTCTAGGGATCTGAACTGGGTTGTCAGGTTTGCTCAACAGCACTTGTCCCACTGAGCCTTCTCCTTAACACTCTTCTCTTTTTCCCAGACTTCCCTTTGTCTCCTTTCTGTCTCCCCAGGAAAGGACTGCTTTTCCAACCCTTCTAAGTATGTGACCTCTGTAAGACCTTCGTGGGCAGTGTGTCAGATTTGTGGCTGGCACAAGAGTCAGTGTAAATATGGATCCGTCCATGCATTCATGCACATGGCTTTTAATGCGACCACAGCTGGTATTCTGATCGCTTATATGAAGCAAAGCAGCACATTGTGAGGTGTCAGTCACTATTTGGGAGAGGTTTGGGACAGGTTTCATGGAAGTAGTCTTTTGAAGTTCTCCAGTTAGAGGAAGTTTGGCTGATAAGCACTCGGTTTGCAAATTGGAAAAAAAAAAAAGATCAGATTAGCCATTCTCCCCCCACCTCACATACCCCAATTTCTTTGGTATCTTAATGTTTATGTAACTATGATAGAATACTCCCAATAAAAGCCATTTAAGGGAGCAAGGGTTTATTTGGCTTACAGTTCCAGGTTAACATGGTAGCTTTCAGCTGGCTCTGTCCTTTTTGTTTGGTTCAGGACCCAGGACAGGAAATGGTGTAACCCATATTCAGGGTGGGTCTTGCTATCCCAATTAACCCAGTTAAGGAAATCCCTCACAGACATGGCTGCAGGGCAACCCACTACTCTAGACAATTTCTCAGGGAGACTCCCTTCCCAGGTGAGTAGAGACTGTGTTAGAGACCACAGTAAAATCCAACCATCACACTTGTGAACTTTAGGCTGGTGGTAAGCCCAGAACATGAAGGGTTTCTCAAGTTAGTTCAAACCTATAGGTATCATAAATGTAGTTTAGCCTTGGTTTGTCGAAAGAGATGCTTCTGACTTTACATATATGTTTATAGTTTCATTTTTTGTGTGTGTACCTCTGTGCTTGTGTGCAGGTGTGTGTGTGTGTGTGTGTGTGTGTGTGTGTGTGTTTGTGTGTATGTCTACCCACATGTATGTAGGTAGTTGTAGAGGCCAGGGGAAGGCATGTGATCCCCCTAGAGATGGACTTACAGGGATTTGTAAGACACCCAAGGTGAAAAAGGAGTTCTGGTCCTCGGAAAGAGCAGCAAGTACTAGTAATGGCTGAGCCATCCGTCCAGCTTCTCAATATAGTTCAATGGAAAGTGATCAGTGTCCACTATCGATAGAGACTGACACATTGCCATTGACAATGTGGAGTTGCAGTAGATACAGATTCGGTTCCTGAAAAGCTAATTGGTCACCATTTAACAGTGCCTCACTCCCTACAAAGCATGAGTCCTGAGGTCCTTAACTCAGCGAGAACTTGGAGGAGGGAGAGGTCAGGGTTTTGATAACATTGTTGAAACTGAACCCTTGATGCCAGGATCTAGCTCCTTAGAATTACTGTCACCACACATAGACACTGGCTGAGAGGAGATAATAAACAGGACATAAAGTGGCTTCTGGAGCTCAGATATTGATTCATATAGAAATTTTAAAATCTATTGCACTTATTTATTTATTTATATATTTATTTATTTATTTTCTATGCATGTGTGTGGTGCGTGTGTGTGCACACGTGCATATGTGCACATATAATTGCATAGCAGATATGAAGGTCAGAGGATAAATTGTGGTTGTTGGCTCTCAGATTATCAGGCTTGGCCATGAGCACCTGTACCTACTGAGTCATCTTGCTAGACTAGAAAGTTTTGCAAGTCCAGCACATATGTATAGGAAAAATATATATAGGATCTATATATCTATATATAGTCTTAGACTTATAGAGAGGCAAGATCTTCACATGCCTGTTGGTTTTATAGTTTATGTGAGATCCTTCGACATTCTGATAGCTTTCATCTGGTATGTTCCTTTCTCCTGGAATGGTTCTTAGTTTTCTTTGTGTAGGACTTTGCAGGACCTGAATGGATTTATCTCTCGACTGGGGACTTGAATGGATTGTCTCTTGATCTTTTATCCAGATCCTTCTAACTTTCCTGATATGGTATTTTACTTATTCCTTCTTCAGGCAGATTCTGTGGTGAACATGTTATGAAGAAAAAATAAATCAGTCCTATTTTTCACAGCAGTAAGAGCTGCTTCAGGAGACGACTTTTATGTGCTTTGATAAAAGTAACAGGGAATAGAAATGAGTGGAAGGTACATGTGATGGTACATATGGATTCTTTCCCTTTACCTCTGCGTCCTATTCTGTCTTATGACAGGGAAGTGCTGCACTGGAATCTCCTGCTGCTCTGACATGGGCTAGAGAGAGGCCTGTGGTACAAGCTGCATACATGCAGCCTCCTGAGAGCTTTTTGCTTTTTGTTTTTCTATTTGAAAGCAGTGCAGCCACTTTAAGTTTAAGGATCGTGGGGCTTTCCTCTGGGAACAGATAACCCCTAAGAAGCCAGCACAGCCTGGAACAGTGGGTATACTGCCTGGCTTGTCACCTCTGCTCCTCACTGCATCTCCAGCCCATAAATCTATATTAGGCCACTAAGGCAAAAGTCAGTCTCTGCCTCCTGTGGTCGGGCCAGTTTCTATGTTTAGCTTGGAAATGACCCAGATGTACCTCCTATTCTATTGTATTCTTTGGCCTTAGGAAATCAACTCGGAGGGCTTAGTGTTTGAACCCAGGCAGCTCATCCATACAGACTCATTCTGTTTTCTCTCCAAATATGACCATGACCTGTCTTCTTAGGAAAAGCAAATCCAAAATCAAAACAAATCTCCCCTATTTTAAAACATGGTGTAAGCCGATAACAGAAATGTCTAGGAATATTTTTTTATTGTGCTTTTTTTTTTCTTTCTTTCAGTTTGGTTGTCCAGCCCGGGTCCTGAGTCACCCAAGGCAGGTTCCCTCACACTGAGCTAACCCTGCGGTCCTGACCACCATCACATTACTATGGAAACACAGTGGGGTTTCAGAAAGCCTAAGATATAAAATTTAATTTGTAGATGATGGTATTCTTCTTAATAGGTAG